>NC_069500.1:783619755-783986005 GCF_027579735.1 Bombina bombina | reverse complement strand
CCAACATAAATCCCCACCACAATAATTTCCACCACTAAGATAATGTAATTAAACAAAAGTGGGTTGGTGTTCTCAAGTTAAACCGTTACAGCAAGATTACAAGTAGCTCGTTATGACTTTTCCACGCGCAATGTGGTGTTTTCGCAATCAATTTCTGTTGTGCAGGTATTACAAGTCTTGAAAAAAAGCGATTGCACGCACGCATTCGCCTTTTACGCAACAATCCTTTCTGCAATCGTAGAACTGTAGTTAATGGTTTTTAGCAACAAAAAAGTTTCACAAAACACTTCAAAAATACATTACAAACTACAGTTACACTCATAATAACACTGTCTAATAAAAATTATGTTAAAAAATATTGCACACAAAAGTTATAAGGGATCAAATATGTGCATTCTCCGGTGTAAAAAAAACAAACAAAACAGACGAAGGAATTTTACATTAACATACATACAGATACATAGAGAAACATGAATTTCTATATATAGAGATATGTTTAACTATGGAGATAATGAAACAATTTTACATTACTATCTTTTGTACATTAAACAATATCTCAGAGGGATTTTAAAACAGATATTCGCATATAGATCTTGAGATATCTAGACATATATATATTTTCATATACATATCTCGCTATAAATAGATATATCTGTCCAAAAATCATCACATATATAGAGAAATCTTTATTTAGAAATAAATAGAACATATTCCATTACAAAAACATTTTCGCAATATGAAATATTAGCATTTTCATGTACACTTTTCGAGGAGCATACGTCATGGGCTTTGCGCAACAGATTAGCGTTTTTGTGGGGGGTTTTCTATTTGTCTTCTCCATTGACTTCTATAAGGAATACGTGAACGCACAGGCGATTTCGCAGTCTGCATTATGCATCTTAACGCGCGCGCAAAGTAAGTTATTTCTCAACTTGTAATCCCTGCGCAACCCCAAATGCGAAAATGTCAGAACGCTCGCAGAGTTTTCGCAACTGATTTGCTGCGTAACTTGTAATCTTGTTCTTAGAATTTTAAGATTTTTTTTTTTTAAAGTACATTATATTTATTTTTATTAGTACCTACTCTTTTTTGCTTTATATAATCATATTTAGGGAGTCATAAGCTCTATGGGTATTTGGGGTAGGGAGCATTATTTTAATAGTGGAAAGTTTCAGGTGGGAGTTTACGGTTAGGGACAATTGGAGCAGGGGATCAGGACAACACTGGATCAGCACTGTTAAAGGAGTTCAGTGTTGGGGCTCTAGAAACATATTGAACAGCATTCTAAGAATTCATTTTGCATTCACCTCTCATATTATTTAAAGCATTACTGGTATAGAGATTGTTTATTATTATCAAATATATTAAACAGCAAACTTGAACACAAAGTTTTCACATTCTGTGCAGGGAAGGGTCAGTTAGATTTATTAATTCCCTTTTCTAATTGTTTCAAATAAAGAATTGAAACTCCTTTATCAGAATCTCTTCTGTTTCACCATCCTAATGTAAACCATCCATTTTATATACGCTTGCCAAATGGTTCATAAAACAAAACAGTGTACGGTTCATAAAACAAAATGCTCTCTAGCTTCACGTCTTATATGACAAATTGTTGTCTTCTTTTATCCATTGCATTCTTCCTGTCCATGCTCAGGTAAAATAACAGAAAATGATGACACCATGTGCTCTAAATGATTCATTTGTTTGCAATAGGGATGCACCGAAATTTCGGCCGCAGAAAGTTTCAGCCGAAAATGGCATTTTTTGCTATTTCGGTTTTCGTTTTTTTTTGCCTGTTATTTTCGGTAAAAATATTGTGTGGCATGTTTCAGATTTGATGCTAGCCTAGAGCTGCTGTTTAAGTTTATTACTTGACTTACTGTTCTACATATAATGAGTTTTCTAGGACTATACTTTATTTGGATAATTGGTAAAAAAAACCTGTTAAATATGATTCTGTTACATAGAACTACATGAAGAATAATACAGTATATTGATATTTATAATTGTTTTAAGTAGGGATGCACCAACATTTTGGTCACAGAAACATTTTGTCTGAAAATGGCATTTTTTGCCTGTTTTTTTTCTTGGTAAAATTATTGTGTAGCATATTATTGTTTTAAGATATTTTTGTCCAATTTTAGCGTGTTACTTTCAATAAAAGTGTGGGCTTTTTTTATTGGCTCTAATTATGCAAAAAAAAATAATAAAAAAATAATAATTTGAAAAAATACATTTTCGGTATCAGTTTCGGTTTTCGGCCAAGTGCATCCCGGATTTTCGGATTCGGTTTCGGTCCAGAATTTCCATTTCGGTGCATCACTAGTTTGCAAAACTCTTTTTTGAAGAGCAGCAACATCATTTCTCGTCAGATTATTAGCTCCTACTTGAGGAATCACATATAACTTACAGTAAAACAATTACATTTAATATATTACCTTACAAATACCTAGATTGCAATAGAGGGTGCGAAACGAACGCAACAAAAGTTGCGTTATTTCACCCTCCATAGCGCTACCATTACAATTATTATTGAAAGCCGCCTTGTGTGTGCGATATGGTGGCGTTAAGCTCCATACCGCACAAAATCCAAGCGCTGCTTTGACGTGCTCATGCAAGCTTTTCCCATAGACATCAATGGGGAGAGAGTATTAGAAAAAAAACTAACACCTGCGATCGCGGATTGAAAAGTTCAGTAACGCAACCTCATTGATGTGTATGGGGAAAAAAAAGTTACGTTTAAACCTAACACCCTAACATAAACTCCACGTCTAAACACCCCTAATCTGCTGCCCCCGGCATCGCCAACACCTACATAATGTTATTAACCCCTAATCTGCCGCACCTGACATCGCCGCCACCAAAATAAATTTATTAACCCCTAATCTGCCGCTCCTGATATCGCCGCCACTATAATAAAGATATTAACCCCTATTCTGCGGGGCCCTCCACATAGCAAAAAACTAAATTAAACTATTAACCCCTAAACCTAACAACCCCTTAACTTTAAATTAAAATTACAAGATCCCTATCTTAAAATAAATAAAAACTTACATGGGAAATTAAAAAAAACCTAAGTTTAAACTAAAAAAATTAAACTAACATTACTATTATATTAAATTTAAAATAACTATCAAATAAATTAAATCTACAATTACAAAAAATAAAAAATACTAAATTACAAAAAATTACAAACACTAAATTTTGAAAAATAACAAATGAAATTATCCAAAATAAAAACATACACCTAATCTAATAGCCCTATAAAAATAAAAAGCCCCCCCAAAATAAAAAAAACCCTAGCCTACAATTAACTACCAATAGCCCTTAAAAGGGCCTTCTGTAGGGCATTGCCCTAAAGAAATCAGCTATTTTACCTAAAAAAAACTAAGACCCCCCCAACAGTAAAACCCACCACCCAACCAACCTCCCAAAATAAAAAACCTAACTCTAACAAAAACCTAAGCTACCCATTGTCCTGAAAAGGGTATTTGTATGGGCATTACCCTTAAAAGGGCATTCAGCTCTTGTTCTTGCCCTGAAAAGGGCATTTAGCTCTTTTAAGAAAAGCCCAAACCCTAATCTAAAAAAAAAAAACCACCCAAAAAAAGTTTTAAAACCCACCACCCAACCAACCCAGCAAAATAAAAAACCTAACTTTAACAAAAACTTCAGCTACCCATTGCCCTGAAAAGGGCATTTGTATGGGCATTGCCCTTAAAAGGGCATTCAGCTCTTTTTCTTGCCCTGAAAAGGACATTTAGCTCTTTTAAGAAAAGCCCAAACCCCAATCTAAAAAAAATATACCCACCCAAAAAAAGTTTTAAAAAAACCTAACACTAAATCCTGACGATCCATTTACAGTTTCTGAAGTCGGGACATCCAGGCGGCGAACTCTTCATTCAGATGGTGAGGTCTTCATCCATTCAGACGGCATCTTCTATCTAAAATTTGTAATCTAGATGAAAGTTTGGAAGTCACAACACATATTTGTGGTAATAAAAGCAAACAGTAAAATTAAATGCATGGTGAAAATGCAGGTAATATAGGGGAGCTGGAGCGCTTAAGCAGTGAAGGAGGAATATTATATCAGCCTATCTGAAACCTGGTGGGATGGTGCAGTAAACTTAGAACAGTGGTTCCCAAAGTGGACAGCAGGAAGGGGCAGCTGGCTTGAAATAGGGGGCACTAGTAGGAAGTAGTGTAAGAGGATGCCAGTGGGCCCCTCTATACATGATGATTGTAATTTGTTGTGCTTTTGGCCTAGCTGTGTAAAGCAAAACATTTTGCCCCCCCCGCATTACAAACACTAAAATTACATTTTTAACCCCTACTCTGCCGCTCCGGACACCGCCACCACCTACATATTTATGAACCCCTAATCTGCTTCCCCCAACTTTGCCGCCACCTACATTATATTTATTAACCCCTAATAATCTGCCGCCCCCAATGTCGCAGCAACCCACCTACACTTATTAACCCCTAATCTGCTGCCCCATAATAAACATATTAACCCCTAAACCACCGCACTCCCTCCTCGCAAACATTAGTTAAATATTATTAACCCCTAATCTGCCATCCCTAACATCGCCGCCACCTACCTACACTTATTAACCCCTAATCTGCCGCCCCCAACGTCGCCGCCACTATACTAAATTTATTAACCCCTAAACCTAAGTCTAACCCTAACACCCCCTAAATTAAATATAATTTAAATAAATCTAAATATAATTACTATAATTAACTACATTATTCCTATTTAAAACGAAATACTTACCTAGTTACATAGTTACATTGTAGCTATCTTAGGGTTTATTTTTATTTTACAGGCAAGTTTGTATTTATTTTAACTAGGTAGAATAGTTATTAAATAGTTATTAACTATTTAATAACTACCTAGCTAAAATAAATACAAATTTACCTGTAAAATAAAACCTAACCTAAGTTACAATAACACCTAACACTACACTATAATTAAATAAATTTACTAAATTAAATACAATTACCTAAATTAAATTAAATTAGCTAAAGTACAAAAAAAACAACACTAAATTACAGAAAATAATAAACAAATTACAGATATTTAAACTAATTACACCTAATCTAATAGCCCTATCAAAATAAAAAAGCCCCCCCCCCCCAAAATAAAAAAACCCTAGCCTAAACTAAACTACCAATAGCCCTTAAAAGGGCCTTTTGCGGGGCATTGCCCCAAAATAGTCAGCTCTTTTACCTGTAAAAAAAAAATACAAACAACCCCCCCAACAGTAAAACCCACCACCCACACAACCAACCCCCCAAATAAATATTATCTAAAAAAACCTAAGCTCCCCATTGCCCTGAAAAGGACATTTGGATGGGCATTGCCCTTAAAAGGGCAGTTAGCTCTTTTGCAGGTCCAAACCCTAACCTAAAAATCAAACCCACCCAATACACCCTTAAAAAACCTAACACTAACCCCCTGAAGATCAACTTACAGTTCTGAAGACCGGACATCCATCCTCAAGGAAGCAGCAGAAGTCTTCATCCAACTGGGCCGAAGTCCTCAATGGTGCCGGGAGAAGTCTTCATCTAAGCCGGGCGAAGTAGTCCTCCAGACGGGCAGAAGTCTTCATCCAGACGGCATCTTCTATCTTCAACCATCCGACGCGGAGCGGGTTCATCTTCAACCATCTGACGCGGAGCATCCTCTTCATCCGACGACTACCCGACGAATGACGGTTCCTTTAAGTGACGTCATCCAAGATTGCATCCCTTAGATTCCGATTGGCTGATAGAATTCTGTCAGCCAAACGGAATTAAGGTAGATAAAATCCTATTGGCTGATGCAATCAGCCAATAGGATTGAGCTCACATTCTATTGGCTGTTTTTATTTTTAGGTTAGGGTTTGGGCCTGCAAAAGAGCTAACTGCCCTTTTAAGGGCAATGCCCATCCAAATGCCCTTTTCAGGGCAATGGGGAGCTTAGTTTTTTTTAAATAGTATTTTATTTGGGGGGTTGTTTGTGTGGGTGGTGGGTTTTACTGTTGGGGGGGTTGTTTGTATTTTTTTTTACAGGTAAAAGAGCTGATTACTTTGGGGCAATGCCCCGCAAAAGGCCTTTTTAAGGGCTATTGGTAGTTTAATTTAGGCTAGGATTTTTTTTTTAATTTTGGGGGCTTTTTTATTTTGATAGGGCTATTAGATTAAGTGTAATTAGTTTAAATATCTGTAATTTGTTTATTATTTTCTGTAATTTAGTGTGGTTTTTTTGTACTTTAGCTAATTTAATTTAATTTAGGTAATTGTATTTAATTTAGTAAATTTATTTAACCCCTTAATGACAACTGACGTACCAGGTACGTCATGCATTAACAAGCAGTTAATGACAATGGACGTACCTGGTACGTCAGTTGTCAAACAGAGTGCTGGAAGCGATCACAAATGCTTCCAGCAGCTCTGAGGGTATTGCAGTGATGCCTCGATATGGAGGCATCCTGCAATACCACTTTACAAGCCTCCGATGCAGAGAGAGCCACTCTGTGGCCCTCTCTGCACCGGTAGCGATAGTGCCAGTGTCCGCCGGGTGCACGATGCGCGTGCACGATGCGCGAGTGTGCACGTGAGCGTGCGTGTGCACGGGGCGCGCGTGCACCCATTAGCCACACTGACACCAATGAATGAGGGCAGAAAGGGGAAAAAAAGGGATTTTTTTTTAAAAAAAATATAAAAGGATCTGGGAGGGGGTGGGGTGGGGGTATTGTGGGGGGCTGCTACACTACAGAAATAGTTTTTTAAATAAAAAATAAAATAAAAATACTTTTTGGGTTTTTTTTGGGGCCAAACTGGGTACTAGCAGACAGCTGCCAGTACCCAAGATGGCGGTAATTAGGTAGGGGAGAGGGTTAGAGAGCTGGAGGGGGGATCAGGGAGGTTGGGGCTAAGGCAGGGGTCCATCACAGCTAAAATACTTTATTATTTTTATTTAAAAAAAAAAAAAAACTCTTTTATTTAGTACTGGCAGACTTTCTGCCAGTACTTAAGATGGCGGGAACAGGGGGCGGAGCTAGCCTGTGAATAGAGTGGACGTGTTTACATAGAGCTCCTGAGAAGTGTTAGTTAAACTTGTTTTAAAAAATCGTTTTCACTGCTCATTTAACCTGATTTTTTCCTGGAGGGATATCTAACTGTCTGCTTCGTGCTGAGACCCCTGCCGCTTTGCTTTTGGCAGTATTCCATACCCTCCGGGACCGGAGCGTTTTAAACTCTGCGGTGGCCCTTGGAAGCGATCCTAATGATCTGAACCTCACCCCAGCATCGGAAGATCCTCCCCGGACACCTACCTGCAAGGGGCCATAACCGCGGATTACAAGAAAGAATCGGTCCGGTCGGCAAAAAGGCGCGAAAGATCGCCATTACCGCTGACGTCATCGGACCGCGACATAGTGAAGGAGAGTAAGCGGTCACTGAGCACCGGTAGGCGTTAAGACGCCGGGAATTAAAGAAGCGATCCCCATAAACGCCTCATCACACAGTGAGTACTACCACCTTCCCTAAAGAAAGATAAGAGCGCAACATCAACAGGCCACAGTGCGCCGGAGGGCCGGGGCTCCGCTCCGGTGCGCACACTAATAGAGCCACACTTGCCTATTGCAACTTGCAAGCCGCTTATGACCTCTGCAAATTTGGCCAAAGTGGACCGGCTCACCTATCCTCTAAACGGAGCACCAGCCTCTATCACCCAATACAGCTTACAGCTACTAGAGACATACTACCTGTGTCAAACAACATACATATTAGGAAACTGCTGGGAAGTTATGCTGTTACTGCCCTGCTAACCACACCGGCCTACCACCTGGACATTTACATACACTCCCACCACCTTAGTGTTTGGTGTGGTATAATAATTGAACTCTGGCCTCACATGAAAATTGCCAACAACTGACACATCTTAACTGAAGGCGGTGTGGGGCTTTGCCCTGTCTGGCTCAGAGCTGTGCTTCCAGCCTTTTTTTTTTAAAGATATCAGGGATTGACAACACTAATACAATTGCTAATCCTATCACCTGCACAGAGAAAGGTAGAAGAACTGTATCTCTCCCCTCCCTTTCCTGCTCCATTCTAGAGCAGGTCATATCCCAGTTCCCTTTACTGGCTGAGCCCAGTGGTGGCACTTTTCCCTGGGGAGAGACACCTTTTAAATTGGAATATTGAGCCCAGGAGCTAGTCATCACCCACACCCCAATTGGACAGACTTATATCCCTCACTACAACGCCAGTCACTCCAGTCAATTTTCATTTGCCTAGTCTTCCCAGCTTAGCAATGAGGTGCTAGGCTCCGCGGCACCCCTCCACACCGGGAGAGAGAGAGACGCATTTTATCTTTGGGTTACCAGTTCCTGCAGCTATCCTTGGCTCATCTACTTATTGAACAGTTCTACACTTACAGGTGGTACAGTCTATATTGAAGATAGCTCTTACTTACTCACTTTGTCCAATCTTGCAATGATGTACTAAATTCTACGGCACCCCTCCCCACCGGTGCGAAACAGCTGTGTTGACTAGGCCTCCCCAGTTGAGATCCTACTCCTGACTACAGATACTCCTGTTTTCAAGGTCCCTGCTACACAATGTCACAACAAGCCAAAAGGAAATCTAAAGGCCCCCAATCCTCAAAGCACACGGTCCGAGACCATTTCCATCCTATTAGAGATCCTATACCAGACAATTCTGATGACGACAGATCTATCTCTCCTCCTTTATCTGACGGGAGGGCCAGTGTGAGAAGTTCTCCACCCTCTCACACACAGTCTGAAACAGTCACCATGGACTCTATAAAATTGTTATTTGATCAACAATCTCAATCTTTTGCGAAAAGATTCGACAAATTGGAGAGGTCTTTTGATGATCTGAGGAAAGACATTGTCACAGTCAATGAGAGGACAGATATAATTGAACGCAAACAAGAAGATTTACTTGTTGACCACACGAATTGGGTCAGCTATACTCAAAATCTAGCAGACCAAGTATCATCTCTAGAGGCGAAATTGGCAGACTTGGAGGACCGCTCCAGGCGGAACAATGTTAGAATACGTGGAATACCTGAGTCTGTGGGCCCCCAGGAACTAGAAAAATATGCCCAGGCGCTATTCAGAGCTATTTTGGGACCTACAGGAGAACATGATGTGAGAATTGACAGAATACATAGGGCGGCTAGACCACAGAATCTCCCTATGGACAAGCCCCGAGACACCATAGCCAGACTTCACTATTATTCCTCCAAGGATAGGCTCATGAAAGTGACTCTTAGGCAACCTCAGCTTCCAGAACAATTCCAAGAAGTATCACTATACCCAGATTTATCCTCCTTTACCCTGCAACAAAGACGAAGTTTTAATGAATCCACGAGAACCCTACGTCTACATCAAATCCGGTACAGGTGGGGATTTCCCACGAAACTCATCATAACTAAAGATGGAACTCAACACACAGCACTAACCCCGCGACAGGCTCAGGACCTTCTGCGGGTTTGGAACCTACCCGCTGGAAACATGGATGGTGACCCCCCCCCCCGCCCACAAAGATTGGGTCCCCCGCTGAGACCAGGAGCACAGGCCTGGAATCCAGGCAGGCAGGAGCCGGCCCAACAACTTCCAATTCGATGATACAGCTTAATACTTCATCTGTTATGGATTATCTCACACTTACAACTGGGCCCTTGTTGGCCGTGTTCCAGGCTAACCCTTGCTGGCCATCTTTTTTTTTGAAGACTGAGACTGTCCCCAATGCCTCAAGTGTCTAAATGGACTGGTAATGTACTAAAAATTGCACCAATGGTTATTTATCTGTTGTTTACTGTTTATTCTGTTTATAGGTGCTTCAAGTGGGGCAACTGTTTTCAACTGTGTTACTTTTTCCCATTCGTTAATGTAGCTGTTAAAGATCACTTATACTCCGGCTATCTGTACCCACCCCTCTCTTCCCCCTTACGCCCTCTTTTCTGCTGGCTTTCTCTTTCCTTCTTCACCTGCCTCTCTCTGGCCCCTACCCATACTCCCACTGCTCTTAGTACCCCACCCAGTTGGCCAAACGCCATAGTCTACTCTCCCTACTTGCTAATTGCCTCCTGGTTGAAGTTTAATGCCTCCTGTGGCCTGCACACTGCAGAGGTTAGTTTGGGGGGCTATATCATTTTCACTACATGATCTCACAGCAGACTACTCCCACTAATTATTCGCTCACCTTGCCTTAGCTCTAACCTGCTACTCCTCCTCCTTTCAGATCCCTTTCCCTCAACTTCCCTCCCTCGCCTTCTCATTTCCCGCTAGAACTATTCCCTGCCCTCCTCCCCATGATGATTTCAACTCTTCTTCATCCTACCTAAGCCCTCCTTCCTAACCCATCCCTAGGCCCTCCTCTCTGATATGGTCTTATGTCTCCCCAAGATCAACCCCTTCCCCTGAGTCTAAACACAAATATGTGATCTATCTTGTTGAAATGCATGTTTTTTTGTCTAAAATTTTTCATTCTAGGTGTCCTTCAACATTTCATATGTTTTAAATATACCTATTAATGTTTTATATGTTTATTTATTAAGGCCTATATATACTAATCGATGTATAACTTACCTATGCAAGTTAATTTCCCTTGGAATCTATGGCTACCCTAATTCCCTGAGGATATCTGGGGGTTGGTGAAATGTTGTAGTGTGGGCACGTTACAAACTGACTCCAGCTGATAACCAAGATCATTTGCAGTGGTGCCTTCATCATGCTCACATCCTGGGACTCTAGTTTACCCTCTACACTCAGGTTTGCTTTTGGTAATCGCAAGTGTATGTTTAGTCTACCCGATATGCACCCATCCTGACAAAAACCATAGAATATGACACAGGATTACCCACTATACCCTCCTTGTCTGCAACCCTTGGTCCTAGCCTTCCATACTTTCCCACTCCCTTTTCCCCCCGCATAAGTCGCCTCCCCTTCCCTCTTTTCCCTTCCCTTTAACCTTCCTCCCTCGCCTTCCCATCTCCTACCAGAACTATTTCCTCCTCTCTTCCCCCTGATAACTTCCAGCTCCCCCCCACCCTACCTCAACCCTCCTCCCTAACCCATCCCTAGGTCCCGCTCTCTGATATGGTTTTATGTTTCCCCTTGCAGCTATTGAAGCGACGAACGGGTTAAGCTGCACCATTCCCCTGAGTTTATTTACAAATATGTGACCTTCCTTGTTGAAATGTATGTTATTATGTCTAAAATTTTACACACTATGCGTCTTTCTGCATTACCTATGTTTCAAATATGTCTATTATTGTGTTATATGTTTATCCGTTACGACCTATATGCACTAACTGCTGTATAACCTACCTATGCAGGTTTGCCTTTGGGAATCACAGGTCTATGTCTAGTCAAATCCGATATACATCTAACACGACCAAAAGCATAGAACGTGACACAGGATTACCCACTACACCCTTCTTGTCTACAACCCTTAGTTTCAACCTCTCATATTTTCCTGCTTCCCTTTTCCCCCACATTAGCCCTATAGGCTGCCTGACCACAGCTCTTTTAACTAGTAGTTAATTACCTATACACTATGCACCGGTGGTGGGGGGGAGCCCTTTGGTCCCCCTCTTCATTGACCTTCCCTTCCCCAACCGGGGACTAACTTGTTTTTTACGGTTAGGGATAAATAATACTATCCTCCGTACCCCTTATCTGGTAGAGTGAAGTAGTCTCTACCCAGTCCGAAGAACCTAGCGCAACATAGTGTCCCGTCCCCATATCCTCTTTTATCTTGCCTACTCTCACTAATTCCCCCCCTCCTTTCTTTTTTTTTTTTTTTCTCTCTTCTTCCTCTCCACTTAGCCATGAGACTTGCCACATTAAATGTCCGGGGTCTTAATTCTCCTACTAAACGGAGTCTCCTTCTCAAATTCCTAAAAACACAACGACTGGATGTCGTGTACATTCAGGAAACCCACTGGACGGGGCCAAGGGCGGCTGTGTTTCGCCCCAAGGACTACCCAATCTGCCTATCCTCAACCTTCCATAAAAAGGCTAGGGGAGTTACTATCCTAATTAGCAAACAAGTTTGACCCCTCGGGTAGATATATTATCTGTGTTTGCCGGCTTGATAACATCCTACTTACTTTGGTAGCCCTGTACTCCCCTAATGTCCAACAGACCAGATTTCTCAACCATCTTCTTGGAAAGGTGGATCGATTGGGGGAGGGGCAGATTATCATAGGTGGAGACTGTAATCTGGTCTGGGACCCGACCAGGGACAGAAAGTCGCAGACACGGAACCCTTCATCGCGGGGAGAGGAACACTACTCCAACCTCTTTAGGAATGCCGTTACTCGATATTCGTTTCACGACGTCTGGAGAGCTCTGCATCCGGACGTGGATGATTATACTCACTATTCGGCTCCCTTTCGGTCTTTCTCGAGGCTCGACTATGTCTTTTGTCACGCAAGGTCGTTACAATCGGTTGAGGAGGCGAGGATCGTACCTTGCGCATGGTCAGACCATGACGCAGTGGTCGTGAATATTAATTTATCTTACTCGGGAGGCGGTGGATCCTCCTGGCGTCTCCCGGAACATCTCCTCGCGGATTCACAGATCCCTCTCTGGCAGAGGGAAATAGAGGAGTTCCTCTATATTAATGACACTGGGTCCGCATCAGCACTATCCTTGTGGGCGACGCTTAAGGCCTATCTCCGCGGACTTTTTATTCAAAAAGCATCAGAAGCCAAACGGCTCAGAGGAGCCAGCCTAGCTCACCTCTACCACGATTACACTCTCGCCAGAAATCAGCTCAGAGGATCTAGATCGGAGTCCTTGGTGAGGAAAGTTCAAACACTTAAAAAACAGATAGAGAACCGGGAGTTGGAGAGGGTCCAGAGAGGACTCTACTATCTGAAGCAGAGGTACTATCACAAGGGAGACAGGGCAGATAAGCTCCTAGCCCATAAACTCCAACAACGAGTTTTAATAAGTAAAATAGCATTCATCACGAGAAATAATAAAAAATCTTACTCTCCTAATGACATTGGAGAAGCTTTCGCTGACTATTACAGTGACCTCTATCAGATCTCCAACGATCCCTCCACGAATTTCGCTCCGGTGTCGGCCATCTCGGAGTTCCTTCGTGACCTTCGGCTGCCAAAGGTCCCTGAAGATAGGTTGGATTCTCTTACCGCACCTATAACGGTGGATGAGATTGCAACGACAATAAAGAATCTTAAGGCTCATAAATCTCCAGGGCCTGACGGGTTTGAGGCTATGTTTTATAAAAAATTTGTGGGTCTGCTGGGCCCACTTCTTGCTCGGGTGTTTGGGGAGGCGGCGACCGCGGGTGGGTTCCCTCGAGAGTTTTTAGAGGCGTCAATTGTAACCATTCCTAAGCCAGGAAAGAACCCTGAGTTCTGCGAGAGTTATCGTCCTATATCTCTCATCAACGGTGATGTGAAACTGTACGCAAAAATTTTGGCATCTCGATTAAACAAAATTCTCCCGGTTCTGGTACATCCGGATCAGGTGGGGTTCACCCCGGGACGTCAGGGCTCGGACAATACCCGGCGCCTATTGAACATCTTCTTTGAGACTGCCGCTCTCGAGATCCCACTGGTAACCCTGTCGCTCGACGCTGAAAAAGCGTTCAACAGGGTCCGGTGGGAATACATGGTGGAGGTCCTGGGATCCTTTGGTTTTCCCCACGCCTTCACTAAAGCGGTCATGGCTCTTTACTCAGACCCATCTGCTAGGGTGAGGGGACTGGGATTTGTATCTAGATCTTTTGACATTAAGAACGGTACGAGACAGGGATGTCCCCTGTCCCCACTCCTATTTGCTCTGATGATGGAGCCTCTGGCCGCCAGACTCCGAGCGACCCCCACTATTCACCCTTTAGTACTGCATGACATTCCGCAAGCTCTAGCATTATTTGCTGACGACTTGACGATCTTTATGACTGAACCGGAGGAATCACTCCCTGAACTATTTAAGATCTTGTCACAGTTTGCTAGCCTGACGTACTACAAGCTTAACTACACCAAAACTGAGGCCTACGCCCTTGGCCTCTCTGAACCCACATTTGACACTTTGAGGGGGGCATACCCGTTCAAATGGTCCAGGGATAGTCTCAAACATCTGGGGGTTGTCCTCTCCCACGACCCTAAACGGATTGTAACCGCTAACTATGAATCCCTCCTCACAGAATTCCAACAAACGATCACGGGTTGGAGAGTCGCGGAGGTTTCCTGGACGGGTAGAGTCGCTGCCGTGAAAATGCTTTTGTTACCCAAATTAATCTACTTTTTCAGGTGCCTGCCGGTTCCCGTCCCAGCGTACCTGCTCAACCATTTCCAGTCTATTTTCACAAAATACATATGGAAAGGAGGCCATGTGAGACTCCCACTGGCGCAGCTACAGAAACCTAAGAGGTGTGGGGGCATGTCAGTTCCCAATGTCTCCCTATACTACAAAGCTGCCATGCTCTCTCATATCTCGGCCTGGGGAGTCAAAGATCCCTCCTCGGGATGGTCTCGGCTAGAGCAGGGATCGTTACCTGCGGGCGTGGCCTTGGCCGACCTTATCTGGATCCCAGACCACGCCGATGTATTGAATGGAATTCATAATCGCATAATTCGGACTTGTTTAAAACTTTGGAGGGAATTAAGATCCTCTGAACAGGTCGCTCCGCATCCTTCCCCAATACATTCTGTCCGAGCTCTCTTACACTGTCTCCCGGAATCCCATCCTGGAAGATGGGAGGCTTTGGAGATCAGACTAATCTCAGACCTATATCGAGGTGACGTACTGGCTATGCCCCCTCACACTTATCCGTTGGATGATTTCCCGCGGGAGCTGCGCTTCGAATACCTCCGCCTGGTGTCACTTCTCCTGTCCTGGGGATTTCGGAAATCAAACTTGAGAACCCTCACCAAATGGGAGAGGAGATGGTTGGGGGGAAGACTCCTACGAGGCACCCTGTCGTTCCACTATAAAACTCTCCTTGACTCGCCCCATTTTATAAAAACTCAGTCGGTGGTGGCCTGGGAGAGGGATATGGGGATGGTGGCACCGGATGGAGGTTGGCAATGCGCCCTCCAAGATGTTATTGCAGCAGTGCGATGCTCCAATCTGTTTGAACTATATCTCAAACTTCTGCTCCGGTGGCATTGGGTACCGACCAGGTTACACAAAATGTATCCCACCCGAACGGTAGACTGCTGGAGGGGATGCAGTGGACGGGGCACCCATCTGCACATTTGGTGGGGGTGCCCCAAACTGGGGCACTTCTGGACCCAGGTGACAGTTTTACTGCAGAGGCTGGGCCTTCTTGACACTCTCACAAGCGAAACAGCACTTTTCCACCTCGGACTACAGAATCTTCCAAAATCATCCCGCTTACTTGGAGTCACTATCCTGTTGGCAGCGAAACTCAATATCGCTAGACAGTGGGCGAAGCATACTCCTGTCCTCCTAAACCCAGTCCTAGAGTCTCTAGACTATTTTCAGAAAATGGAGGAGTACGCGCTGAGGGTCGAGGGTCGCTACGACCTCTATTGCTCAATTTGGCTCCCTTGGGAGGAATACAGGAGAAAAAAGGGCCCTAATGATTAGGCCACCCACCAGACTGTAAAACGGACTGTGGCGAAACTTAATTGGGCGATCTGGCTGCTCTCCCTCCTCCCCCCCCCTTTTTTTTTTTTTTTTTTTCTCTCTCTATCTTTCTTCTCTCTCACCCGCTCTTATACTTCTTACCCACCCCCATATCCGCCATCAGTTCTTCGGATCCCCTAACTTCCCTCTACTCCTATACTGGGTTCATTGGGTGGTTTACACTCAGCAGTTCATAAACTCAATCCCAACATATCTTAGAGGGCTCCACTCGCATAACAACCACTCCTTTTTCTATGTGATTCCCAATACGCACTTATGATTGTGAATGTCGAGTCTCCTGCGGGAACCAGACTACAGATCCCATGAGTGGATCTATTTGATACAGTTGACATTTGTATGTTCGGTTTATTATTGTACTAAATGAGGCAGCATTAGGGTCCACTCCCCGGACTCACCGTTAGTCAGAGACTGTAAGCACTCTTGGGAAATTACCGACTTGTATTACCCTATATGACACTGTTTTTATTGCAATGTTTGCTCTGTACGACAATGTTTTTTTTTATTGCAATGTTTGTATATTGGATTTTGTTATTGCCTCAATAAAAATATATTTAAAAAAAAAAAAAGAACAATTGTGGTTTGGGGGAGGGAAGAGAGCTGTTTGGGAGGGATCAGGGGGTGGGATGTGTCAGGTGGGAGGCTGATCTCTAAAATTAACCCTGCAAGCTCCCTACAAGCTACCTAATTTAACCCCTTCACTGCTGGGCATAATTAACGTGTGGTGCGCAGCAGCATTTAGCGGCCTTCTAATTACCAAAAAGCAACGCCAAAGCCATATAAGTCTGCTATTTCTGAACAAAGGGGATCCCAGAGAAGCTTTTACAACAATTTCTGCCATAATTGCACAAGCTGTTTGTAAATAATTTCAGTGAGAAACCTAAAATTGTGAAAAATGTTAAGTTTTTTTTTTATTTGCTCGCATTTGGCGGTGAAATGGTGGCATAAAATATACCAAAATGGGCCTAGATCAATACTTTGGGTTGTCTTCTAAAAAAAAATATATACATGTCAAGGGATATTCAGGTATTCCTGACAGATATCAGGGTTCCAATGTAACTAGCGCTAATTTTGAAAAAAAGTGGTTTGGAAATAGCGAAGTGCTACTTGTATTTATTGCCCCATAACTTGCAAAAAAAGCAAAGAACGTGTAAACATTGGGTATTTCTAAACTCAGGACAAAATTTAGAAACTATTTAGCATGGGTGTTTTTTGGTGATTGTAGATGTGTAACAGATTTTGGGGGTCAAAGTTAGAAAAAGTGTGTTTTTTTCAATTTTTTCCTCATATTTTATTATTTTTTTTTTAGTAAATTATAAGACATGATGAAAATAATGGTATCTTTAGAAAGTCCATTTAATGGTGAGAAAAACGGTATATAATATGTGTGGGTACAGTAAATGAGTAAGAGGGAAATTACAGCTAAACACAAACACTGCAGAAATGTAAAAATAGCCATTGTCATTAAGGGTAAGAAAATTGAAAAATGGTCCGGTCATTAAGGGGTTAATTATAGTGTAGTGTTAGGTGTTATTGTAACTTAGGTTAGGTTTTATTTTACAGGTACTTTTGTATTTATTTAGCTAGGTAGTTATTAAATAGTTAATAACTATTTAATAACTATTCTACCTAGTTAAAATAAATACAAACTTGCCTGTAAAATAAAAAAATAAACCCTAAGCTAGCTACAATGTAACAATTAGTTAAATTGTAGCTAGCTTAGGGTTTATTTTATAGGTAAGTATTTCGTTTTAAATAGGAATAATGTAGTTAATTATAGTAATTTTATTTAGATTTATTTAAATTATATTTAAGTTAGGGGGTGTTAGGGTTAGACTTAGGTTTAGGGGTTAATACATTTAGTATAGTGGCGGCGACGTTGGGGGTGGCAGATTAGGGGGTTAATAAGTGTAGGTAGGTGGCGGCGACATTGGGGGCAGCAGATTAGGGGTTAATAAATATAATGTAGGTGTCTGCGATGTTGGGGGCAGCAGATTAGGGGTTAATAAATATAATGCAGGTGGTGGCGATGTCGGGGGCTGCAGATTAGGGGTTTAGGGGTTAATAAGTGTAAGATTAGGGGTGTTTAGACTCAGGGTTCATGTTAGGGTGTTAGGTGTAGACATAAATGTTCTTTCCCCATAGGAATCAATGGGGCTGCGTTAGTGAGTTTTACGCCACTTTTTTGCAGGTGTTAGACTTTTTCTCAGCCGGCTCTCCCCGTTGATTCCTATGGGGAAATCGTGCACAAGCACGTACGACCAGCTCACCGCTGACTTAAGCAGTGCTGGTATTGGAGTGCGGTAATGAGCAAAATTTTGCTCAACGCTCACTTCTTGTCTTTTAACGACGGGTTTGTAAAAACTCGTAATACCAGCGCTGTAGGTAAGTGAGCAGTTAGACAAAACTGCTAGTTAGCACCGCATAGCCTCTAACCCAAAACTCGTAATCTAGCCGTTTGTATTTAAAGTTTTACTGCTTTTTTGCTTTACACACTGCTAGCAAGATTTCAAGTGGCGCTGTATTTTTTCCCTTGCACGATATAGTCTTTTCGCAAGCAATTTTCAATGCGCTGGTATTAAAAGTCTTGATTGCACACGCACATTCGCCTTTTTACACAACAATCCTTTCCATGCTTAAAGAGCTGTAGTTAATGGTTTTCCGCAAAACAAAAAAGTTTCACAAAACACTTCAAAAATACAATACTAATTGCAGTTACACTCATATTATCACTGTCTAATAAAAATGATGTTAAAAAATATTGCACACAAAAGTTATAAGGGCTCAAAGATTTGTGATCTTTGAGCCGACGAAGGGAGTTTACATTGACATACATACACATACATAGAGAAACATGGATTTATATGTATAGAGATATGTTTAACTATGGAGATAATGAAAATATTTTAAGATTACAATCTTATGCACATTAACCCCTTAATGACCGAGGACGTGCAGGGTACGTCCTCAAAAAAAGGCAGTTAACGCCTGAGGACGTACCCTGCACGTCCTCGGTGTGGAAAGCAGCTGGAAGCGATCCTGCTCGCTTCCAGCTGCTTTCCGGTTATTGCAGTGATGCCTCGATATGGAGGCATCCTGCAATAACCTTACATGGCCATCCGATGCAGAGAGAGCCACTCTGTGGCCTTCTCTGCACCGGACATCGATGGCCGGTATCATTGGTGGGTGGGAGCCGACTTGGGAGGCGCGTGCGCGTGCACAGAGGGTGGCGGGCGGGCGCGTGCACGGGGCGGGAGCGGGTGGGAACCGCTACACTACGGAATATATTTTTAGTAACAAATGCCCAAATCTAGCAAAATCAAAAGCACAAAAAGAGATCGTGGAGGGGTGGGGGGTTGGTTTTGTGTGGGGGGAAGCTACACTACAGAAACTTTAATAAAAATTAAAAAAAAAAATGTTTTCTTCTAAACTGGGTACTGGCAGACAGCTGCCAGTACCCAAGATGGCGCAGATTAAGTTAGAGTGGGAGGGTTAGGGTTTTGGGGGGGATCAGCGAGGTTGGGGGCTAAGGGGGGGATAGTACAAAGCAGCATAATAGCATATGTAAATATGCTTTAAAAAAAAAACACACAAAAAAAAACAAATATAGCTTTTATTTTAGTACTGGCAGATTTTCTGCCAGTACTTAAGATGGCGGGGACAATTGTGGGGTGGGGGAGGGAAAAGAGCTGTTTGGGAGGGATCAGGGGGTCTGATGTTTCAGGTGGGAGGCTGAGCTCTACACTGAATGTGATATTAACCCTGCAAGCTCCCTACAAGCTACCTAATTAACCCCTTCACTGCTAGCCATAATACACGTGTGATGCGCAGCGGCATTTAGCGGCCTTCTAAATACCAAAAAGCAACGCCAAAGCCATATATGCCTGCTATTTCTGAACAAAGGGGATCCCAGAGAAGCATTTACAACCATTTGTGCCATAACTGCACAAGCTGTTTGTAAATGATTTCAGTGAGAAACCTAAAATTGTGAAAAATGTAACGTTTTTTTTTTAATTTGATCGCATTTGGCGGTGAAATGGTGGCATGAAATATACCAAAATGGGCCTAGATCAATACTTGGGGTTGTCTACTACACTACACTAAAGCTAAAATTACCCCAAAAAGCTTCCTACATGCTACCTAATTAACCCCTTCACTGCTGGGCATAATACACGTGTCGTGCGCAGTGGCATTTAGCAGCCTTCTAATTACCAAAAAGCAACACCAAAGCCATATAAGTATGCTATTTCTGAACAAAGGGGATCCCAGAGAAGAATTTACAACCTTTTGTGCCATAATTGCACAAGCTGTTTGTAAATAATTTCAGTGAGAAACCTAAAGTTTGTGAAAAAAATTGTGAAAAAGTGAACAATTTTTTTTATTTGATCGCATTTGGCGGTGAAATGGTGAAATGGGCCTAGATCAATACTTTGGGTTGTCTACTAAAAAAAAATATATACATGTCATTGGATATTCAGAGATTCCTGAAAGATATCAGTGTTCTAATGTAACTAGCGCTAATTTTGAAAAAAAAAAGGTTTGGAAATAGCAAAGTGCTACTTGTATTTATTGCCCTATAACTTGCAAAAAAGCAAAGAACATGTAAACATTGGGTATTTCTAAACTCAGGACAAAATTTAGAAACTATTTAGCATAGGTGTTTTTTGGTGGTTGTAGATATGTAACAGATTTTGGGGGTCAAAGTTAGAAAAAGTGTATTTGTTTTCAATTTTTCCTCATATTTTATAATTTTTTTTAGAGTAAATTATAAGATATGATGAAAATAATGGTATCTTTAGAAAGTCCATTTAATGGCGAGAAAAACGGTATATAATATGTGTGGGTACAGTAAATGAGTAACAGGAAAATTACAGCTAAACACAAACACCACAAAAATGTTAAAATAGCCTTGGTCCCAAACGGACAGAAAATGGAAAAGTCCTGTGGTCATTAAGGGGTTAAACAATATCTCAGAGGGATTTTAAAGGGACAGTCTACACCAGAATTTTTATTGTTTTAAAAGATAATCCCTTTATTACCCATTCCCTAGTTTTGCATAACCAACACAGTTATATTAACCCCTTAACGACCATGGACGTGCCAGGCATGTCCTACAAAAAACAGTCATTAACATCCTCTGGTATTTCAAGTGGTGGAAGCGATCCTGAACGCTTCCAGACACTTTCAGGGTATTGTAGCGATGCCTCAATATTGAGATCACAACAAAATTAACCATCTGTGAGTCTCAGCAGCGTGTTACAGTACAACTCTGAAAATCCGGACTGCTTGGGGATTTGTCCGGTCCGTATCTTCGGATTTTCCAGAATCTCGGACATCGCTGATAAAATACCTGTAAATAATAAAGAAGACGTGTTAATGTTTTTTCTTATAAATAAATAATGTACAGATTGCCTTGTTTATTAAAATAAAGTACAGTACTGTACCTGCATATGTACATTCCTTTCTGTTACAGGTATTTCTTCGGCACATGCTGAACTGCTTGTTCACCGAACGCTAACATCTGCTGCACCTGGTGATCCGCTTGTGAACAGAGCTTCTGCGGTGCAGGATGGCTATCAGCAGATGTTTCCTCTGTTTTAAAAGATAACAAGAGATGTTTGTTTTAGTAAATACAGCACTGTGTAAGGCGTTTCATTTTTACAGTATTAAAATACAGTACAGTACTGTACCTGCATATGACATGTTTACTTCTTCCTGCTGTGCAAGGTGATCTGAGACTGTTTGTGGATTGAGTGTTGTGAGAGTTTGCTGCAACAGTTGATTGGTAGTTTTGATGGGAGATGCTTCTGTTGTTTTCTGTAAATATCTTGGTATGTCACATTGTCTGCGACTTTGTAATTTCTTTGTGATAAAATTATTTTGCACCATGTGCACTTGCATGACGTCTTGGAGTGTAAAGCTATGGTTTTGTTTCACAAATTTCACAACGGTTTCCATGCATTTTTCAGATACCTTTTCCATTTCAAATCTGTCATCTTCTTCCTCAGATTTTTCAGAAGTGTGCTCCTCTATCTTATCTGGATTTATGATGATGTCAATGATTCAATCTCAACATCATCTTCAATGCATATCCACTCTTCTAGGTCTTCATTAAGTTTGCATAGAGGGTTGTCATCCCGAACTAATTTGACAGATTGCATGAGTTCATTATCCTCAGATGCTCTCTGCTCTACAAGGAACCCTTCAAGATCTTCATTTTCCTCACACTCTACCTCTCCATACATCACATTTGGCCATAACTTTCCCCATGCTCTTAAAAGAGTTACAGGCTTGACTGAGTTCCATGCAGTTACAAAAGAAAACACTGCGGCCTAGATTTGGAGTTCGGCGGTAGCCGTCAAAACCAGCGTTAGAGGCTCCTAACGCTGGTTTTGGCCGCCCGCTGGTATTTGGAGTCAGTGATTAAAGGGTCTAACGCTCACTTTTCAGCCGCGACTTTTCCATACCGCAGATCCCCCTACGCCATTTGCGTAGCCTATCTTTTCAATGGGATCTTTCTAACGCTGGTATTTAGAGTCGTTTCTGAAGTGAGCGTTAGAGCTCTAACGACAAAATTCCAGCCGCCTGAAAATAGCAGGAGTTAAGAGCTTTCTGGCTAACGCTGGTTCATAAAGCTCTTAACTACTGTACCCTAAAGTACACTAACACCCATAAACTACCTATGTACCCCTAAACCGAGGTCCCCCCACACCGCCGCCACTCGATTAAAATTTTTAACCCCTAATCTGCCGACCGCCACCTACGTTATACTTATGTACCCCTAACTTGCCCCCCACAACGTCGCCGCCAGCTACTTAAAATAATTAACCCCTAATCTTCCGACCGCAAATCGCCGCCACCTACGTTATCCCTATGTACCCCTAATCTGCTGCCCTAACATCGCCGACCCCTATATTATATTTATTAACCCCTAATCTGCCCCCCTCAACGTCGCCGACACCTGCTTACACTTATTAACCCCTAATCTGCCGAGCGGACCTGAGCGCTACTATAATAAAGTTATTAACCCCTAATCCGCCTCACTAACCCTATCATAAATAGTATTAACCCCTAATCTGCCCTCCCTAACATCGCCGACACCTACCTTCAATTATTAACCCCTAATCTGCCGACCGGAGATCACCGCTATTCTAATAAATTGATTAACCCCTAAAGCTAAGTCTAACACTAACACCCCCCTAAGTTAAATATAATTTTTATCTAACGAAATAAATTAACTCTTATTAAATAAATTATTCCTATTTAAAGCTAAATACTTACCTGTAAAATAAATCCTAATATAGCTACAATATAAATTATAATTATATTATAGCTATTTTAGGATTAATATTTATTTTACAGGCAACTTTGTAATTATTTTAACCAGGTAAAATAGCTATTAAATAGTTAAGAACTATTTAATAGTTACCTAGTTAAAATAATAACAAATTTACCTGTAAAATAAATCCTAACCTAAGATATAATTAAACCTAACACTACCCTATCAATAAAATAATTAAATAAACTACCTACAATTACCTACAATTAACCTAACACTACACTATCAATAAATTAATTAAACACAATTCCTACAAATAAATACAATTAAATAAACTAGCTAAAGTACAAAAAATAAAAAAGAACTAAGTTACAGAAAATAAAAAAATATTTACAAACATAAGAAAAATATTACAACAATTTTAAACTAATTACACCTACTCTAAGCCCCCTAATAAAATAACAAAGCCCCCCAAAATAAAAAATTCCCTACCCTATTCTAAATTAAAAAAGTTACAAGCTCTTTTACCTTACCAGCCCTGAACAGGGCCCTTTGCGGGGCATGCCCCAAGAAGTTCAGCTCTTTTGCCTGTAAAAAAAAACATACAATACCCCCCCCCAACATTACAACCCACCACCCACATACCCCTAATCTAACCCAAACCCCCCTTAAATAAACCTAACACTAATCCCCTGAAGATCTTCCTACCTTGTCTTCACCATCCAGGTATCACCGATCCGTCCTGGCTCCAAGATCTTCATCCAACCCAAGCGGGGGTTGG
Organism: Bombina bombina; assembly: GCF_027579735.1. Lineage (NCBI taxonomy): Eukaryota > Metazoa > Chordata > Amphibia > Anura > Bombinatoridae > Bombina > Bombina bombina. The sequence goes on along the minus strand of NC_069500.1, from coordinate 783,962,277 downwards.
CGATCCATACTCCGGTGCTGAAGAGGTCCAGAAGAGGCTCCAAAGTCTTCCTCCTATCCGGCAAGAAGAGGACATCCGGACCGGCAAACATCTTCTCCAAGCGGCATCTTCGATCTTCTTCCATCCGGAGCGAAGCGGCAGGATCCTGAAGACCTCCAGCGCGGAACATCCATCCGGACCGACGACTGAACGACGAATGACTGTTCCTTTAAGGGACGTCATCCAAGATGGCGTCCCTCGAATTCCGATTGGCTGATAGGATTCTATCAGCCAATCGGAATTAAGGTAGGAATTTTCTGATTGGCTGATGGAATCAGCCAATCAGAATCAAGTTCAATCCGATTGGCTGATCCAATCAGCCAATCAGATTGAGCTCGCATTCTATTGGCTGATCGGAACAGCCAATAGAATGCGAGCTCAATCTGATTGGCTGATTGGATCAGCCAATCGGATTGAACTTGATTCTGATTGGCTGATTCCATCAGCCAATCAGAAAATTCCTACCTTAATTCCGATTGGCTGATAGAATCCTATCAGCCAATCGGAATTCGAGGGACGCCATCTTGGATGACGTCCCTTAAAGGAACAGTCATTCGTCGTTCAGTCGTCGGTCCGGATGGATGTTCCGCGCTGGAGGTCTTCAGGATCCTGCCGCTTTGCTCCGGATGGAAGAAGATCGAAGATGCCGCTTGGAGAAGATGTTTGCCGGTCCGGATGTCCTCTTCTTGCCGGATAGGAGGAAGACTTTGGAGCCTCTTCTGGACCTCTTCAGCACCGGATTATGGATCGCCAACCCCCGCTTGGGTTGGATGAAGATCTTGGAGCCAGGACGGATCGGTGATACCTGGATGGTGAAGACAAGGTAGGAAGATCTTCAGGGGATTAGTGTTAGGTTTATTTAAGGGGGGTTTGGGTTAGATTAGGGGTATGTGGGTGGTGGGTTGTAATGTTGGGGGGGGGTATTGTATGTTTTTTTTTACAGGCAAAAGAGCTGAACTTCTTGGGGCATGCCCCGCAAAGGGCCCTGTTCAGGGCTGGTAAGGTAAAAGAGCTTGTAACTTTTTTAATTTAGAATAGGGTAGGGAATTTTTTATTTTGGGGGGCTTTGTTATTTTATTAGGGGGCTTAGAGTAGGTGTAATTAGTTTAAAATTGTTGTAATATTTTTCTTATGTTTGTAAATATTTTTTTATTTTCTGTAACTTAGTTCTTTTTTATTTTTTGTACTTTAGCTAGTTTATTTAATTGTATTTATTTGTAGGAATTGTGTTTAATTAATTTATTGATAGTGTAGTGTTAGGTTAATTGTAGGTAATTGTAGGTAGTTTATTTAATTATTTTATTGATAGGGTAGTGTTAGGTTTAATTATATCTTAGGTTAGGATTTATTTTACAGGTAAATTTGTTATTATTTTAACTAGGTAACTATTAAATAGTTCTTAACTATTTAATAGCTATTGTACCTGGTTAAAATAATTACAAAGTTGCCTGTAAAATAAATATTAATCCTAAAATAGCTATAATATAATTATAATTTATATTGTAGCTATATTAGGGTTTATTTTACAGGTAAGTATTTAGCTTTAAATAGGAATCATTTATTTAATAATAGTTAATTTATTTCGTTAGATAAAAATTATATTTAACTTAGGGGGGTGTTAGTGTTAGGGTTAGACTTAGCTTTAGGGGTTAATCCATTTATTAGAATAGCGGTGAGCTCCGGTCGGCAGATTAGGGGTTAATAATTGAAGGTAGGTGTCGGCGATGTTAGGGAGGGCAGATTAGGGGTTAATACTATTTATGATAGGGTTAGTGAGGCGGATTAGGGGTTAATAACTTTATTATAGTAGCGCTCAGGTCCGCTCGGCAGATTAGGGGTTAATAAGTGTAGGCAAGTGTCGGCGACATTGAGGGGGGTAGATTAGGGGTTAATAAATATAATATAGGGGTCGGCGATGTTAGGGCAGCAGATTAGGGGTACATAGGGATAACGTAGGTTGCGGCGGTTTACGGAGCGGAAGATTAGGAGCTGAACGCTGCTTTTTTGCAGGTGTTAGGTTTTTTTTCAGCTCAAACAGCCTCATTGTTTCCTATGGGGGAATCGTGCACGAGCACGTTTTTGAGGCCGGCCGCGTCCGTAAGCAACTCTGGTATCGAGAGTTGCATTTGCGGTAAAAATGCTCTACGCTCCTTTTTTGGAGCCTAACGCAGCATTTGTTTGAACTCTCGATACCAGAGTTAATTTTATGGTGCGGCCAGAAAAAAGCCCGCGGAGCGTTAACAGCCCTTTTACCGCCAAACTCCAAATCTAGGCCTGCATATTTTATTATAAAGCTGCGTTGAAATTCTATAGAATCAACATCCTTGTTTAACATTCTCATCATAAAGTCATTTTATAATGGCATTTGAAGTTCCTAATGACTCCTTGGTCCATCTGCTGAATTAGTGATGTAACATTTTGTGGCAAGTAAGATGCAAAAATATTTCCACAATCAGACACTAATTTTGATTCATGGGGGTGAGCCCTACAGTTGTCAAGAAGCAGCAAGCACTTTGTGTTAGCAGGTTTTCCCAAATTTGTTAGGTTCTGGCAAACTGATGGAATAAAATCCGTAACAAACCAATCATGAAAAATGTCTTTGTCCATTAAAGCATTTTTTGAGCTTTTTAAGTCACAGGGGGGTGCACAACTCTTTTAAATGCACATGGTCCCTTAAATTTGCCAATCACCAGAAGCTTGATTTTATGCTGTCCAGAAGCATTAGCACAGGTGAGGACAGTAAGGGGTTAAATTTATGAAGCAGCAGATGTTGCTTCCAACCCACTCCGCTTCAGTTCCGCCTGAAGTGGAAGTTATAAAGCAGCGGTCCTGAGGTGGCGGACAGCAATCAGCCCGATCGAATACAATCGGGCTGATTGACATCCCCTGCTAATGGCCAATTGGCAGCAAATCTGCAGGGGGCGGTATTGCACCAGCAGTTCACAAGAACTGCTGGTGCAATGATAAATTTTTATCGACATAATTCGCTATAGTGGATCATGTCTGTCCGCACCATGATATATCTACTCCTAAGTCTTTCTTTATTCATCTTAAACCCTTAGCATTTCCAGCCAGAGTTTTAGTGGACAGACATTTCCAGAAAACTCCTGTTTCATCTGCATTGTAAATTTGATCAGGTGTGAGATCAAAGTCAATGACAATCTTTTCAAATTTTGCACTATAGTCTGCTACAGCATGTGTATCAGCCGACTGTCTTTCTCCAACAACATTTAGCTGTCTAATACCATGACGCATTTTGAAATTCCTAAGCCATCCACTGCTAAAGTTACATTCAGAATCAATGTTCATTTGCTCCTTAAAAGATTTTGCTTTGGTGATAAGCATTGGCCCAGAAATTGCCTTACCTTCTAATTGTTTAATCAAAAAACATTCATGCAAAACCTTATCGAGGTTTTCTAACTTTGGCTTATGTAAGCTTTTTCTTTCTGCAATTTTGTTGTAAGGCTCAGATGAGGTTGTAAACTGCGAGTTTCTTGATAATTTCAAGTTTATCACTCAATTTCAGAGTGTTTCTCCTACGCTTCTGTTTAGACCCCTTATCCACTTTAGGAGACATTGGTAAAGTATACTACTGTACAATACAGTACTACAGAACAGTATACGAGTATAACGGTACTGTGCAGTGTAAAGATGGTAAATACCTGCACAGGTACTGGTCATGTATGGCAAACTGTAGTGCGCAGTTGTGGAGCTCAGATTTCTCTTTGCCTTTGCGTGACATCAATTGTTGCCGCTCTGAATGCTTATTTGCTCATACGCAGTGACAAACCAACACCCGGAAGTTGTAATTACTCCAGAGTCCGGATTCCGGGGTCCGGATTTTCAGAGTTGTACTGTAGTATAGTAATAGGATCTTTAGCTGACTGCAACGAGTGAGGTTGCGACAAAAGTAACTACCTGTAAGTCTCAGCAGCATGTTAGTAAAAGAATAGGATCTTTAGCTGATTGCAGCGAGTGAGGTTGCAACAAAAGTAGCTATATATAATGGCATTCTGGAGTCACAGCCTCCACAGTCTTCTAGACACATAAGGAAATTAGTAATTTTCTGTGTGCTAACCGGTGTTGTGTCGAAACTGGTGATCTGCAATTTCCGTAACTCTGCCCACTAATGTAAACTCTGCACTTTATATAGTAAATAATAAACTTCTAAATACACTGCCTCTCGGTATAAACAGCTAAATAATGTAAACTCTTCTAAATACACTGCCTCTTGAAGCTGTTAGCTGTTTATACCGAGAGGCAGTGTATTTAGAAGTTTATTATTTACCTCATAAAGTGCAGTGTTTACATTATTTAGCTGTTTATACCGAGAGGCAGTGTATTTAGAAGTTTATTATTTACTATATAAAGTGCAGTGTTTACATTATTTAGCTGTTTATACCGAGAGGCAGTTTATTTAGAAGTTTATTATTTACTATATAAAGTGCAGTTTTTTCATTATTTAGCTGTTTATACCGAGAGGCAGTGTATTTAGAAGTTTATTATTTACCTCATAAAGTGCAGTGTTTACATTTTTTAGCTGTTTATACCGAGAGGCAGTGTATTTAGAAGTTTATTATTTACTATATAAAGTGCAGTGTTTACATTATTTAGCTGTTAGCTGTTTATACCGAGAGGCAGTGTATTTAGAAGTTTATTATTTACTATATAAAGTGCAGTGTTTACATTATTTAGCTGTTAGCGGTTTATACCAAGAGGCAGTGTATTTAGAAGTTTATTATTTACCTCATAAAGTGCAGTGTTTACATTAGTGGACAGAGTTATGGAAATTGCCGATCACCACTTTTGACAATCACCAGTTTCGACACAACACTGCTACAGTTTTCTAGCTGCACAGAGGGGAACAGTTGGCAACCCTAGTCTGTTACTACCGGATTGTACAGATTCTATAATTAGCATAATTGGCATCAGAAAGAGGCTTGTACTGGAGCCTATGGAAGCGCGTTCAATGTGCTGACATCTTATAATACCAGTACACACTAATGTGAAAGTGTGGTCTGAGATAATAACATCAACAATTTTGGCATCTAAAACTGGAACAGCTGACAGTGTACTAGCCACTGATTCAAGTGCTAGTCTGCTTTTTGGCATCGGTCACAGTACGGTGCAACATATTCTGTAAGCGAATTACCTATAAATGCTAAACAGTTTGATGTGCGTAATACACTATGAGGCGCCCTCTTTCCTTTCTTCCTGTCTTCTAGTCAAATTCCACACACCGGAATTCTGAGCGGAGCTGCCTTTACACCAAAGGAATCACTTACCAACATTTCAGCACACTTTTAACAAAGATCTCAAATTGAACATTGGACTCTTCGTCTGTGTATATTTGGACTCTACAACATCAGTGACTTAAGTATCTCATAAAATATTCTTTTTTCTCAATATATATTTTATTGTTATTTTCCTTACAGAAATTAATATCATTGTATATCATATTAATATTATTGTTTATCATATTTTGTATTATATTTTTTTTTCATGTTTTAGGTGCGCCCCCATTTTCGGATATCCCTTTTGGGTATCCTTGCTACCAGCATATATTTGTCTATAAAAATTAATTAGGGTTGTGTATTTAGACAGCAATTGCCACCATTCAAGTCTCTGGTACCAGCTGCTGAAAATTATGCTACGATCCAAAACTTGTAGCGTTTCATCTCACGTTATTTAATTATATGGCTGAGTTGCTTCAGTACAAAAAACCTTCCCCACCAATCCATGACATGTGTTGCCACCATTAGAAGCTGAAGTTGAAGCAAGCCAGCACACTGCATCAGGCGCGCACCCAAGATGTAAAGTGCGCGTGTTAGGGGACAATTGCACATGTGTATTACAGGGTACAAACAATTTGCATAGTTATTCATGATTGGTCAGGGGGTATGAAAACATAACTATTTCCCAGCCCTTTTATCTGGGAGTTCCAGGAGCGTTGTGATTAACGGCTGAGATGCAAACAAAATGGTAAAAAGAAGCAATATTCATACTTTTATTGTTTATGCAGCGATTTTATTATGTAATACAGTGTTAATGCAACAAACTATTTGCAGTTCATGAGTAAATAGGCCCTTTAAGATGGCAGTGACAATTGTGAGGTGGGGGAGGGAAGAGAGCTGTTTGAGAGGGATCAGGGAGGGATCAAGGGGTGGGATGTGTCAGGTGGGAGGCTGATCTCTAAACTAAAGCTAAAACCCTACAAGCTACCTAATTAACCGCTTCACTGCTGGGCATAATACAAGTGTGGTGCGCAGCGGCATTTAGCGGCCTTTTAAGTACCAAAAAGCAATGCCAAAGCCATATATGTCTGCTATTTGTGAACAAAGGGAATCCCAGAGAAGCATTTACAACCATTTGTGCCATAATTGCACAAGCTGTTTGTAAATAATTTCAGTGTGAAACCAAAAGTTTGTATAAAGGTTTGTGAAAAAGTTAACAATTTTTTTATTTGATTGCATTTGGCGGTGAAATGGTGGCATGAAATATACTAAAATGGGATCAAAATGGGATCAAGTAGATCAATACTTTGGGTTGTCTACTAAAAAAAATATATACATGTGAAGGGTTATTCAGGGATTCCTGACAGATATCAGTGTTCCAACTATAGCTAATTTTGAAAAAAAAATGTTTTGGAAATAGAAAGTGCTACTTGTATTTATTGCCCTATAACTTGCAAAAAAAGCAAAGAACATGTAAACATTGGGCATTTCTAAACTCAGGACAAATTTAGAATCTATTTAGCATGGGTGTTTTCTTTTACAAGATACGATGAGTCCACAGATTTCATCCTTGTGGGATATCGCCTCCTGGTCAGCAGGAGGAGGCAAAGAACACCACAGCAGAGCTGTATATATAGCTCCTCCCCTCCCACTCCAGTCATTCTCTTTGCCTGTGTTAGTTAGATAGGAGATGACAACGTGAGGTGTTAGTAAAGATTCTTCAATCAAGTGTTTATTATTTTTTAAGTGGTGCCACTGAGTGCTACTTTGTGCTAGGGTATAGTGTAGACCAGATCAATATCTTCAGTAAAAAGAGAAGCATTTGGTGGCTTTAAAGCAATGGGAACTGGTGGGATTAAATTCTCACTGCGCCTCCCATACTGTGATGCTGCCATTTTTGTGATGGCCTAAGCTGGATCTAACTCAGGCTTCATCTTTTCTTCAGGACTATAGGAGGGAACCTATGGACCTCTGAACCCTGCTGAGGCTGTCTTGCTGTCGGGCAGCATAAGAGGTAAGTGCATACTTTATTTCTCTACAGGAATATTCCTTAAGGGACATATCTAACCTTCTGCACTACTTTCTGTTATGGGAATCAGGGTCTCTGTCAGTGAAGAGCTTTTTCCCTGACAACCTTTAGCTGCCTGGGCCACGCTACTCCTCGAGAGTGTGTTAATGCAGCGACTTTATTAGGGCTTATTGATAGTGACAATGGTAGTGCAATCGATGTGGTGGCATACTCGACTTGGCTTTGATTATATAAGGTTATACTAAAGTAGACTTTATTCATTTGGTCGAGGGAGGAGTGTGTTAATGTCTCCCGGTGTCAATCTATGTGGGCTTAATGGCGACCGGGAGCTTGCGTATAGGTGACACCCACGATGGGCGGAGTTGCCTTCCCGTGGTTGCTTTGGGCTATTTTCCATACAGGGCACTTTCACCCGCAGTGCTGAGGGATGAAGTGCGGGTACGCCCACGATGGGCGGAGTTGCCTTCCCGCTGTTGCTTTGGGCTATTTTCCATGCAGGGCACTTTCACTCACAGTGCTGGGGGATGAAGTGCGGGTACGCCCACAAGGGGCGGAGCTCTATAGTTGCGCTCTCCCTCCATTCCGATTCGGAGGGCAGAGTTATCTTACTATTACGATTTATCTCTGCACAAATGTTATGCTACGATGGGTGCGAGATGTAGTCCTATTGAGCCTGTGTTTGTTACAGTTTCCCTCCAGTATGATTCTGGAGGGAAGAGTGTGTGAGCAATTATGATTTGCTCATTTTTAGACTCTAGTCTTCCAGACAAATATTGGACACTTAGACAGCTCAGTACAAGAGCTGAGGTCCAGTAGGTCCTGAAAGTATTTGATTATGGCTATGTCATTTCATGCACATGATAATTTAAGAGAAATCACGCAAACAAAGATTATGTTGCTTTTAAAATTTAAAGGGACAGTAGACATAGTCCGTCCTTCAAGTGAAGGCTAACCTATGTTGTGTTGTTCATAATACTTTCAATTGTCTTTGTTTAGCTCATCCTTTATGTCTTAGGATGCTATATAAGGTTACTTTAATGTTTAAAGAAACAGTACCACCTTTTATGTGTCAAATTTTTCTTTTTTATACTCTTTCTAAAGCTATTGCTTTTAGCGGTCTGTTGACACTGGTGAATCCATTCCACTTTTCTTCTCCTACAGTGTCTCTAATATTTTTATGGCCACATGCAGTGCTCTGCGGTTCCGTGCAGATTTTATATGGAATTGTGACACATGACATTGCTTATTTTATGTACCTACGGCTAGATTTGGAGTTTTGTCGGTAACGACCCGAAAAACTAACGCCGGCTTTTTTCTGGCCGCACCATAAAAATAACTCTGGTATTGAGAGTCCACAGAATGGCTGCGTTAGGCTCCAAAAAAGGAGCGTAGAGCATTTTTAACGCAGCTTCAACTCTCGATACCAGAGTTGCTTACGCAAGCGGCCAGCCTCAAAAACGTGCTCGTGCACGATTCCCCCATAGGAAACAATGGAGCTGTTTGAGCTGAAAAAAAACCAAACACCTGCAAAAAAGCCGCGTTCAGCTCCTAACGCAGCCCCATTGTTTGCTATGCGGTAACCCTTCCTACGTCTGCACTTAACACTCTAACATGTACCCCGAGTCTAAACACCCCTAACCTTACACTTATTAACCCCTAATCTGCCGCCCCCGCTATCGCTGACCCCTGCATATTATTATTAACCCCTAATCTGCCGCTCCGTAAACCGCCGCTACTTACATTATCCCTATGTACCCCTAATCTGCTTCCCTAACATCGCCGACCCCTATATTATATTTATTAAACCCTAATCTGCCCCCCACAACGTCGCCTCCACCTGCCTACACTTATTAACCCCTAATCTGCCGAGCGGACCTGAGCGCTACTATAATAAAGTTATTAACCCCTAATCCGCCTCACTAACACTATAATAAATAGTATTAACCCCTAATCTGCCCTCCCTAACATCGCCGACACCTAACTTCAATTATTAACCCCTAATCTGCCGACTGGAGCTCACCGCTACTCTAATAAATGTATTAACCCCTAAAGCTAAGTCTAACCCTAACACTAACAACCCCCTAAGTTAAATATAATTTACATCTAACGAAATTAATTAACTCTTATTAAATAAATTATTCCTATTTAAAGATAAATACTTACCTGTAAAATAAATCCTAATATAGCTACAATATAAATTATAATTATATTATAGCTATTTTAGGATTAATATTTATTTTACAGGTAACTTTTTATTTATTTTAACCAGGTACAATAGCTATTAAATAGTTAAGAACTATTTAATAGCTAAAATAATTACAAAATTACCTGTAAAATAAATACTAACCTAAGTTACAATTAAACCTAACACTACACTATCAATAAATTAATTAAATAAACTACCTACAATTACCTACAATTAACCTAACACTACACTATCAATAAATTAATTAAATACAATTCCTACAAATAAATACAATTAAATAAACTAGCTAAAGTACAAAAAATAAAAAAGAACTAAGTTACAAAAAATAAAAAAATATTTACAAACATAAGAAAAATATTACAACAATTTTAAACTAATTACACCTACTCTAAGCCCCCTAATAAAATAACAAAGCCCCCCAAAATAAAAAAATGTCCTACCCTATTCTAAATTAATAAAGTTCAAAGCTCTTTAACCTTACCAGCCCTGAACAGGGCCCTTTGCGGGGCATGCCCCAAGAAGTTCAGCTCTTTTGCCTGTAAAAAAAAACATACAATACCCCCCCCCAACATTACAACCCACCACCCACATACCCCTAATCTAACCCAAACCCCCCTTAAATTAACCTAACACTAAGCCCCTGAAGATCTTCCTACCTTATCTTCACCCTGCCAGGTTCACCGATCCGTCCTGAAGAGCTCTTCCGATGTCCTGATCCAAGCCCAAGCGGGGGGCTGAAGAGGTCCATGATCCGGCTGAAGTCTTCATCCAAGCGGGAGCTGAAGAGGTCCATGATTCGGATGAAGTCTTCATCCAAGCGGGAGCTGAAGAGGTCCATGATCCGGATGAAGTCTTCTATCAACGGCATCTTCAATCTTCTTTCTTCCGGATCCATCTTGCAGACCTCCGACGCGGAACATCCTCTTCTCCCGACGCCTACTAGCCGAATGACGGTTCCTTTAAGGGACGTCATCCAAGATGGCGTCCCTCGAATTCCGATTGGCTGATAGGATTCTATCAGCCAATCGGAATTAAGGTAGGAATATTCTGATTGGCTGATGGAATCAGCCAATCAGAATCAAGTTCAATCCGATTGGCTGATCCAATCAGCCAATCAGATTGAGCTCGCATTCTATTGGCTGTTCCGATCATGGACCTCTTCAGCTCCCGCTTGGATGAAGACTTCAGCCGGATCATGGACCTCTTCAGCCCCCCGCTTGGGCTTGGATCAGGACATCGGAAGAGCTCTTCAGGACGGATCGGTGAACCTGGCAGGGTGAAGATAAGGTAGGAAGATCTTCAGGGGCTTAGTGTTAGGTTTATTTAAGGGGGGTTTGGGTTAGATTAGGGGTATGTGGGTGGTGGGTTGTATAATGTTGGGGGGGGGGGTATTGTATGTTTTTTTTTACAGGCAAAAGAGCTGAAAAAGGGCCCTGTTCAGGGCTGGTAAGGTTAAAGAGCTTTGAACTTTAGTAATTTAGAATAGGGTAGGGCATTTTTTTTATTTTGGGGGGCTTTGTTATTTTATTAGGGGGCTTAGAGTAGGTGTAATTATTTTAAAATTGTTGTAATATTTTTCTTATGTTTGTAAATATTTTTTTATTTTTTGTAACTTAGTTCTTTTTTATTTTTTGTACTTTAGCTAGTTTATTTAATTGTATTTATTTGTAGGAATTATATTTAATTAATTTATTGATAGTGTAGTGTTAGGTTAATTGTAGGTAATTGTAGGTAGTTTATTTAATTAATTTATTGATAGTGTAGTGTTAGGTTTAATTGTAACTTAGGTTAGTATTTATTTTACAGGTAATTTTGTAATTATTTTAACTATTTTAGCTATTAAATAGTTCTTAACTATTTAATAGCTATTGTACCTGGTTAAAATAAATATAAATCCTAAAATAGCTATAATATAATTATAATTTATATTGTAGCTATATTAGGATTTATTTTACAGGTAAGTATTTAGCTTTAAATAGGAATAATTTATTTAATAAGAGTTAATTAATTTCGTTAGATGTAAATTATATTTAACTTAGGGGGGTGTTAGTGTTAGGGTTAGACTTAGCTTTAGGGGTTAATACATTTATTAGAGTAGCGGTGAGCTCCAGTCGGCAGATTAGGGGTTAATAATTGAAGTTAGGTGTCGGCGATGTTAGGGAGGGCAGATTAGGGGTTAATACTATTTATTATAGGGTTAGTGAGGCGGATTAGGGGTTAATAACTTTATTATAGTAGCGCTCAGGTCTGGTCGGCAGATTAGGGGTTAATAAGTGTAGGCAGGTGGAGGCGACGTTGAGGGAGGCAGATTAGGGGTTAATAAATATAATATAGGGGTTGGCGGTGCTAGGGGCAGCAGATTAGGGGTACATAAGGATAACGTAGGTGGCGGCGCTTTGCGGTCGGCAGATTAGGGGTTAATAAGTGTAGGCAGATGGAGGCGACGTTGAGGGGGGCAGATTAGGGGTTAATAAATATAATACAGGGGTCGGCGGTGTTAGGGGGAGCAGATTAGGGGTACATAAGGATAACGTAGGTGGCGGTCGGCATATTAGGGGTTAAAAAATTTTATTCGAGTGTCGGCGATGTGGGGGGACCTCGGTTTAGGGGTACATAGGTAGTTTATGGGTGTTAGTGTACTTTAGAGTACAGTAGTTAAGAGCTTTAGAAACCGGCGTTAGCCCAGAAAGCTCTTAACTACTGACTTTTTTCCTGCGGCTGGAGTTTTGTCGTTAGATGTCTAAAGCTCACTTCAGAAACGACTCTAAATACCGGAGTTAGAAAAATCCCATTGAAAAGATAGGATACGCAATTGACGAAAGGGGATCTGCGGTATGGAAAAGTCGCGGCTGAAAAGTGAGCGTTAGACCCTATTTTGAGTGACTCCAAATACCGGCGGTAGCCTAAAACCAGCGTTAGGAGCCTCTAACGCTGGTTTTCACGGCTAACGCCAAACTCCAAATCTAGGTCCTAGTGATGTGTATTAACAGCAATGTTAATGCTTTAATTGATTTGTTTTCTGCACAGCAGAAATAAGAGTTTTATTTTTTATTTAAAAAAAATATTATTTTTTTTTAAGACCTTCTCCTCTTAAGATATTTCCTTTTGGGGAGTATGTCTGCATTCCAGGAATGGCCACACAATTTTAAGGCCCAGGTGTACCTTTGGGATCTAGTGGTTGACGTGGGATACTGGCAAGCTGGAGTTATAAAGTGTTCAATTCCACATGCTACTGCAGTATCATTTTATCATGTCTTTAATACATTCTATGTTTTCTTCCCAAATGGAAGCAAACCTTACTAGAATTCTTTTTTACCCTGGATGGCTCTGGCTATATATCCTATATTTTACTCATCTCAGCTGGGGAGGCTGGGTAGACATTCCTAGGGTTAGAGTGGTTTTCAGCTCGGCTAAACGAACCACTGCTTCCTTAGAGGGTAGTTGCATCCTTTAAAGGTGCAGGAGGGGATGCACCCAAGGCTTCCAATGACATCCAGTTGTGTATTTTCTTACCGTCTCTAGAGTGACGGCAATTTGACTGATAAGGTTTTTGAGTTTGAAGGTCCTATGGAAAAACTCTAGGATCGGATTAAGACTCTTGAATTTGCTAAATTCATTTTTTTACTGATGCTCCTCTTCAGATTACTAAATTAGCTGTTGAGATTTCAATTTTTATTTCCTAGCCCGCAGGACCTTTTGGTTGAATCCTTGGCCTGCGGACATGACATCCAAGTCTAAAACTTCAGACCCTGTTTGGACCGGGCTTGAAGGAAATTATCTCTGACGTCAGGGGAATTAGGGGATTGTGTTTAAAGGGACACTGATCCTAATTTTACTACCAGTCATGGTACAAGAACAATCAAGGACTCCTGCTGCTGATTGCAAGTCAGCATGATGGGGCAGCCTTCTTTTTTTACTCAAGCTTGGGTGCGAGATGTTCAGAACTTTTTTTCCCCCTAGGAAGATTTTTTCGTTCACGATTATCTGCAGATCAGATATATTAAGAGGTGTTCAGTTGTGTAAGAGGTCTCTCTTCCACGGGAGTGATTTGTCACGTTCCAATACAGATTCAGGAACAGGGTTGTTAATCAGATCTGTTTGTAGTTCCCAATAAGGAGGGACCCTTCAGAACTAGATTGGACCTCAAGAGTGTAAGCAAGTTTCTCAGAGTTCTGTCTTTCAAATTGGAAACTTTTCATACCATTCTTCCATTGATCCAGGAGGGTCAATTCATGACTACAGTGGATCTTAAGGATGCATATTTTCATGTTCCTATCCACAGAGTTCATTGCAGGTTTCTGAGGTTTGCCTTTTTTTGGACAAACATTTTCAGTTTGTAGATCTTCCTTTCGGTCTGGCCACGGCGCCCAGAATTTTCCTTACTGGCGGTTCTAAGGCCGAGGGGCATTGTGGTGGCGCCTTATGTGGACGACTTACTGATCCAGGCGTTGTCAATTCATCTGGCAAGGTCCCATACCGACACTGTGCTTTCCTTTCTAAGGACTCACGGGTAGAAAGTTAACTTGGAAAGGAGTTTGTTAGTTCCTCTGACAAGGGTGTCCTTTCTGGGAACTGTCCTCGACTCTGTTTCAATGACGATTTTTTTCTGACGGAGGTCAGAAAGTTACGTTTCGGTATACATGTCTGGTCATTCAGTCCAATGCTTGTCCGTCAGTGGCTCAGTGCATGGAGATAGTCGGATTGATGATGGCGGCTATGGACATTGTGCCGTTTGCACGGTTTCATCTCAGACAGTAGATTGGGAATTATACAGATCTGTCTCCTCTAATATTTCTAGATTAGGAGACAAGGGATTCTCTTCTATGGTGGTTGTTGCTGGATCATCTATCCCAGGGGACATGCTTCCACAGACAATCATGGGTGATAGTGACAACGGATGCCAGCCTGATAGGATGGGGAGCAGTCTGGAAATCCCTGAGGGCCCAGGGTGTATGGTCTCGATCGGAGTCTCTACTTCCCATCAATATCCTAGAGTTGAGAGCAATTTTCAATGCGCTTCAGGCTTGGCCTCAGTTGGCTTCGGCTAAATTCATTGCGACTGTAGCCTACACTAATCATCAGGGAGGAACAAGGAGTTCCTTAGCGATGACAGACGTAGCCAAGATAATTCAGTGGGCGGAGTCTCACTCTGGTTATCTGTCGGCGCTCCACTTCCCAGGTGTGGAAAACTGGGAAGCGGGTTTTCTGAGCAGACAGACATTTCATCTGGGAGAATGGGAACTCCATCTGGAGGTATTTGCCAACCTGATTCTCAGATGGGGTAGGCCGGAGTTGGATCTTATGGCGACTGATCAGAATGCCAAGCTTCCGAGATACGGGTCCAGGGATCTCCAGGCTGAGCAGATAGATACCTTGGCAGTACCTTGGTCTTTCAGCCTAGCTTCTGTGTTCCCTCCATTTGCTCTCCTTCCCGGGTGATTGCTCGAGTCAAACAGGAGAGGGCTTCGGTGCTCCTCATCGCTCCTGCGTGGCCTCGCAGGACTTGGTATGCCGATCTGGTGGACATGTTGTCTCAACCACCGTGGAAGCTTCCATTGAGGAAAGACCTTCTCATTCAGGAACCCTTCCATCATACGAATCTAGTTTCTCTGCAGCTAACTGCTTTGAGATTGAACGCTTAATTTTATCTAAGCGAGGGTTTTCTGATTCGGTCATAGATACCTTGATTCAGGCACGTAAGCTTGTTACTAGAAAGATTTACCATGAGATATGGCGTAAATATCTTTATTGGTGCGAATCCATGGGCTACTCATGGAGTAGGGTTAGGATTCCCAGGATTTTGTCTTTTCTCCAAGACAGATTGGAGAAAGGGTTGTCAGATAGTTCCTTAAAGGGACGGATTTCTGCTTTATCTTTTTTGTTACACAAGTGTCTGGCAGATGTTCCAGATATTCAATCTTTTTGTCAGGCTCTGACTAGACTCAGGCCTGTGTTTTGGCCAATTGCTCCTCCTTGGAGTTTGAATGTAGTTCTTACAGTTCTTCAAGGGGTTCCGTTTGAACCTATGCATTCCATAGATGTTAAGTTATTATCTTGTAAAGTTTTATTTTTGGTTGCTATTTCTTCTGCTTGTGGAGTTTCTGAGCTTTCGGCATTACAATGTGATTCTCCTTATCTTATTTTTCATCCCGATAAGGTGGTGTTACCTACCAAACCTGGTTTTCTTCCTAAGGTTGTTTCAAATAAAAATATTAATCAGGAAATTGTTGTTCCTTCCTTGTGTCCTAATCCTTCTTTTAAGTTCTACTTACAGGCGACTAAGGATTTTCGACAATCGTCTTCCTTGTTTGTCATTTTTTCAGGGAAACGTAGGGGTCAGAAAGCTATGGCTACCTCTCTTTCTTTTTGGCTGAAGAGTATCATCCGTTTTGCATATGAGACTGCTGGACAGCAGCCTCCTGAATGGATTACGGCTCATTCCACTAGGGCTGTGGCTTCCTCATGGGCATTCAAAAATTATGCTTCTGTTGAACAGATTTGCAAAGCTGCAACTTGGTCGTGTCTTCACACTTTTTCCAAATTTGATACTTTTGCGTCGTCTGAGGCTTTTTTTGGGAGGAAAATTCTTCAAGCAGTGGTGCCTTCCGTTTAGGTTCCCTGTCTTGTCTCTCCTGTTTCATCCGTGTACTATAGCTTTGGTATTGTATCCCACAAGTAAGGATGAAATCCGTGGACTCATCGTATCTTGTAAAAGAAAAGGAAATTTATTCTTAACTGATAAATTTGTTTCTTTTACGATACGATGAGTCCACGGCCCACCCTGTTTTTCTAAGACAGGTTTTTAATTTTGTTAAACTTCAGTCACCTCTGCACCTTGGCTTTTCCTTTCTCTTCCTAACTTCGGTCGAATGACTGGAGTGGGAGGGAAGGGAGGAGCTGTATATATATATACAGCTCTGCTGTGGTGCTCTTTGCCTCCTCCTGCTGACCAGGAGGCGATATCCCACAAGTAAGGATGAAATCCGTGGACTCATCGTATCGTAAAAGAAACAAATTTATCAGGTAAGAATAAATTTCCTTTTTTGGTGGTTGTAGATGTGTAACATATTTTGGGGGTCAAAGTTAGAAAAAGTGTGTTTTTTTCTATTTCCCTGCAGACTGTAGACTGTATGAAAAAAAAATAAAAAAAAAATAATAAATTATTTTTTTCAGTACTGGCAGACTTTCTGCCAGTACTTAAGATGGCGGTGACAATTGTGAGGTGGGGGAAGGAAGAGAGCTGTTTGAGGGGGATCAGGGGGTGGGATGTGTCAGGTGGGAGGCTGATCTCTACACTAAAGATAAAAATTAACCCTTCAAGCTACCTAATTAATCCCTTAACTGCTGGGCATATTACAAGTGTGGTTACCAAAAAGCAACACCAAAGCATATTATGTCTGCTATTTCTGAACAAAGGGGATCCCAGAGAAGCATTTACAACCATTTGTGCCATAATTGCACAAGCTATTTGTAAATAATTTCAGTGAGAAACCTAAAATTGTGAAAAATTTAAGTTTTTTTTTTTTTTATTTGATCGTATTTGGCGGTGAAATGGTGGCATGAAATATACCAAAATGGGCCTAGATCAATAATTTGGGTTGTCTACTTCACTACACTAAAGCTAAAATTAAACCTAAGAGCTCCCTACAAGCTCCGTAATTAACCCCTTCACTGCTGGGCATAATACACGTGTGGTGTGCAGCGGCATTTAGCGGCCTTCTAATTACCAAAAAGCAACGCCAAAGCCATATATGTCTGCTATTTCTGAACAAAGGGGATCCCAGAGAAGTATTTACAACCATTTATGCCATAATTGCACAAGTTGTTTGTAAATAAATTCAGCGAGAAACCTAAAGTTTGTGAAAAAATTTGTGAAAAAGTCAACAATTCTTTTTATTTGATCGCATTTGGCGGTGAAATGGTGGCATGAAATATACCAAATTGGGCCTAGATCAATGCAATGTCTTCTAAATAAAAATATATATATGTCAAGGGATATTCAGGGATTCCTGAAAGATATCAGTGTTCCAATGTAACTAGCGCTAATTTTGAAAAAAAGTGGTTTGGAAATAGCAAAGTGCTACTTGTATTTTTTGCCCTATAACTTGCAAAAAAGCAAAGAACGTGTAAACATTGGGTATTTCTAAACTCGGGATAAAATTTAGAAACTATTTAGAATGGGTGTATTTTGGTGGTTGTAGATGTGTAACAGATTTTGGGGGTCAAAGTTAGAAAAAGTGTGTGGTTTTTTATATTTTTTTCCTCATATTTTATATTTTTTTTTATAGTAAATTATAAGATATGATGAAAATAATGGCATCTTTAAAAAGTCCATTTAATGGCGAGAAAAACGGTATATAATATGTGTGGGTACAGTAAATGAGTAAGAGGAAAATTACAGTTAAACATAAACACTGCAGAAAAGTAAAAAAAGCCATTGTCATTAAGGGTAAGAACATTGAAAAATGGTCCGGTCATTAAGGGGTTAAGTTACGGGGTGTTAGGGTTAGACTTAGGTTTAGGGGTTAATAGCTTTAATATAGTGGCGGTGACGTTGGGGGCGGCAGATTAGGGGTTAATAAATGTAGGTAGGTTGCAGCGACATTGGGGGCGGCAGATTAGGGGTTAATAAATAGTATGTAGGTATTGGCGATGTTGGAGGCAGCAGATTAGGGGTTCATACATATAATGTAGGTGGCGGCGGTTAAAATTTTTATTATAGTGTTTGCGATGTGGGAGGGCCTCGGTTTAGGGGTTAATAGGTATTTTCTGGGAGTTAGTGTACTTTTTAGCACTTTAGTTATGAGTTTTATGCTACGGCGTTGTACCATAAAACTCATAACTACTGACTTTTAAATGCGTTAGGACTCTTGACAGGGTAGGGTGTACCACTCACTTTTAGGCCTCCCAGGACAGACTCGTAATACCGGCGCTATGGAAGTCCCATAGAAAAAAATACTTTACGAAGTTTACGTAAGTCGTTTTGCGGTAAGGGCAAAGAAGTGTGCGGTGACCCTAAACCTTCAAGACTCGTAATACCAGCGGATGTAAAAAAGCAGCGTTAGGACCTCTTAACGCTGCTTTTTTACCCTAACGCACAACTCGTAATCTAGCCGTATGTGTTTACTAAATGTTGTATATTAGATCAAGACAATACATTTTAATTAATGAAACTAAAATGTTTTATTTCAAAGTAAAATAAATGTTTAATTTATCTATTTTTTTTACTATTTTAAATTGTATGATGTACTTATTTTGATTATATAGAGATCTTTTAATTTTATTTTCTCTTGAAAAGGCAGTTGATCTGCTAAAACGAGTAGATTTTTTTTTAACCTTGTTTCCCAACGCAAAACTGTTTTGCTGAAATTATGTCTCCTCAATAAACATCCATGCTTTGAGTCCTACTCTTTTCCTTTTGGTTTACCATTGGGTCTTTAAATTTACTTTGCAGGTTTTTATACTATGAGATATACCTGAGTGGCGTATTTAGGTTTTGTGCTTCCCTAGGCACTCAAAATTCTGCTGCCCCCCCCCCCCCCCCCCTCAAAGGTTTTAGACCTTTTTTCCCCCTAATATTTTTTTGGGTCAGTGTGTAAAAAAAAATATTTTTGTTCATAAGAATTATAAAGAAAATGGGCTAGCAAAACACTTGCATACAGGTGGGTTTGCATGCATCTCATACCATTTTCTCCCTGAGAGAAGGGAGAAAAAAGAAGCGGAGGGGAGAAAATGGAGGGAAAAGAAAGAAGGAAGGGAGGGAGAGAGAGAGGAGAAAAGGGGGAGGGAAAGAAAGGAGTGAAAGAAGGGAATAAGGGATGGAGTTGAGAGAAAGAAGGGAAGGAGGGAAAGAAGGCAGTTAAGGGAGGGAGTGAGTTGAGGGAGGAAAGAGGGAGAAAGGGAAAGAAGAGGAAGGGAGGGAAAGAAGAATACACTTTGAAACAATCACTGCCCTTCAGTGAAAGCTAGCTATTAGAGTTTATTATTAGACATCACAAGCTGATCTAAGCAGTGCACAGACGCATCCAGTCTTAGTTACTAAGACCTGAAATAAGCACTGCGCTCGCAGAGCCACCACAGCTAACAAAGGGAGGCAGCATATCGGCACAAGATCTTCTCCTCCAGCCTCACCTTGTAAGCATATCCCCGGGCAATTTTCTCACCAAGAACGCTTCCTCTGTAAAAATGCTGGCGGCTCTAAATAAAGCAATGGTTTAAAGGAGCACTGCCTGTGAAGAGCAACCTTATTAAGTGCATGCACCTTGTCTTCTCTGTAAAAGCCTGCACTTTATCGCTCACTGTAATGTGTGCTGACTTTTAGAGAGAGTATAGGGCAGATGTGCTGTCCCTCCAAAATCTGCTGTCCTAGGCACCGGCCTTGTTGGCCTAGCCATAATACCCCCTGAATAGAATCATAAAGCTCAAAGAATAAAGCCGGTGCTGCTACTTGAACCCAATCTTCATACACATTTGAGGAAGAGCTGAAGCTGGCCGCGGCCTTCTTTGAGGGAAAGTTCACATCATTTGTAGCTGTTTTCTACTTATTTTTTTTTCCTTGTTAACACTCACTGTAAGTGAAGATATTTATGATTAGACAGGTGATGATGCGGTTTGAAATAAATAAAGATACAAATAAAATGACTATTTCAGAACATGTGATAAACCCCCTAACAGTGACATAGTGGAAACCCATGATTTTTTTTTTTGATTTTTTTTATTAGAGATACAAATTTCAGCAAAAATATTGTCATTGTACAAAAAGTATTCTTGGAGTAGAAGGACATCAACATAATATTAGAACATTCTGTACCTATAAACAAGTTTTATAAATCTTGTCACTGTCTTCAATTCCAATGACTCTGTAAAATAAAGGTCTTCCAAGATAAAGAGGCCTATTTATCAAGCTCCGTATGGAGCTTGTGGCCCCGTGTTTCTGGCGAGTCCTTCAATCCTATTGGCTGATCCAATCAGCCAATAGTATTGAGCTCGGATTCTATTGGCTGATTGGAACAGCCAATCGAATATCAGCTCAACCCTATTGGCTGATTAAATCAGCCAATATGTTTTTTTCTATCTTAATTCCGATTGGCTGATAGAATTCTATCAGCCAATCGGAATCTAAGGGACGCCATCTTGGATGATGTCACATAAAGAAACATTCATTCTGAAGAAGCCGTCGATTGAAGAGGATGCTCCGCGCCGGATGTCTTGAAGATGGAGCCGCTCTCGGAAGGATGAAGATAGAAGATACCGTCTGGATGAAGACTTCTGCCCGTCTGGAGGACCACTTCTGCCAGCTTCGTTGAGGACATCTTTCCGCTTGGATGAAGACTTCTCCCGGTAAGTGAATCTTTCGGGGTTAGTGTTAGGATTTTTTTAAGGGTGTATTGGGTGGGTTTTATTTTTAGGTTAGGGCTTTGGGCAGCAATAGGGCTAAATGCCCTTTTAAGGGCAATGCCCATCCAAATGCCCTAATGGGGAGCTTAGGTTTTTTTAGTTAGGGTTTTATTTGGGGGGTTGGTGGTGTGGGTGGTAGGTTTTACTGTTGGGGGGTATTTGTATTTTTTATTTACAGGTAAAAGCTGATTTCTTTGGGGTAATGCCCCAAAAGGCCCTTTTAAGGGCTATTGATAGTTTAGTTTAGGCTAGGGTTTTTTTTTATTTTGGGGGGGCTTTTTTAATTTTTTAGATTGGGTGTAATTAGTTTAAATATCTTGTAATTTGTTTTTTATTTTCTGTAATTTAGTGGGGGTTTTTTGTAATTTAGCTAATTGTATTTAATTTAGGTTAAGTTAGGTTAAGTTATTTAATTGTAGTGCAGTGTTAGGTGTTAGTGTAACTTAGGTTAGGTTTTATTTTACAGGTCAATTTGTATTTATTTTAGCTAGGTAGTTATTAAATATTTAATAACTATTTAGTAACTATTCTACATTGTTAAAATAAATACAAACTTAAAAAATAATGGGAAAGAATAGAAACCAATCCCATAGGGGGCGCTTCCTAAAAACCCAAAACTATAAAAATCACTATAACCTAAAAAGAGAATCTAGTACAATATACATAAATGCGAGCTATAACAAAGACTTATGATATGCGAACATAATAAAATCAAATATAATAATATAAAAGTGAAAATAAAAAGTCCTTTATATCCAATGTACGGCAGCACTCTGTCAAAAGGATGGTCAATCCCTGGTAATGAATCTAGGATAAAAGAAGAAACAGAAGCGCCAATATGGCCTAGTAAAGTCTGCACAATTGAAGAACAATGATGTGATATAAATACTCACAAAGGTGGGGCACCCAAAGGTGCAAATAGCGCAGACTGGATCAATTAGCAGTGGTCCAGCTGACTGTGTGCCCACAGCGGAGACACTGAAACGATAATCAGCAGACAGCAACCAGGTTCCTATTCCTGTTGATAACATAAAACGTTTTATGTTTGGGTGCCCCACCTATGTGAGTATTTATATCACATCATTGTTCTTCAATTATGCAGACTTTACTAGGCCATATTGGCGCCTCTGTTTCTTCTTTTATCCTAAATACAAACTTGCCTGTAAAATAAAAATAAACCCTAAGCTAGATACAATGTAACTATTAGTTATATTGTAGCTAGCTTAGGGTTTATTTTACAGGTAAGTATTTAGTTTGAAATAGGAATTATTTAGTTAATGATAGGAATTTTATTTAGATTTATTTAAATTATATTTAAGTTAGGGGGTGTTAGAGTTAGACTTAGGTTTAAAGGGTTAATACATTTAGAATAGTGGCAGCGACGTTGGGGACGGCAGATTAGGGGTTAATAAATGTAGGTAGGTGGCGGCGATGTTGGGGCAGCAGATTAGGGGTTAATAAATATAATGTAGGTGGCGGCGATTTCCGGAGTGGAAGATTATGGGTTAATAAGTATAATGTAGGTGGCGGCGATGTTGGGGGCAGCAGATTAGGGGTTAATAATATTTAACAAGTGTTTTCAAGGCGTTAGTGTGGCGGTTTAGGGGTTAATATGTTTATTATAGTGGCGGCGATGTCCGGAGGTGTGTTAGTGTACTTTGTTGCACTTTAGTTATGAGTTTTATGCTACAGCTTTGTTGTGTAAAACTCATGACTACTGACTTTAAAATGCGTTAGAAATCTTGTCGGTATAGGGTGTACCGCTCACTTTTTGGCCTCCTAGGACAAACTCATAATACCAGCGCTATGGAAGTCCCATAGAAAAAAGACTTTATGAAGTTTATGTAAGTAGGTTTGCGGTAAGAAGGCTGTCAGAAGATGCTTAGATACAAGGTAATTACAGAGATAAAAAGTATATTAATATAAATGTGTTGGTTATGCAAAACTGGGGAATGGGTAATAAAGGGATTATCTATTTTTGAAAACATTAAAAAAATTATTGTAGACTGTCCCTTTAAATATTTATCCACTGATGACATCATTTTACAATATCCTGAGTTTTCAAAGCAAAAAAAGAGAGAGAGAGAATAATTAAATTCCCCTTTCCCACCTTCTAACAACATACGCTATTTAATAAGTGCATAATATATTCTCTATAAGTATTCCCTCATCAACCTGATTACTTGGCGTCATCCCCCCTTTCGAATATAATATTGTCCAATCACCCCGTTATGATTCAGAGAGCATTATTTCATGTTGTGTAAATGGTGTAAGAATGTTTGCCCTCCACTCGTAATCTGGCCCCATGTGTGGTTATTCCAGAACTGTGAGGGTTTGTGCCCTATACCTCACTGTACCTTTAAATCCTAATTTCCATATCTGTATATAAGGCTCCACCTAGTGTTGTACCTTGCTTGGTAATTTGCTCAGATACTCTGTGTAAGCTGATCGTTACACACCCAGCCATTTCCTTGCTGTCTATGTTGGGATTACCTCATTCTGGAGTTCTCTCCTTATTATCTGCATGACAAACACTCTGGGACACTTCCAACAACTCGCCTGTGTTTAATTGCTCCGCAAGTCTCATTGTTTGTTTGCTGCCTGAATTCTGTTCTCACTAGCCTGCTCCGTTACTGGCGTGTGACGTCACGCCCAGCTTGTCTCCTCATTCAACGGCTGCTGCCGCACACACACACCTCCTGCTCACGCTGTCAGCTCAGCTACTCCTCTGATTACTGCTCCGGTTACCTGCTTACTCACCCTCTGGAAATCCGGTCTGTACAAATTTGGACTCAGGAAAAGCCGGTCTGTATATATATGTAATCGTTAAGGATGTCTCTGTCTTTTCATATATATATGCAACCAAGCTTATGGTAATCATGTCTGTTTGCTTGCAAAGTGACCTTATTATTACCACGCTATAAAGCTACTCTCCAGACGCAACTAACCACTAAAGCTTGCTAATTTTGCCTACGCTATCACTTGCATATGATTTTCAGAACTTATACTGCGCATACTTAATCCTTGATTAATACTCTGATAATTCCCTCATGACAAAAGCTGAAGTTTGTGGTATTGTGTGTGTTTGCAGATTCTTGTAAAGATTGAACTTTACCTGGAAAGAGTCTTACATAAAATTGACTTATTGAATGTATGGAATTAGAGCTATTCTTTATCAACTACCACAGTATTGGATTAACTCATTCCAAATTTAAATATATATATATATATCTATATCATCTTCACACTGTATCCTTACAGTAGTGACCCTCAGTTCTATGAGCACAACAGGGTTCCATAAGTTAGATATTAGTGAACCCGAGGTAAGGTGTGAGACTGAGTGGTCCTGCAAAAAAATACCAGGATACTAGTTTGTATAAATCATCACAAGAACCTAGGATCATTTATTTGAAGACCATCTATATTGTGCTTTAACTGTAAATAAGAGTAAAAATGAGAATATCATATTTTCTACACAACTCTTGGAAAGGCCTTACTATGTGTAACAGTGGGTTCAAGACATCTCCAACTGTTTTTATTCCAAGTTCCCTCCATCTATAAAAAGGAGCAGATTGACTACCATCTGGAATATCTCTGTTCCCCACTAAGGTAATTAATTTAGGAGAGGGATGCTCAAGCATTAAATGCTTATGGGCCATATGCCATGCTCGTAAAGGATCTCTGTACATGAGATTATGCTTAATAGCTGGAGGTAGATCTTTTGAGATTCGTAAGGTAAATAAGATAAAGTAATGGGTGATAGGATCGCATTTTCCAAATTCAAGTTCCAGAAATGAGAAGTGTTTAGCTACTAATCTGTTACGAGTCTCACTAATGCTGCCCAGTTATATAATATAAATTAAGGTAATCTCAAACCACCACTCAAATATGGAAGATGGATTTTGTTGGCACTGGCAGCAATACGTGTTTTTTTCCCCCTTGCCAGATTAAAAGTTTCATAACTTTGGATATTAAAGTAATACCAGCCCTAGTGAGAAGAAGGTGAAGCATAAGTAAAGGATACAAAATCCTCAGTAATATGGACATCTTTACAAGACTGAAGTGACCTGACAATCCTAGGGGGAGATTTTTCCAATTCTGCTTCTGAGCATACAATTTACAACATTGTTGAGAAATGCTCAGTTCATATAGTTTATGAGGTTTATTATGAAGGTGGAGGCCTAAATAAGTCAGAGTAATATGTAACATTGTGAAAATGTCTATTCAGCCACGGTATCTCTTATTTGGTCATGTTTGTATCACAAGAAACTACCAAAATCATATCTTGTTTGGATATGTTCGGATGGGTTGTCAACAACCAACAACATATCATCGGCATATAATGCCAGGTGCAGTGCCTTGAATGTTGAAATCTGTTGAAGTATAAGAGCTAATGGCTCCAAGGCCAAACTAAAAAGCAGTTGGGAGAGGGACAATATTACACACGCGATAACGTACAGTATTCCCCCATAGAAGTGATTAAAGCAAAAAAAGTCGAAAACACCCTGCTCGTGCACAAACCCGATCTCATATTCTCAAGTGTGCTCACCGACATGAAAATATGAATATTTCACATTACAATGTTCTTCACATAGCAGAACATGTTCTATTTTTTCATAAATACATATTTATATATATATATATATATATATATATATATATATATATATATATATATATGTATATATATATGATGTCTTTTTGCACAAATATATATTTATACCTCTCTCTCTCTCTCTCTCTATATATATATATATATATATATATAATGGTATAAATATATACAGATATATGTTAAAGCCCTTTGAAATCTATTTTTTAATAACACACAACACCTCATATCTTTGAGTCCTTATAACTTTTTGTGCAATATTTTAAAAAAATTATTTTTATTAGATGGTGTTATGAGTGTAACTACTTTGTAATTTATTTTTGATGTGTTTTGTGACACTTTTTTGTTTTGTGAAACAGTTAACCAAAGCTCTGAGGATGCACTATCCCGACGCGCATTAACATCAATTGTTCTCAATCAGTCCCTTAATGCCTACAGAAGTAAAACTTAACATCAAATCACCCTGCAATAACCAGGAAGAAACATTTAGTAACAACAATAACTTCACAAGCGTTGAAAAATAAATTTTTAGGAAGAAGCATACAACAGAATGATGTACTACACTCAGGGGTAGAACAGTCAGCCAGTCTCACGCTACTTTTCTGTGGCTAGATACTGTAAATCTGCAGAGCTTGAGGTGTGTGAAAATATTTAGTTCCTGATGGAATCTTTAGAAGAAGTTTGTCTGGGTTAAGTAGTGCAACCTGTCGGTCTTGTTCATATAGTCAGGAACAATGTGGGGCAAATTCTTTTCCTTTTTTTTGTGACTTCAGCTGTAGAATAGTAAAAGGCGGTGTCCCTCATATTTGACCTCCTTTTGGTGTGGTATGCACGATGCACAGATAACTGAAAGTTTAAGCACTTAAAGGGACAGTTTACTCAAAAATGTTCTCCCCTTTAATTTGTTCCCAATGATCCACTTTATCTGCTGCAGTGTATTAAATTGTTTACAAGTAGCTCCTTTACCCTTATATTGGCATTTGAAATTGTTGATTTAGCATGTGGTATCCCCACCTATTCTGAAAGTTTGTGGCCGCGCGTACCAGCTATAGATAAGCTTTGTAAACACAGCCAGCAGAAGAAATTACACTCCCAGTCGGATATAGCAGAGATAAGGTAATAAAATGTTGATTTTCCATTGTTCTCTCAAAGTACTGGTGATTGTTTTAAGGACAGATATAAGATAAAGAAGCAGGTATATGTGCACAATGTGATACAATAATGAGATCTGATTATACCTACAAGCTCAACCCATTTTATTAGGTTGTGGCTTCAAAACACAAAATCAGAGCTTTAATATGCACAAAAAAAGCCTTAAAAAGCTAATTTTCATACATTTTTTACTCTGCAGTTGGTAGAAAAAGCAATTGTAAACACATTAAGGGAAAAACTATTTTACAGTAAACTGTCCCTTTAAAGATAAATTGTCGAGGCTTTACCTTCATATTATCAATTTGTCCATCTGAGCCAACACTGCTTCAGGCATGCCAAGTTTTTGCAGGTTATTATGTCTACTCCAGTTCTCTAATTTATCAACTTTGTCTTGGATGTACCAACAACACCAGAACACTACTCAGCGCTAGGTATAGATATTAAGCCTCAAAATATAAAATTAAAAAAAAAAAAAAAAAAAAAAGTAAATACTGAATACTGAATCAGGTTGTGTATAATATAGCTATTAAAAAACAGCTTTCATCAGTTCTGCAAAAATAGTCCTCCCTGGAGAAAGTTATAATCAAAGTTCCATTAGCCAGACAGTACCTTTTAGCTCACAAAATTGAGTGATTTGATATTGCTTCTTTTGATGAAGTCGTTTTCAATTCTGTTGTCAGCTTCCAAGCAGATCCTTGACCTTTTCTTTTCTTTTGCTCCCTCTCTGCTGCTCCTTTTAAATCCCTTCTTTCTCAAGGGATTGTGGGATCCAGGATCCAGAGTAGATAGACAGAAAAAACAAAAGCGCAAAAGAGAGAGGATTCAAGTGCAATTATAACACAAAGTAGCGCAAATAAGTGATAAATCTACTCACCAGATGTATGATAAAAAATTGCCTTTATTTATTCACAAAGATAAAACACTTTGTTTTCGTGCACAGCACCCACAGACCACAGATGACTGGTAACTGGAAGTTTTTGAAATGGCAAGTCTACGCTTGCGGCAGGGTTTTCCGGACAGCCCGCCCTCAGTATAGCAGTCCTGTTTTCTGGTGCTCCTGACGGATGTGAACCCCAACG
This sequence comes from Bombina bombina, assembly GCF_027579735.1. NCBI lineage: Eukaryota > Metazoa > Chordata > Amphibia > Anura > Bombinatoridae > Bombina > Bombina bombina. The sequence goes on along the minus strand of NC_069500.1, from coordinate 783,934,529 downwards.
CGTTTCCCCCGGTGTTCGCCGGGCTTTATCAAGGGGATATTCTCCAGATAGTTTAATATCGGGTTGTAGCAAACAATGGCTCCTTAAGTACCCGTATGTGATAAAAACACTCCACCCTAAAGAGGGGCCTGTCTGCCATCTGGTTCGTGATTGGCTTATATAAACCAATAGAGAAACAATGCATATACTAAAAATTCATTCATTAAAACTTGTTATACACATTAACTTAGATAAAAAATGTATACAAATCGTTCATATATTTCGTCAGCACACACACATATCGTACCTAATTCATCGGACTGCTCTAGGGGGTATATGCGGTTTGTAAATATTACCCGTAGCAACACTTTTTTTATATATGTGGGTTTTGTGATATATCACTGGCTCTATTCATTCTATGACATGGCTGAGTGATGCAGTCATTTGTATGGGGAATTCCCCCAAAGGTTGATATATGCACACACTTATTTAGATATGTGCACTGAAAGTTCATAGCGTTGGACGCTGAAATGTAATATTATAGTGTTGCAAATCTTGTTTTTGGTGAATACTCTAAAACTTACACTATATATGTTACGATATAAGAACCGTTTAGAGATAATGTGAGAAACATTAAAAATTACATAATTGATTGAAATAGTAGTTCATAACAACTGGATGAAGTTATATTAACAAAGGGAAAAATTGATACATATTTAAATAATTAGATTTCTACAAATAAATAATTAAAAAATTGAATTTGATTTAAAAATTTGCTAAACACTGATGTTAAAATTTATAAAAGCGAAAGAAAGTCACACTTGTGCAGAAAAACTCATGAGGCTTATTCTGATTCACATATAGTAAAAGCGAAAGAAAGTCACACTTGTGCAGAAAAACTCATGAGGCTTATTCTGATTCACATATAGTTAACAATATTAAACTAGCTAGACAAAAGGCCGGTATTAAAGATAGACAAGATTTAATTTCTTTAAAACATAGAGATGCACCGAATAAGATGAATAATAATGAATGTATAAGATTCACAACCACATTCAGTGAAGGTGCAGGGGCAATTAAGAGCATTATAAACAAACATTGGTCAATCTTAAAAGCAGATCCCCTTTTAGGACCACATCTCCAAGAAAAAGCCAACATATCATATAGAAAGGGCATGAGTCTTAAAAACTATTTAGCACGAAGTAAGATACGTTGTAAGACTGACAATAAGAACAATTTACAAGAAACTTGGCTGAGTACCTGGAAGGGGACACTACGATGCTCCAAGTCTAGATGTACGATGTGTCCTCATGTAGAGAGATCAAAATTCTTCAGTAACTCTAGTAAATCTAATCACTATGAAATTGATTTCAAAAGCAATTGTGAATCTACATACGTAGTCTACTTGTTAAATTGTGGGTGTGGCCTAATGTATGTAGGTCGCACAAAACGCCAAGTAAGACGCAGAGCCTGTGAACATATTTATAACATAAAAGAAAAATTGATCAAACATAATGTTGCAAAACATTTTTTTGAATATCACAATAGTGATCCTCTCTCTTTAAAAATCCCGGTAATTGGGTGGATCCCACCAACTAAGCATAACAGATTACTAGAATTGAGGAAACTAGAGACATATTGGATATATAAATTAATGACATTACATCCTCAAGGTCTTAACATTGACATTGATGTGGCTGCCTATATGTGAATCAGAATAAGCCTCATGAGTTTTTCTGCACAAGTGTGACTTTCTTTCGCTTTTATAAATTTTAACATCAGTGTTTAGCAAATTTTTAAATCAAATTCAATTTTTTAATTATTTATTTGTAGAAATCTAATTATTTAAATATGTATCAATTTTTCCCTTTGTTAATATAACTTCATCCAGTTGTTATGAACTACTATTTCAATCAATTATGTAATTTTTAATGTTTCTCACATTATCTCTAAAAGGTTCTTATATCGTAACATATATAGTGTAAGTTTTAGAGTATTCACCAAAAACAAGATTTGCAACACTATAATATTACATTTCAGCGTCCAACGCTATGAACTTTCAGTGCACATATCTAAATAAGTGTGTGCATATATCAACCTTTGGGGGAATTCCCCATACAAATGACTTCATCACTCAGCCATGTCATAGAATGAATAGAGCCAGCGATATATCACAATACCCACATATATAAAAAAGTGTTGCTACTGGTAATATTTACAAACCGCATATACCCCCTAGAGCAGTCCGATGAATTAGGTACGATATGTGTGTGTGCTGACGAAATATATGAACGATTTGTATACATTTTTTATCTAAGTTAATGCCGTGTATAACAAGTTTTAATGAATGAATTTTTAGTATATGCATTGTTTCTCTATTGGTTTATATAAGCCAATCACGAACCAGATGGCAGACAGGCCCCTCTTTAGGGTGGAGTGTTTTTATCACATACGGGTACTTAAGGAGCCATTGTTTGCTACAACCCGATATTAAACTATCTGGAGAATATCCCCTTGATAAAGCCCGGCGAACACCGGGGGAAACGCGTTGGGGTTCACATCCGTCAGGAGCACCAGAAAACAGGACTGCTATACTGAGGGCGGGCTGTCCGGAAAACCCTGCCGCAAGCGTAGACTTGCCATTTCAAAAACTTCCAGTTACCAGTCATCTGTGGTCTGTGGGTGCTGTGCACGAAAACAAAGTGTTTTATCTTTGTGAATAAATAAAGGCAATTTTTTATCATACATCTGGTGAGTAGATTTATCACTTATTTGCGCTACTTTGTGTTATAATTGCACTTGAATCCTCTCTCTTTTGCGCTTTTGTTTTTTCTGTCTATCTTTGTCTTGGATGTACTGGTTTGGCTTTAGTAATTGTCTGAGGGAGCCTTCTGATTCAGGTTGCCTGTAAATAGCAGTAAAGTATGAAGCTATGTTAGCACTTCCCTTCAGATGCTCGCTGCCAGCCCCAGTTCTCCCAGACCGTATCCAGAAACAAGAAATGGACTCCAACTTGCTTTGACATATATTGATTTGATGCTCTTGAGAAAGGCTTGTTTTGCCGAAACGCATTGAGATATATTTTAATAAAATCTGAAGTTGCATCTAAAGATACCCTGGTGATGGTTTTAATAAAAGGCTGATTTAAAACTGAAACCCTGTGAGTATGACCTATTTGTGTGCCTACCATTTTATTTGAAATGTGCTATACCATTGTGAGCTTTTTATCTTGGAGGTGAAAGAAGGCAGGTTTCACAGAGGAAAAGAGCAGCTTGCATCCCCTGAGGTGATGCTGTGCCACCACATTCAATATTTCTTGATTCAGTTTGCCTGTCTTCAACTTCACAGATGCGTTGTTCCGCGGTGGTGAGTCTTGAAGAGAACTACCTTTCTTCACTAGTTAACAGGACATTAAACACTAAATAAATACTAGATAGAATGACGCAGTCAAAGAAAAGATTAGTTTGTGAATAACATTTAGATGTATTTCTTAAAGTTCCATTTTGCTGTTTAAATATATAAACAAAACAAGTGTGAAGTTTTAAGGGCCGAATTATCAAGCTCCGAATGGAGCTTGATGTCCCTGTTTCTGTGCGAGCCTTCAGGCTCGTCGGAAACAGCAGTTATGAAGCAGATCCATAACTTGTCCACCTGCTCTGAGACTGCAGACATCAATCCGGCCGATCCTATACAATCGGGCTGATTGACACCCCTGCTAGCGGCCAATTGTCCGTGAATCTGTAGGGGGTGGCATTGCACAAGCAGTTCACAAGAACTGCTTGTGCAATGATAAATGTCAACAGCGTTGCGTTTTTTCACCCTCCATAGCACTGCTATTACAAGTTTTAGAAAAGCCGCCTTGTGTGTGCCATATGGTGGCGATGAGCTCCATACCGCACAAAATACAAGCCCTGCTTTAACGTGCTTGTGCATGCTTTCCACATCAATGAGGAGAAAGTGTTAGAAAAAAAACCTAACACCTGTGATTGTGGAATGAAAAGCTCCGTAACGTACCCCTTTGATGTCTATGGGGTAAAAAAAAATTAAGTTTAAACCTAACACCCTAACATAAACCCCAAGTCTAAACACCCCTAATCTGCTGCCCCCGACATCGCCGACACCAAAATAATGTTATTAACCCCTAATCTGCTGCTCCTGATATGGCCGCCACCAAAATAAATGTATTAACCCCTAATCTGCCTCTTCCGATATCGCCGCCAGTATAATGTATTAACCCCATTCCCCTGCACCCCAACATTGCCCACACTATAAAAACATGTATTAACACCTATTCCACCGCTCCCCAACATCGTTGCCACTCAATAAAGTTATTAACCCCTAAACCTCTGGCCTCCCACATCACTGCCACTAAATAAACCTATTAACCCCTAAACCGACATCTCACATCACAAAAAACTAAATTAAACTATTAACCCCTAAACCTAACAACCCCCTAACTTTAAATTAAAATTACAAGATCACTATCTTAAATAAAAACTTACCTGGGAAATTAAAAAAACCTAAGTTTAAACTATAAATTAAACTAACATTACTATTATACTAAAATTAAATTACACATTAAAAAAATTAAATCTACAATTACAAAAAATAAAAAATACTAAAATACAAAAAATAACAAACACTAAATTATAAAAAAATAACAAACAAAGGCCCAGATTACGAGTTTTGCGTTAGAGGCTGTGCGGTGCTAACGAGCAGTTTTCACTCACCACTCACCTACAGTGCTGGTATTACGGGTTTTTACAAACCCGGCTTTAAAAGACAAGAAGTGAGCATTGAGCAAAATTTTGCTCATTATCGGACTCCAATACCAGCGCTGCTTATGTTAGCGGTGAGCTGGTGTAACGTGCTCCTGCACGATTTCCCCATAGGAATCAATGGGGAGAGCCGGCTGAAAAAAAGTCTAACACCTGCAAAAAAGCAGCGTAAAACTCCTTAATGCAGCCCCATTGATTCCTATGGGGAAATACATTTTATGTCTACACCTAACACCCTAACATGAACCCCGAGTCTAAACATGCCTAATCTTACACTTATTAACTCCTAATCTGCTGCCCCGACATCGCCGACACCTACATTATAATTATTAACCCCTAATCTGCCGCTCCGGACGCCGCCGTCACCTACATTATACTTATGAATTCCTAATCTGCTGCCCCCAACATCGCCGAACCCTACATTATATTTATTAACCCCTACTCTGCCACCCTAATGTCGCCACCACCTACCCAACGTTGCCGCCACTATAATAAACATATTAACCCCTGCACTCCCGCCTCGCAAACATTAGTTATTATTAGTTATATTATTAACCCCTAATTTGCTGGCCCTAACATCGCCGCCACCTACATACATTTATTAACCCCTAATCTGCCACCCCCATCGTCGCCGCCACTATATTAAAGTTATTAACCCCTAAACCTGTCTAAACCTAACACCCCCTAACTTAAATATAATTAAAAGAAATCAAAATAAATATTCCTATCATTAACTAAATTATTCCTATTTAAAACTAAATACTTACCTGTAACATAAACCCTATAAACCCTAAGCTAGCTACAATATAAATAATAGTTACATTGTAGCTAGCTTAGGGTTTACTTTTATTTTACAGGCAAGTTTGTATTTATTTTAACTAGGTAGAATAGTTAGTAAATAGTTATTAACTATTTACTAGCTACTTAGCTAAAATAAATACAAAAGTACATGTAAAATAAAACCTAACCTAAGTTACAATTACACCTAACACTACACTATAATTACATTAATTCCCTAAATTAAATACAATTAAATAAAATTAGCTAAAGTACAAAACCCCCACTAAATTACAGAAAATAATAAACAAATTACAAAATTTTTAAGCTAATTACACCTAATCTAACAAAATAAAAAGCCCCCCCCAAATAAAAAAGCCCTACCCTACACTAAATTACAAATAGCCCTTAAAAGGGCCTTTTGTGGGGCATTGCCCCAAAGTAATCAGCTCTTTTACCTGTAAAAAAATTACAAATCCCCCCCCCAACATTAAAACCCACCACCCACACAACCAACCCTACTCTAAAACCCACCCAATACCCCCTTAAAAAAACCTAACACAGGGGCGGAGCTAGCCATCATAGCAGCAAGTCGCATATTTTGAGAGCTCCTGAATATAGCTAATATTTGAGGCTAAAACTATACTGAAATTTTGCAAACTATGAACCATAGTTATTGGGAACCTATCGGTCATTGATAGAAGAATAATCCTTGAAGTGAGCATCATTTTCCACTAACTGTTGGACTACATAGGAGCCGTAACTGAAGCCACGCGGGTGTATCCTATAACTTGTGATGACCGGGAAATTTCCTAGACCTAAATGTAGAAGCATACTAATGGTGGTATAAATTGTCTGTACACATTTTCTTTGATTCTTAAACATGGAGGATATCTCTACAGCTCTCTTTACCCTATTTACGGACTTTGAGACTTCGTTGCAGCAGAAAGTGAACGCAGCACTGCAGGCTGTTTTTCCGGAGGAAGTCGCTTTGCAACTCTTGACAAAAGCGGAGGAACCGAAGCAAGGGGAGATGGCTTCCTTGTCACCAACAAGTTTTTCATCCCTTGCTTTGTCTCCCTCATCTAAACCCTTGCCACCTAACTCATTTACTCCTTCATCAGGGGTGGCGGCCGAACCCCTGAAGAGATATGAAGCGGCACTCAGGTGGAAGGCAGATAGGGAACCTGACTGGCGAGACGACGATCAGCTCTATGCGGTGTCACTTGGCGCCATAATGGGTAAACTACAACAGTTTGTCACTGCAACTATACTGAGCTCAGATCTTGGTAATGATCCTCTGAAACAGTTTGCCGTTAAGACTTCAATACCCAGGCAAGAGTGTTCTAAGAGATCCGGTTGGACTATCCATAAAGCTGGGGTAGGATAAATTTATGGTTTAGAGAGTATAAATTGCAGCACATATTTTAAGCCACCATACAATAGATTCAAGCTGATTACAAGAACATCTCCCACTATCTCCTAAGTTATGTTGTTGACTCGAGCAGGATAACGGTCTATACCACCCTCGCAATACTAGACTTACTTGGACAACTGTTATACTTCCACTGATCCTGGGGTCTGATCATTTATCATATTTTGTTGTTGATGATATGCTTATGTGTAGAACTATTACTAGAATGTGTGTTGAAAATTGTTGGATGTTGATATATTTGGTCTGTTATGTTTCTTGGAAATGTTTTGGAGATGAAACTTACATACTGGGGAACGTACAGTGCTATTAATTTACAGAAGCTGACCTTCTCCCAAGCATGACTAAGGGGAGCTAGACATCTGTTAGATATTACCCGAGTTCTTTACCTAACGACAGGCTGGGGATTTGAATTAAACTTAATTTCTAGAAATCAGCTGCTATTTCTAACTATGTCCACTAGAGGGGAGTCTAGGATAAGTTATAGCTTGTCATACGCAATAGACATATTTGTTCCTGTAGTTTGCTCTGTGCTACAGTCCAGGTCTTTTACAACCATAGACTAGGCTATCATAGTCCTCTGAAGGGTTATTGTTTACTATTATGTTAGCTAATATGTCACAAGTTGATCTTCCCTATCTGTTTAGAAACTAGGGGTGCCCTGAAAGTCACCTAAATGCTCTGCTAAATGGGTTTCTTATCCAGCATGCCCAACTTCCGAAACATTTTGTTAGTTTATATTTACCCTGTACATAAGATGTTTTTACTTTGTTAGGTTGGTTTACTAAAGTGATTACATGTTCGGTCACCATAGGGATGATGATCTTGAGACAATATATTGCTGAACACATATTATGCCAGGACCTGTAGCATAATTTGCCAAGCACCCATATGTTATTTACATTCGGGAACATTGTGCTCGATTCTATAAGTGCTATAACACTGATATAGTCATTCTAATCTTAAATATATCCCTTTTATTCAGATAATAGAATTATATAGTCTTTAGTGACTCCTTTCAAATATAAAGATATCTCCCCACCTCCTTTCCCACTCTATATGATAGAATGGGTCATATCCAACATCCTTTCCCCGTCATCGTCCAGTGGTGATAACTACCCCTGAGGGGAGATACATATATACGTATGTTATCCTGTTTTTTTTTTTTTTTTACATATTAAACTACAGAAATAAGAGGAAGCTCTATATTACATAAAATATGAAACTTAAGATATATAATCTGAGTTCCAAAAGTGGTCTCCTATTGTCCATGAGTTACCACATGTTTTCCCTACATTATGCTCCCCCCCCCCCCCATACTCCCATCGGCTTATTAGTTAAGCATAAAGAAAATGCATCTTATGGAAACCTTATATTATTGTCTCTATATCCCCTTTAAATCCTTCCCATGACAAAGGTACTATTTTGAGGGCCCACAGGTGACCCTAGCTTAATATAAAAGGATTAAGATTTATGAGCGACTTTATTATGTGTCACAGGGGAAATCTGTTCATATTTTGTTTATATTGCATAGACAAGCTTTGTATATTGTTTATATTATAAAACCTTTATATATTGTTATCTATTCTATGGAAAAAGAAAAGAAAAAAACAATCTGAGATCCAAAAATGATCTCTTCCTGATTATAGTTGCCTTCTATACTGTTACATTTTATTCTGAGATATTATGAGGTCCAAGAGTGGCCTTAAAAGGTTTATTTTTAGAAGGCGTACAGTCTAGTGGGTATTACTTGTGCATATTAACGTTTGCAGTTGTCTTGTGTCTATGTTTGAGGATAATTAGATCCCTGATAATCATTTTACGTTGTGTAACCTTGCCTATATGATTTATATTGACATACATGTTTGTATACCCTGAATGAATCTCAATAAAAAGAATTAAAAAAAACAAAAACAAAAAAAAAAAAACACTAACCCCTTGAAGATCACCTTACCAGGAGAAGTCTTCATCCAACCGGCAAAGTGGTCCTCCAGACGGGCAGAAGTCTTCATCCAGCCCTAACCTAAAAATAAAACCCACCCAATACACCCTTAAAAAAATCCTAACACTAACCCCTTGAAGATCACCTTACCGGGAGAAGTCTTCATCCAACCCGGCAGAAGTCCTCAACGAAGCCGGGAGAAGTCTTCATCCAAGCCAGGCAAAGTGGTCTTCCAGACGGGCAGAAGTCTTCATCCAGATGGCATCTTCTATCTTCATCCATCTGGCACGGAGCGGGTCCATCTTCAAGACATCCGACGCGGAGCATCCTCTTCATCCAACGGCTAACACTGAATGAAGTTTCCTTTAAATGACAGCATCCACGATGGTGTCCCTTCATTTCCGATTGGCTGATAGAATTCTATCAGCCAATCGGAATTAAGGTAGAATGCAATCAGCCGTCTGGATGAAGACTTCTGCCCGTCTGGAGGACCACTTTGCCGGTTGGATGAAGACTTCTCCTGGTAAGGTGATCTTCAAGGGGTTAGTGTTAGGTTTTTTTAAGGGGGTATTGGGTGGGTTTTAGAGTAGGGTTGGTTGTGTGGGTGGTGGGTTTTAATGTTGGGGGGGATTTGTAATTCTTTTTACAGGTAAAAGAGCTGATTACTTTGGGGCAATGCCCCACAAAAGGCCCTTTTAAGGGCTATTTGTAATTTAGTGTAGGGTAGGGCTTTTTTATTTTGGGGGAGGCTTTTTTATTTTGTTAGGGGGGTTGGATTAGGTGTAATTAGTTTAAAAATCTTTTAATTTGTTTATTATTTTCTGTAATTTAGTGGGGGGGGTTTGTACTTTAGCTAATTTTATTTAATTGTATTTAATTTAGGGAATTAATTTAATTATAGTGTAGTGTTAGGTGTTAGTGTAACTTAGGTTAGGTTTTATTTTACAGGTCAATTTGTATTTATTTTAGCTAGGTAGTTATTAAATAGTTAATAACTATTTAATAGCTATTCTACCTAGTTAAAATAAATACAAACGCCTGTAAAATAAAAATAAACCCTAAGATAGCTACAATGTAACTATTAGTTATATTGTAGCTAGCTTAGGGTTTATTTTATAGGTAAGTATTTAGTTTTAAATAGGAATAATTTAGTTAATGATAGTAATTTTTATTTAGATTTCTTTTAATTATATTTAAGTTAGGGGGGTTAGGGTTAGACTTAGATTTAGGGGTTAATAACTTTAGTATAGTGGTGGCAACGTTGAGGGCGGCAGATTAGGGGTTAATAAATGTAGGTAGGTGTCGGCGATGTTAGGGACGGCAGATTAGGGGTTAATATTTAACTAATGTTTGCGAGGCGGGAGTGCGGCGGTTTAGAGGTTAATAGATTTATTATAGTGGCGGCAATGTCCGGTTCGCAGATTAGGGGTTAAAAAATGTTTTTAGTGTTTGCGATGCGGGAGGGCCTCGGTTTAGGAGTTAATAGATAGTTTATGGGTGTTAGTGTACTTTTTAGCACTTTAGTTAAGAGTTGTAGTGTAAAACTCTTAACTACTGACTTTAGAATGCGGTACCAGTCTTGACAGGAGAGGGTCTACCACTCACTTTTTGGCAGACTCGTAATACCGGCGCTATGCAAGTCCCATTGAAAAAAGAGGATACGCAAATTACGTTAGTGTATTTGCAGTATTTCCAAGTCTGGCCAAAAAAGTGAGCGGTGAACCTGTACCTTCAAGAATCGTAATACCAGCGGGCGTTAAAAAGCAGCGTTAGGACCTCTTAACGCTGCTTTTTAAGCCTAATGCACAACTCGTAATCTAGCGAAAATTATCCAAAATAAAAACAATTACACCTAAACTTATAGCCCTATAAAAATAAAAAAAGCCCCTTCAAAATAAAAAAACTCTAGCCTACAATAAACTACCAATAGCCCTTAAAAGGGCCTTTTGTAGGGCATTGCCCTAAAGAAATCAACTCTTTTACGTGAACAAAATACAAATACCGCCCAACAGTAAAACCCATCACCCAACCAACCCCCCAAAATAAAAAACCTAACTCTAACAAAAACCTAAGCTACCCATTGCCTTGAAAATCTAGAACAAAGAAGAAAAGGGCGCCTCCTAATTAGATTAACCAAGGTTGAGCACCCCCAAAAGACCTGATAGCAACCTAAGTCCAGGGTACTCACATGTGGGAAAGCACTTAACAAGTGCCAGATAGACAGACTGGACTATTATTAGTGGCCCAGCTCACTGTGTGATAGCTGTAGAAGTGGTGTGTGTCGACATTCAGCTAACAAAATCTCCAAACAAAAGACTCCATAAACAAGGCCACTGGATATGTATAAAAAGTTTATATTTAAAAACATATAAGGTATGTTAAAAAGTATATAGGCATCCAAAATGCAACGCGTTTCTCGACGACCTCTGCGCCGTTTCTTCAGGCATATGATGCTCAACTGTCTTATTTGAATCTACAAACACCAATCAGATACAAGTGTGATCAACACACAACAGGTGTACAATTAAAACCTCAATCGGTCTGACACATAATTGTAACTGACACAGAGAAAAAGTATACAAATGGCAAACATATTGATACAAAACAATCTTCAACTATAACAATATACAGTTACATTTACAATCTACTTTGATGTTATAATTTCTATGTAATACCCCTAAAAAAATTAAGTAAAATAACTAACCCATAAATACATATAGATGATCAATACATAACCAACTTTATGGTGTGCAATATCATTTGATAACATGTATATGGAACATTTTAACAACTATCCCTAACCATTCTCAGTCTAAGTTTAAATATTTTACACAGCATCTCCTTAGGTGGTCAATATGTGTATTGTGCATCCCAAGACTATGTGGATAAATATATGTTTGTTAACTAATCAGTTAATATAACCCAATGAAAATTTTTGTATTATCCGTGATGGCATGAAGCTGTTGCAGAAACCCTGAAAAGGGCATTTGTATGGGCATTGCCCTTAAAAGGGCATTCAGCTCTTTTTCTTACTCTTAAAAGGGCATTCAGCTCTTTTAAGAAAAGCCCAAACCCTAATCTAAGAAAAAAACCACCCCAAAAAAGTTTAAAAAACCTAACACTAACCCCCGAAGATCCACTTACAGTTTTTGAAGTCCGGACATTCAGGTCGCAAGAAGTCTTTATCCAGGCGGCAAGGTCTTCATCCATCCAGGCGGCGTCTTCTATCTTCATCCCGCCGGCGTCTTCTATCTTCAACCCAGCGGCGCGGAGCGGGTCTATCCTGAAGACATCCGGCATGAAGCATCCTTTTCATAAGGTCGCCGCCGTATACTGAATCTTCAATGCAAGGGAGTCTTTTCAAAATGGCGTCTCTTGCATTCCTATTGGCTGATTTGATTTTTGAAATTCAAATCAGCCAATAGAATTTCAGTAGATCTCATCCTATTGGCTGATTTGAACAAAATGAGAGCTACTGAAATCCTATTGGCTGTTCAAATCAGCCAGTAGGATGAGAGCTACTGAAATTCTATTGGCTGATTTGAATAGCCAATAGAATTTCAGTAGCTCTTATCCTATTGGCTGATTTGAATGCAAGGAATGCCAGGGACGCCATTTTGAAAAGGCTCCCTTGCATTGAAGATTCAGTGTTTGGCGACGACCATATGAAGAGGATGCTTTGCGCCGGATGTCTTCAGGATGGACCCACTCTGTGCCACCGGGACGAAGATAGAAGACGCCACCGGGATGAAGATAGAAGGTGCCGTCTGGATGAAGATAGAAGACGCCGCCTGGATGGATGAAGACCTCGCCGCCTGGATGAAGACTTCTCGCTGCCTGGATGAAGATTTCTTGCTGCCTGGATGTCCGGACTTCAGAAACTGTAAGTGGATCTTCGAGGGGTTAGTGTTTGGGTTTTTTAAACTTTTTTTTAGTAGTTTTTTTTAATGTGTAATTTAATTTATTTAGTTGATAGTTATTTTAATTTTAGTATAATAGTAATGTTAGTTTAATTTATAGTTTAAACTTCGTTTTTTTTTAATTTCCCAGGTAAGTTTTTATTTATTTAAGATAGGTATCTTGTAATTTTAATTTAAAGTTAGGGGGTTGTTAAGTTTAGGGGTTAATAGTTTATTTAGTGTTTTGCAATGTGGGGGTCTGGCAGTTTAGGGGTTAATAGGTTTATTTAGTGGCAGTGAAGTGGGAGGCCAGAGGTTTAGGGGTTAATAACTTTATTGAGTGGCAACAATGTTGGGGAGCGGTGGAATAGGTGTTAATAAATGTTTTTATAGTGTGGGCAATGTTGGGGTGCAGGGGAATGGGGTTAATACATTATACTGGCGGCGATATCGGAAGAGGCAGATTAGGGGTTAATACATTTATTTTGGTGGCGGCCATATCATAGTGTCGGCGATGTTGGGGAACAGCGGAATAGGGTTTAATATCTTTATTATAGTGTGGGCGATGTTGGGGTGCTGGGGAATAGGGGTTAATAATTTTATTATAGTGGCAGCGATGTTGGGGGCGTCGGGTTATGGATTAATAAATTGTATTAGTGGCAGCGATGTCAGGAGCAGCAGATTAGGGGTTAATAACTTTAATATATTGTTTGCGATGCGGGAGGGCCTCGGTTTAGGGGTTAATAGGTAGTTTATGGGTGTTAGTGTACTTTGTAACACTTTAGTTATGAGTTTTGTGTAACAGTTTTGTTGCGTAAAACTCATAACTACTGGTCTCAGATTGCAGAATGAATCGTGTCGGTATTGGGTGTAACTCAAGCACTATGGAAATCCCACACAAAAACATCATTTTTTTGAGTGACGTTGCGTTACAGGCTAAAATGCTTCTGTTACAGTTATACCGACAAGACTCATAATGAATGTGTTACTGTTTTAACACTGAAACAGCATTAAAACACGAACACAAAACTTGTAATCTAGGTGATTGTCTTTCACAGAAGGAGAGAGCTTTTGGAAATATTTATCAACTTTAATGAGACTGTATAAGAAGATAGAAAGTATAAGTAGTAACAATCATCAGATTCTTTAAAGGGACATAATACTCTTATGCTAAATCACTTGAAACTGATGCAGTATAACTGTAAAAAGCTGACAGGAAAATATCACCTGAGCATCTCTATGTAATAAAGGAAGATATTTTGATTTGTTGCTTAGAAGTCCTTTACAATGGGATGTGACTACTGAGGAACTTTTTAGGTAAAATATCTTCCTTTTTTACATAGAGATATTCAGGTGATATTTTCTAGTCAGCTTTTTACAGCTATACTGCATCACTTTCAAGTGTTTCAACATTTGGGTATCATGGCCCTTTAACCCCTTAATGACCAAGGATGTACGTCACACGTCCTAAAAAAAAATACAGTTAATGACCGATGACGTGTGGCGTACGTCCTTGGTCTGGAAAGCAGCTGGAAGCGATCCTGCTCGCTTCCAGCTGCTTTCCGGTTATTGCAGTGATGCCTCGATATCGAGGCATCCTGCAATAACCCCCCTTGGCCATCCGATGCAGAGAGAGCCACTCTGTGGCCCTCTCTGCACCGGACATCGGTGGCCGGTATCGTTGGTGGGTGGGAGCAAGTCTGGGAGGCGGGTGGGCGGCCATCGATGTGCCGAGTGGAGTGGAGGGGGGCGGGACGGGCGGGAGCGCGCACGTGCACGGGGGCAGCGGGCGGGCGCGTGCACGGGGCGGGAGCGGGAGGGAACCGCTACACTACAGAAAAATAAACTGTCAAAAGTAAAAAATAAAAAAAATTGGAAGCTGTAAATAAACAGCTAAGGGATCTGGAAGGGGTGGGGGTTAATCTTGGGGGGGGGGAAGCTACACTACAGAAAAGGGCATTTTTTTAAAAAAAAAGGCACATTTTTTTACTAGACTGGGTACTGGCAGACAGCTGCCAGTACCCAAGATGGTGCCCATTAAGGCAGAGGGGGAGGGTTAGAGAGCTGTTTGGTGGGGGATCAGTGAGGCTGGGGGCTAAGGGGGGATCCTACACAGCAGCATATGTAAATATGCTTAAAAAAACACAAAAAAAGCCCAAATATAGCTTTTATTTTAGTACTGGCAGAGTTTCTGCCAGTACTTAAGATGGCGGGGACAATTGTGGGGTGGGGGAGGGAAGAGAGCTGTTTGGGAGGGATCAGGGGGTATCATGTTTCAGGTGGGAGGCTGAGCTCTACACTAAAGCTAAAATTAACCCTGCAAGCTCCCTACAAGCTACATAATTAACCCCTTCACTGCTAGCCATAATACACGTGTGAAATGCAGCGGCATTTGGCGGCCTTCTAATTACCAAAAAGCAACGCCAAAGCCATATATGTCTGCTATTTCTGAACAAAGGGGATCCCAGAGAAGCATTTACAACCATTTGTGCCATAATTGCACAAGCTGTTTGTAAATGATTTCAGTGAGAAACCTAAAATTGTGAAACATTTAACATTTTTTTTAATTTGATCGCATTTGGTGGTGAAATGGTGGCATGAAATATACCAAAATTGGCCTAGATCAATACTTGGGGTTGTCTACTACACTACACTAAAGCTAAAATTATCCCTAAAAGCTCCCTACATGCTCCATAATTAACCCCTTCACTGCTGGGCATAATACACGTGTAGTGCGCAGTTGCATTTAGCAGCCTTCTAATTACTAAAAAGCAACGCCAAAGCCATATATGTCTGCTATTTCTGAACAAAGGGGATCCCAGAAAAGAATTTACAACCATTTAAGCCATAATTGCACAAGCTGTTTGTAAATAATTTCAGTGAGAAACCAAAAGTTTGTGAAAAAATTTGTAAAAAAGTGAACGATTTTTTGTATTTAATCGCATTTGGCGGTGAAATGGTGGCATGAAATATACCAAAATGGGCCTAGATGAATACTTTGGGATGTCTACTAAAAAAAAAATATATACATGTCAATGGATATTCAGAGATTCCTGAAAGATATTAGTGTTCCAATGTAACTAGCGCTAATTTTGAAAAATAATGGTTTGGAAATAGCAAAGTGCTACTTGTATTTATGGCCCTATAACTTACAAAAAAAGCAAAGAACATGTAAACATTGGGTATTTCTAAACTCAGGACAAAATTTAGAAACTATTTAGCACGGGTGTTTTTTGGTGGTTGTAGATGTGTAACAGATTTTGGGGGTCATAGTTAGAAAAAGTGTGTTTTTTTCAATTTTTTCCTCATATTTTATATTTTTTTTTATAGTAAATTATAAGATATGATGAAAATAATTGTATCTTTAGAAAGTCCATTTAATGGCGAGAAAAACGGTATATAATATGTGTGGGTACATTAAATGAGTAAGAGGAAAATTACAGCTAAACACAAACACAGCAGAAATGTAAAAATAGCCTTGGTCCCAAACGGACAGAAAATGGAAAAGTGCTGTGGTCATTAAGGGGTTAAGTATGGAGTCGCTGTAGATAGACTGTGACATAGAACTTTAAGTATAATATATCCAGTGTAATTATGTTTAACGTCCACAAGGTGATGCTGCAGACTTATAGAATAAACTGTAACTATGCACAGGGTAAATCTGTAGTAATCCTTCTTTGGAAAAAAGTAGACTCTCAGAGGGATATTTATCAAAGCGTCAACTATGTTGCATTCGCGGGCGTCAATACGCTCGCTAAACATTGCGGCTGCGGATCTGAATATGATCTCCCTATTTATCAAAAAAGCTGACAAAAACATGCGCTTCAAGTATGGTGCGAAGAGCATCGGAATTGTGTTAAATAAAAGTAATCGATGTAGCGGCTATTAGGGTTTTTCCCAACTTTATTTATACCATTTCAATACTGTCCACGAACAAGCACATTTCTCTTCAGCACATTATTGTATATAGTGTAAATGTATTCTTTTTATGAGCAGGACTAATTGCGAATACAGCTATTAGCAACATATTTGGTGCAAAGTGGAGAAGGAATTAGAATTCTTTTTAAGATTGTATTTTAGTATGTATATACACACACACACACACACACACACATATATATAGATATATATATATATGTGTGTGTGTGTGTGTGCTATGTAAGAAATCTTTTGCAAACATATTTACATGTCCCTAAGATCCTTTCTTTGTTCTAAACAATGTCTGTCATATCTCTGTATTTATACCACTATATGTATATATTGTAAATGTATTATTATTATGAGCAGTAATAATTGCGAATATAACATGTAATCAGAGTATCATATGTATTTATTTGAAATCTATGGCTATTTTAAAGGGATAGGAAATAGAAAATTTAAGTTGCACTAGTGGGAGCTAGCTGCTAATTGGTGCCTGTTGTGTATTTCATTTTTATCTCTATATCTATTATTGCGACAAGTTAGGTGCAAAACTTTTCACCAAATATGTAGTCCCCTTGATTTTTAATGAGAGACAAAGTTGGAGCATAATCCATCAGAAGCAATGTATTTTACATTTTTATCCCTATATCTACTAGTGCACCAAATGTAGAGCAATAATATATTTTAAGATTCTTTGAAGAGTATACATATTTAATAGTTTGTAATTGACTTTTATTAGGTGATATGCTTCATTGTGTTGCAGCATCGAACATATATATTGCTTTATATATGTATATGTACAGTATGTATGTACATATGTACCTATATACAGTAAATGTAAATATAATGATAGATGTATTTATGTATACATCTATGTATTTATTTATTTTTAAATATATTTATTTTATTAATTAAAGGGACACCAATATCATAGAAGATAATGTCAAGCAACATTACAAACGTTTAACTTTTATTAAAGGGACACTAAGCACATTTATTTAATTTCAGAATTCAGATAGAACATTCAATTGAAATCAACTTTCTAAATTACTCCTATTAACAATTTTAATATGTTCTATTCTTATCTTTATTTGAAAAAGAAGGCATCTAGGCTGAGGAGCCAGGTAAATTCAATTGAACCACCATGGGAAGCACTATTTTATTGATGCTGTTCAATCAGCAAGGTCAACTCAGGTTTTTATTAAAAATGGGCCTGCTTATTAACTTAAAATCTTTATTTTCAAATAAAGATACAAATAGAATGATACATTTTTGACAATAGGATTATATTACAAAGTTTATTTCAATTGTACACTCTATCTGAAGCATGAACGATAAAATTGATGTTCACTTTAATCCTCAGATAACCTTTTCTAATAGAAATAGCAATGCACATGTGCAAGTCAATCATATGATGTATCTATGTGCATTCATCAATCAGCAGCTGTATAGTGTATCTGCATATGCTCTTCTTCAAATTGTATTTAAAAGAAGTTGAGAAACGAAATTTAGAAAATATATATATAAACAAATATATAATTTACCACATTGCATGCTATTTATACATCTTTCAAAAAATATTTTGTTTTCATGTCACTTGAAAATAATATTTAAATGAATGCAGCTACACGATAATTTTGATTAAATATTGATTTATTATAAAACTATTTTTTATTTTTTATTTTATTTTTTTTAAATTCAAATGAATAAATAAAATTTAATGTAGGTTAGTCATGGCCTCCTGCAGGGCCTGCACAGCCCTGGAAACAATCTCAAGTCCCTCTGCCAACTGGTGGAATATGGCAGCCATGAAGGGCTCGGTTTGTGTGCCCTGATCTTGATCTAGAAAAAGACCAAAAGAACATATGTGATATAAATTCATTATCAAGATACAATTTTTAAAACATTATATTATTTTTACTTACATTCGACTCTAGCCACCTCCTCTTCTGCAACCCACATTTTTCCTTTCATGATTTAGAAAGAGCATGTAATTTTTAACAACTTTATAATTTACGTCAATTTTCTAATTAGCTTCATTCTCTTGTTATACTTTGCTGGAAAGCATATCTAGATATGCTCAGTAGCTGCTGATTGGTTGCTGCTCATAGATGCCTCGTGTGATTGGCTCACCCATATACATTTCTATCACTTCAACAAAGGATAGCTAAAGAATGAATAAAATTAAATATAAGTTAATTTGAATGTTGTTTAAAATTATATTCTCTATCTGAATCATGAAAGAAAATGTTTGGGTTTAGTTTCCCTTTAACCTGTACCCTGAATGAACCTGTATAAATAACAAAATTGTAATGTTAAATTCTGCAAACATAGTATAATACTTGAAAATGACCATGGATATCAGGGACTTCCATATCTGTCCCTGACTCATCCACTTGACGAACCTCAAGGAGTGTCAATGGCAGGGGGGAGAAGAACCGTTGCTCCTTGGTGTCGCCATTGACACCGGCCTTATGTACCGGGGATTCTGTCTCTCGGCCGCCTGAGATCTGTGAAAATATAAAGTTGTATGTACACATTAGATTCAGGTGATATTTTTATTTTGTGTAATGTATCTGCAGCTGAAAAAAAGGGGTGGGGGGGTTGGTTACTGCGCTGTGAAACCCTATTAAGCCTATGAAAAAAGAGGAATCTCACAACCTCTAAATAAGCAAAATGAGTGAAAAGAAAAAATTGGTGTCTAAAAGAAACCAAAAAATTCAAATATCATAGGCGCTAAAAAGCTTAAAATAGTGTGACAATAAAACTAGTGAAGTGGTCAAACTACTATATTTAAATAATGTGCAAACATAAAATGCAACCAATAAATGTGATAAAACACGATTTTAGAGAAAAGTGCAGTACTCTGCATATATTTAATAACAAAGCTATTTTTAAAACATATAAAAGAAAAAAAATACAAAGGGACAAATGCGCTGATCAGACGCGGTTACATGTGTAATATACAAATGGCAACAGTTACTAGAAGGACAAAAATCTAATAAAAAACTGTTAGATGAAATAGGAGGTCGCTTGGATCCAGATGGTCATCGGAAGAATGGTCTTGTTAAACTCAAAATGGGATATTTCAATCAAGCTGGAATGAGACAAGAAACCAGTGAGACGGCAGAAGAGGCAACAATAAAAGGTCAACACTTTTACTTACACCGGGATCGGTGATGTGACGAGTGAACTCCTCTCTCTGGCTTGATTTCGGAAATAGCGGCACCCATTCAAACACTCTGTTTGAAAATGGCGATGAATGGAGATGAGGTATTACTCCGGGATCACCTTTTCAAGCAGGTAGCCGATATCCAAAGCTACAGAAGCCTTGGAGGGACAAAGTAACAGAAGGAACAAAGCAACACGTTTCAACCCGCTCAGGGTCTTTTTCAAGCTCACAATCAGATCCAAAGTTTGCTACATATAGCCATTGCAACAATTCTATAGGTTAAAAATAATGGGCGTAAATGGTCATTAGTGTATATGGGCGTCAATATTGACATATTTGAGAAAAGAACGAACAGAGATGTCAAGCCGCAGCTTGTACTATGTAACAACATACAACATCAACGTATGTGGGCATAAATAGTTATTAGTGTATAAAAAAATGAACACATGAATATATAATACTGCAACTAATACTTTACAATAGATACAAAATTCACGGCTAACTGTAATTAATAAAACTATACAGATTTTTAAATATATGCAGATTTTTAAATACACATTCTATTGGACAAAAATTATATAGGCATAAAATTTTGTGACTGTTTTGTGTCCCGAAACGTCACAAATAAATACTTTTGTTTACACAGATGGCCAAAGTACAGAGAGTGCTTATTTATTATTGAATCTATGGATATTTACTATAGCACCCTGGCAGCTGAACATTGATGGTGAGAGTGCATGCACTTACGAACTGAATATCTCTCTCTCTCTCTCTCTCTCTCTCTATATATATATATATATATATATATATATATATATATATATATAGCATAGATACACAGGTATATATATATATTTTCATCATATTGGTTATTGCATGTACTTAATTCCATATTTAACTTATCTACACATATAGTTACTTTAAAATATATGATTCTTATACACACATAATGCAATACTGGTCATTTTTACATGTCCTTTCCTTACACATTTAATCTGTCTATACATTTAGATATGTGGGATATTATTTATCATAATTGTATGTGCCAATTCTTATATACACCATTTTAACCTTTAATTTCTTATATTTCCAATTTTTTTTTTCTTAATAAACATTGTTTTTAGGGAGTGTCTGGATTTGGTCATTTTGACTCGCAGGCATCTCATTAGCATATGATTGGGATCCCATTTGTTTCTGATTCCATCTGTCAGAGCGTAAACAAAATCCCAGACAAAAGGGACTCCACACCCTTGAGTTGGGACAACAGTCATTTCTGTTTTGTTAGCAAAGCCCCCAGGTGATATCCTGTTCAGGTGATTCCTGGACACATGCTTTTTGTTATCTGATTCTTGGTTTATTTTTGTGTCCACAAAACAGCAGGGGTACCCCCTGACAAATGATGTGTTAAATTCTAGCCAAATGTTCGTGTTCAATTAGAATGCTATATCCAATTCTTCTGATATAGACAGTTCCCCACAGATGATGTAACATATTGCCCCTTTTCAAATTATCTGGATGTCAGAGACATGCAGAGGAATTGACCTAGATTTAATGTAATTTGTGTGGGAAGGCTATTGTCAAACAGATCATTTTTGGTTCTTGCTTTTAGATCCTTTTTAGCAAACATGCAGGTTCGGTATACTCATTGTCTGGTATCCTCAGTCAGCGACCCCTCTCCATTTCCTGGCCACCCTGCAGCATCAGGGGAGAGGAATCTCTGGCTGAGAATACTAGACAGGTTTAGTAATTTCATAGTGGAGCTGGCAGAAAGATGTAGAAGTACATGATCAACCTGTTATCTGTTCCGGATAGAACTATTTCAAAAAATCTTGTGTTGAGTCTTTATCTCAACGTATCATCCCATGTATAGGCCAAATAACTGCCTGTCAAGCTGAGGATTTCAATTCACCTCTATGCTTGATGGTGGCACTCCATTGTGCATTTGGTGCAGGAAGTGTAATCCTTTAACTCCCTTTGAGTTTAGCAAATTTTCATGCAATTCCAAGGCACTCCTTTAATCCTTGTGTCCTTTGGAAGCATATTGACATTTTGTTTTGGGGTTTATCAGAATGCCTTAAAACATTATGGCATTGGTGAGTCTTCAGTCCTCTGGACTCTTTAGGGGTGGTATCCCCTTCCTCCTGGGGTTTGGTCACTGGCAGGACCTCCGCTGTCATCTGGTGGGATCCTGCTGTCATCTGGTGGGATCCTGCTGTCATCTGGTGGGTTCCTGCTGTCTTCCAGTAGATCTCTGGATTGAAGTGTAGTCCTCCCCTTTGTTCATGAGGTAGTCGTTCAATCTGGGCTCACAATGTCAGTTCTTCCTCTGATGGCATCATTCTCATCATCATTAGGTCTTGATCGGATCGTGTATCTACTAGGAAGAGACAACTGAGATGAGTATCTGGAATTCACCCTTCAAACATATCAATCAGGAATTCAACTTCTTTACCCACTGAGCTACTATATTTCTATCTGATCTCATACCCTTCACTACTGTGGTTTAGGTATATAATTTAATTCCCCTTCTATGACCTGTAATTGGGACCTAGGATGGCACGCTCGCAACTGATTAATATGGACCCACTTATCTATAAAACTATCATTTTTGGGGATCCTTATTTTATAGGCCACTGGAGATATTTTGTCCGTAATGACAAAAGGCCCTTTCCATGATGGAAGAAATTTCTTCTCCTTAACCTGATCTCTTCCAAAGTTATAAAGATAAACTTTATCATTTTTTCATATTCCTTTTTGGAAGTTTTAAGATCATAATAAGTTTTAGCGGCAGTTGTGGCCTTCTCTATGTTTCTTTGAGCAAATGCAAAAGCATATTGCAGATGCTTCCTCAGGTTCTCTACATACTGATGTGTAGTGGCAGCATTTATTAGATTCTGGTCGGAAGTGCGATACAGTAAATGCTGAGGTAGAACCATTCTTCTACCAGTCATCAGTTGAAAAGGTGACAACTTAGTAGCACTACTTGGAGTTGCTCTTAATGCCATTTGGACTAGAGGTAGACCCACAGTTGTAAATGACTCTGACCTTCCTGGACCCCAACCTTTAATAACCCCAACCAACATACACCCACTTTCCTGCCCAACAACCTTAATCCCCAAAAACCAGATTCTAATACCAAGGTAAGCAAAATCCCCAAAATGTATAAATAGATACATACATAAAGAGGCTAGGTGTGATATGGGTGGTGTTGGTATAACATATGTGGGGGAGTGGCTAGGTGTGACATGAGTGGGGTTGGTATAACATATGAGGGGGAGTGGCTAGGTGTGGCATGGATGGTGTTGGTATAACATGCAGGGGAATGGATAGGTGTTACCTGGATGGTGTTGGTATAACATAAGTGGGGGAGAGGCTAGGTGTAATATGAGTGGTGTTGGTATAACATATGTGGGGGAGTCGCTAGGTGTGACATGAGTGGTGTTGGTATAACATGTGGTAGAGTGGCTAGGTGTGATATGGGTGGTGTTTGTATAACATAAATGGGGAAGTGGCTAGGTGTGATATGGGTGGTGTTTGTATAACATAAGTGGGGAAGTGGCTAGGTATTACATGGGTGGTGTTGGTATAACATAAGTAGGGGAGTGGCTAGGTATTACATGGGTGGTGTTGGTATAACATAAGAGAGGGAGTGGCTAGGTGTGATGTGAGTGGTGTTGGTATAACATATGGGGGAGTGGCTAGGTGTGACATGGACAGTGTTGGTATTACATACGGGGGAATGGCTAGGTGTGGCATGGGTGGTGTTGGTATAACATAAGTAGGGGAGTGGCTAGGTATTACATGGGTGGTGTTGGTATAACATAAGTGAGGGAGTGGCTAGGTGTATTCACACCCCATTGTAAAGGACTTTAAGCAGCAAATCAGTATGCCTGTGCCGAGACCTGCAAGTGAGCGTGCCTCATGCACACTCATGTTATTTCCCTATCCAGTTTAAGGAAGTTTACTATGAAATCTCATGAGAGTAAAGTAAAATCTCATGAGATCAAAGTAAAAGAGTTCATGACCTCAGCACTGCTGATGCTGATTTGCTGCTGTTAATTTCTTCTTCTTTTTTTTTTTACCTGCAGCTGGGCAGTAATAGAAATAACTTTTTACACAGCACTTACTCCAGTTAGCTGAGGAAACTGTAAGGTAAAATGTCTTCCATTTTTACATAGAGATATTCAGGTGATATTTAGTTTAACTGTGATTCCCCCCCCCCCCCCCACAGTAAACCCTAATCGCAGCCTTCCACCATTATTAAAAACAAAACAAAGGTCCCCTTTTATGACCCACAGTTGTAAATGACTCTGACCTTCCTGGACC
This sequence comes from Bombina bombina, assembly GCF_027579735.1. Lineage (NCBI taxonomy): Eukaryota > Metazoa > Chordata > Amphibia > Anura > Bombinatoridae > Bombina > Bombina bombina. The sequence goes on along the minus strand of NC_069500.1, from coordinate 783,910,303 downwards.
CCAACCTTAATAACCCCAACCAACATACACCCACTTTCCTGCCCAACAACCTTAATCCCCCAAAACCAGATTCCAATACCAAGGTAAGCAAAATCACAAAAATGTATAAATAGATACATACATAAAGAGGCTAGGTGTGATATGGGTGGTGTTGGTATAACATATGAGGGGGAGGGGCTAGGTGTGACATGAGTGGTGTTGGTATAACATATGAGGGGGAGTGGCTAGGTGTGACATGGATGGTGTTGGTATAACATACAGGGGAATGGATAGGTGTTACCTGGATGGTGTTGGTATAACATAAGTGGGGGAGAGGCTAGGTGTGATATGAGTGATGTTGGTATAACATGTGGGGGAGTGGCTAGGTGTGACATGAGTGGTGTTGGTATAACATATGTGGTAGAGTGGCTAGGTGTGATATGGGTGCTGTTTGTATAACATAAATGGGGAAGTGGCTAGGTGTGATATGGGTGGTGTTTGTATAACATAAGTGGGGAAGTGGCTAGGTGTGACATGGGAAGTGTTGGTATAACATATGGGGGAGTGGCTAGGTGTGACATGGGTGGTGTTGGTATAATATGGGGGGAGTGGCTAGGTGTGACATGGATGGTGTTGGTATAACATACGGGGGAGTTGCTAGGTGTGATATGGGTGGTGTTTGTATAACATAAGTGGGGAAGTGGCTAGGTGTGACATGGGTGGTGTTGGTATAACATACCAGGGAGTGGCTAGGTGTGACATGGATGGTGTTGGTATAACATATGGGGTACTGGCTAGGTGTGACATGGGTGGTGTTGGTATTTCATATGGGGGAGTGGCTAGGTGTGTAATGGGTGGTGTTTGTATAACATAAGTGGGGAAGTGGCTAGATGTGACATGGGTGGTGTTGGTATAACATATGGTGGAGTGTCTAGGTGTGACATGGATGGTGTTGGTATAACATACGGGGGAGTGACTAGGTGTGACATGGGTGGTGTTCGTATTACATACAGGGGAGTGCTAGGTGTGACGTGAGTGGTGTTGATATGACATATGTGGGGGAGTGGCTAGGTGTGACGTGAGTGGTGTTGGTATAACATATGTGGGGGCGTGGCTAGGTGGGATGTGAGTGGTTTTGGTATAACATATGTGGGGGAGTGGCTAGGTGTGATGTGAGTGGTGTTGGTATAATATGTGGGGGAGTTGCTAGGTGTGGCGTGAGTGGTGTTGGTATAACATACAGGGGGAGTGACTAGGCATTTCATGGATATTTTTGGTATAACATAAGTTAGGGAGTGACTAGGTGTGACGTGAGGGGTGTTGGTATAACATATGTCGGGGAGTGACTAGGTGTTATATGTGTGGTGTTGGTATAACATAAGTAGGGGAATGGCTAGGTGTGGCATGGGTGGTGTTGATATAAGATAAGTAGGGGAGTGGCTAGGTGTGACATGGTTGGTGTTGGTATATCATATGTGGAGGAGTGTTGACGTGGTTCAGGTTGGCATAACATATGTGGGGTGCCTACGTAGTCATTAGAATTGCTTATTCCAACTTGGACATTCTTAGGGAAGGGAGTGCAGAGGAAGGAAAAACTTACCAAAACTATAACTAACCCAAAGAATGCTAAATACTGGTTGAGTACTCTCTATATGTGTATTTCTAAGGGGTTTGTTTACATTGAAGTATGTGTATATATATATATATATATATATATATATGCTGTGTATATATATATATATATATATATATATATATATATATATATATATATATATATATAATTAACATTGATTGTAATGTCTGCTCATCAAACTTTGAATTGAAAGTCTCTCACTTATAAATGATGGAAAACCTTACTTCATACACTACTGATTTTGTTGGAAACATGCTTAAAATAAATAAGGGCGTTCTGTTCCAGAAAACAAACCAGATCTAATTAGCTTGTCAGTGTTTTATGTAAAGGCACACAATGCTGTTAGGGATATTAATTCTCCTGCATGACAAAAAATGGTGGTGTCTGTCGTTAGATTATTAAATCCAATTGTAAATCAACATTAGTATTGTGTATGCAGCTGATTTTAATATAAGGGATCTATACAAGTACAGTACATTTTTGGTCAATCTTGACAACATTTGGAGGAAGAAAAAATACGCAATTGTTATTTTCCAAACTAACAAATGAAGCATGAATACAAAACAATGATTGGATATATGTAAGAACAATATACTAATGCTAATGTTTCTCTCCCTCTATATATGTGTATATATACTGTATGTGTATATATATATATATATATATATATATATATTTATTTCAAGTAACAATTTACTTTGTTCTTTGGTATCCTTTGTTGAAGAGTAGATTTAAGTAGCCTGATAAGAGCATGCATTTCACCTAGTATTACTATTTAACAAAGGATACAAAAGGAACTAAGCAGAATTAATTATATAATTAAATTGGAAAGTTGTTTAAAATTCCATGTTCTATCCAATCTATTTAAGCTTAATTTTGACTTTACTGTCCCCTTAAAGTTTTTCAGCTGTGCAAAAAAAGAGACAAAAACATTCTAAATATAGCACGTTTTGTATGTATGTTGTAGGAAAATTGTAAGCACACTGCAAACAAATTTGCAAGCTTAGGCACAGTTTTGAATTGGTTTTAAATGGACACTGGATACATTTGAATGCACCTTCCTCTAATCATGGGTGCTGACATTGCGTTTATGTATACATGTCTATATATGTGTCTGTAAGTGTATACATGTTTTTTTATGTGTTTATATGTGTAAATATGTATGTAAACACATACGTACATATAAATACATAAATACACATATATAGACATATCATCTATAGTAATGGGGTTAAATCAAGGAACAATTAATATAAGAACTCTATTTGGTTTATAATTACCCAATGTTACACTATTAACTGTTCCTTATATATGTATACAATAGGAAATTCGTAGACAATTTTTAGATATATATTACTTGATATAGATTAGATACTAAAGTTATCATATGATCAAGGTGATACATTACCTGGGCTTCTTTAGGTATATGTAGTTTATTCGATTTGAAGCACTTCTATTAATTTATTTTAGTAAAGTTGCTGGATTGGAGCATATAGCTTCCTTATGATTTAATCTGCCACCATGGAGTATATTTAGGTAGAATCGTTTGACTCCATTCATGGCTCTACATGGTGTTTATACAAGTTTGTGAAATAGACATCAATTTATTTCCTGAACCAATTCATTCGCTGAACCAATATGGTTTAAATAGGAATTCAGATAGGATTCAATAGATCCTCTGTTCATATAAAGGTTTTTGATATAATTTATACTAGGAGATACCATTAACGATACTTAAGTAATTAAGTAATGATATTAAGTAATTAAGTAATACATATTTTCATACTTAATTTGGCTAGTGATTATGATATGGGTAGGATAACCGGAGCATGAAGGGTGATGTCCTGTCTTCATTCATTTCATTGGTTTATTTCATTATGACAGATATCACGCCCTTACCCCATGGAGTGAGTCATGATTGGAGTGGTGGTAGATGACACAGATAATGTTACACCCATGGCAGAATGGCATGTATAGTAGATGTCATTTTGGTTTCCTTATTTTGTGGTGTGTAATGTAATGCAACTATTTTAGTCCTTTCAATATTGATATGTATGTTTTCTCTGTAAAACAATACTGCCTAGAATATGTATATTTTGATATTTACTTTTATGTATTTGAATTAACATATGATTATGGCTTTGTACACTGCTACTGGTTTATTTATAAAGCAGGCAGTTCTTCTCAATTGGTAGGAGGGATTACACTAGCTATATATTTTGTATTTTTGTTATCACTTGAAAAAGTGGTGAAGACCTCAAAATATCACACTTTGAATTGCACAATAAATTATTGAAAATCCAGTGAGTGCCAGCTACCTTTGCTTCTTCATTGATATATATATATATATATATACACAGTGGGGCAAAAAAGTATTTAGTCAGCCACCAATTGTGCAAGTTCTCCCACTTAAGACGATGAGAGAGGCCTGTAATTTTCATCATAGGTATACCTCAACTATGAGAGACAAAATGTGGAAACAAATCCAGACAATCACATTGTCTGATTTGGAAAGTATTTCTTTGCAAATTATGGTGGAAAATAAGTATTTGGTCACCTACAAACAAGCAAGATTTCTGGCTCTCACAGACCTGTATCTTCTTCTTTAAGAGGCTCCTCTGTCCTCTACTCATTACCTGTATTAATGGCACCTGTTTGAACTTGTTATCAGTATAAAAGACACCTGTCCACAAACTCAAACAGTCACACTCCAAACTCCACTATGGTGAAGACCAAAGAGCTGTCGAAGGACACCAGAAACAAAATTGTAAGCCTGCACCAGGCTTGGAAGACTGAATCTGCAATAGGCAAGCAGCTTGGTGTGAAGAAATCAACTGTGGGAGCAATAATTAGAAAATGGAAGATATACAAGACCACTGATAATCTCCCTCGATCTGGGGCTCCACGCAAGATCTCACCCGGTGGGGTCAAAATTATCACAAGAACAGTGAGCAAACATCCTAGAACCACACGAGGGGACCTAGTGAATGACCTGCAGAGAGCTGGGACCAATGTAAAAAAGGCTACCATCAGTAACATACTACGCCGCCAGGGACTCAGATCCTGCAGTGCCAGACGTGTCCCTCTGCTTAAGCCAGTACATGTCCGGGCCCGTCTGAAGTATGCTAGAGAGCATTTGGATGATCCAGAAGCGGATTGGGAGAATGTCATAAGGTCAGATGAAACCAAAGTAGAACTGTTTGGTAGAAACACAACTCGTCGTGTTTGGAGGAGAGAGAATGCTGAGTTGCAACCAAAGAACACCATACCTACTGTGAAGCATGGGGATGGCAACATCATGCTTTGGGGCTCTTTCTCTGCAAAGGGAACAGGATGACTGATCCATGTACATGAAAGAATGAATGGGGCCATGTATCGTGAGATTTTGAGTGCAAACCTCCTTCCTTCAGCAAGGGCATTGAAGATGAAATGTGGCTGGGTCTTTCAGCATGACAATGATCCCAAACACACCGCCAGGGCAACGAAGGAGTGGCTTCGTAAGAAGCATTTCAAGCTCCTGGAGTGGCCTAGCCAGTCTCCAGATCGCAACCCCATAGAAAACCTTTGGAGGGAGTTGAAAGTCCGTGTTGCCCAGCGACAGCCCCAAAACACCACTGCTCTAGAGGAGATCTGCATACAGGAATGGGCCAACATACCAGCAACAGTGTGTGACAACCTTGTGAAGACGTTTGACCTCTGTCATTGCCAACAAAGGATATATAACAAAGTATTGAGATGAACTTTTGATATTGACCAAATACTTACTTTCCACCATAATTTGCAAATAAATTCTTTCCAAATCAGACATTGTGATTGTCTGGATTTGTTTCCACATTTTGTCTCTCATAGTTGAGATATACCTATGATGAAAATTACAGGCCTCTCTCATCTTCTTAAGTGGGAGAACTTGCACAATTGTTGGCTGACAGACTGCATGTGGATAAGTATTCACCTGAACAGTTTACCGGATATAACGCTGGATGTGCTCTGCTTTAACATTATCTGAAAGTGCAGTACCTCTGGTTCCTTGAATTAATGAATTATACATCTTCTATCTTTGCCACATATTGAGGGTAATAGACTGTGACTTTGTAAGGATATGTCAGGTTGTCTGAAGATTTAACAACTGCTTGTTGATTTGCCTTGCTTTATGCTAATACTTAGCTGCTTTCTGCATCACGCCATCACTATTTATAGCTTAAACTGGAGAACTGTACTAGCATTGACTGCTTTGCTGAACCTACTAACACTTATGCATAAATGCTTGTCTTTTTCGCTTATCCTTTTCAAGCAACGTTTGGATATTCTCTCTGACCATAAATCGCTATATAAAGCATAGGTGGTGCACCACTTTGGTTACTCTATTGGCCATATCCTTATAATATTTTACTTATGGGGACCCCTGACTTGTATGTTTTTAATGTTTATATGTATATACTGTGTATATATATATATATATATATATATATATATATATATATATATAGTTTGTGAATATTAAGTCTGATGTACAGCCCTAAAAACTTTTATCAGGTGTAGAAAGCTTTAGGGTTGATGTAGTATATCATGCGTAATTGAAAATAAGAGATTTTTTATGTATTTAGAATGCTTGCATCTGCAGCTTGTCAGATAGTATAATGTGTGTGTTGGAGTAAATGTCAAGACATTCTATTTTGTCAAAGTCTCTTACAAAGTTTTCATAATGACCTTATAGTCTTTGCTAGAATTGCATTATAGTCATTGCTGTATACAGTACAATATACTGAAGAAAAAGAAACACACACTCACCAAATCCTGTACAGGGAGTGCAGAATTATTAGGCAAGTTGTATTTTTGAGGATTCATTTTATTATTGAACAACAACCATGTTCTCAATGAACCCAAAAAACTCATTAATATCAAAGCTGAATAGTTTTGGAAGTAGTTTTTAGTTTGTTTTTAGTTATAGCTATTTTAGGGGGATATCTGTGTGTGCAGGTGACTATTACTGTGCATAATTATTAGGCAACTTAACAAAAAACAAATATATACCCATTTCAATTATTTATTTTTACCAGTGAAACTAATATAACATCTCAACATTCACAAATATACATTTCTGACATTCAAAAACAAAACAAAAACAAATCAGTGACCAATATAGCCACCTTTCTTTGCAAGGACACTCAAAAGCCTGCCATCCATGGATTCTGTCAGTGTTTTGATCTGTTCACCATCAACATTGTGTGCAGCAGCAACCACAGCCTCCCAGACACTGTTCAGAGAGGTGTACTGTTTTCCCTCCTTGTAAATCTCACATTTGATGATGGACCACAGGTTCTCAATGGGGTTCAGATCAGGTGAACAAGGAGGCCATGTCATTAGATTTTCTTCTTTTATACCCTTTCTTGCCAGCCACGCTGTGGAGTACTTGGACGCGTGTGATGGAGCATTGTCCTGCATGAAAATCATGTTTTTCTTGAAGGATGCAGACTTCTTCCTGTACCACTGCTTGAAGAAGGTGTCTTCCAGAAACTGGCAGTAGGACTGGGAGTTGAGCTTGACTCTATCCTCAACCCGAAAAGGCCCCACAAGCTCATCTTTGATGATACCAGCCCAAACCAGTACTCCACCTCCACCTTGCTGGCGTCTGAGTCGGACTGGAGCTCTCTGCCCTTTACCAATCCAGCCACGGGCCCATCCATCTGGCCCAGCAAGACTCACTCTCATTTCATCAGTCCATAAAACCTTAGAAAATCAGTCTTGAGATATTTCTTGGCCCAGTCTTGACGTTTCAGCTTGTGTGTCTTGTTCAGTGGTGGTCGTCTTTCAGCCTTTCTTACCTTGGCCATGTCTCTGAGTATTACACACTTTGTGCTTTTGGGCACTCCAGTGATATTGCAGCTCTGAAATATGGCCAAACTGGTGGCAAGTGGCATCTTGGCAGCTGCACGCTTGACTTTTCTCAGTTCATGGGCAGTTATTTTGCGCCTTGGTTTTTCCACATGCTTCTTGCGACCCTGTTGACTATTTTGAATGAAACGCTTGATTGTTCGATGATCACGCTTCAGAAGCTTTGCAATTTTAAGAGTGCTGCATCCCTCTGCAAGATATCTCACTATTTTTGACTTTTCTGAGCCTGTCAAGTCCTTCTTTTGACCCATTTTGCCAAAGGAAAGGAAGTTGCCTAATAATTATGCATACCTGATATAGGGTGTTGATGTAATTAGACCACACCCCTTCTCATTACAGAGATGCACATCACCTAATATGCTTAATTGGTAGTAGGCTTTCGAGCCTATACCGCTTGGAGTAAGACAACATGCATAAAGAGGATGATGTGGTCAAAATACTCATTTGCCTAATAATTCTGCACACAGTGTATATACAGTAGTGTGTTTGTCCGTATGGAGTTCCACTTCCAATCTTGTCCTTTACTGATGAATTTAACTGGGCACATTGGGCCATAGTTATCAAGGTCTGGCGGACCTGATCCGACACTGCGGATCAGATCCACCAGACCTCGCTGAATACGGCGAGCAATATGCTCGCCGTATTCAGCATTGCACCAGCAGCTCACAAGAGCTGCTGGTGCAACGCCACCCCCTGCAGACTCGCGTCCAATCGGCCGCCAGCAGGGTGGTGTCAGTTATGGAGCAGCGGTCTTTGTGACCGCTGCTTCATAACTGCTGTTTTTGGCGAGCCTGTTGACTCGCCAGAAACACGGGGCATCAAGCTCCATTCAGAGCTTGATACATATGCCCCTTAGTGTCAAATGTATACACGCCTCAGAAAGCAGTCCTGCTGTTGCAGGAGGTTGACTGTCGCTCCACTCGATATATGTCGAACTAGGATGGTGAGCGGGTAAAAAGTTGGCTGGTAATGACGGATGAGCCCAATCCATTTAAATATATACATAAAAAGAGAGAGTAGATCACACAGAGTCAGTGAGATCTAAAAGTCTAGGCAAAACCTATAAGTCAATATGATGATAAGATAAAACAAGATACAGACGATCTATGCAAAAATAATCAAATACATTTATTAATAAATTTAAAAAAAAAAATATATATATATATAAATAATATAAATTCTCGCCTCCGTGGTGAAAATAACCAGCGATCCAATAAGCCAGGAGTAGACATATAAAATATAACTTTCTCTTGTAAGGTGTATCCAGTCCACAGATCATCCATTACTTGTGGGATATTCTCCTTCCCAACAGGAAGTTGCAAGAGGATCACCCACAGCAGAGCTGCTATATAGCTCCTCCCCTAACTGCCATATCCAGTCATTCTCTTGCAACCCTCAACACTGGAGGTAGTAAGAGGAAAGTGGTGTAATATAGTTAGTTTTTTTCTTCAATCAAAAGTTTATTATTTTTAAATGGTACCGGAGTTGTACTATTTTATCTCAGGCAGAATTTAGAAGAAGAATCTGCCTGCGTTTTTCTATGATCTTAGCAGAAGTAACTAAGATCCATTGCTGTTCTCACATATGTCTGAGGAGTGAGGTAACTTCAGAGGGAGAATGGCGTGCAGGATATCCTGCAATAAGGTATGTGCAGTTTTAAGTTTTTCTAGGGACTAGAAAATGCTGCTGGTACCTGATTAATGTAAGTTAAGCCTAAATACAGTGATTTAATAACGACTAGTATCAGGCTTGCTATCAGAGGTATATACTCTGATTAATGTGCAATATAAAATGTTTGCTGGCATGTTTAATAGTTTTTATATATGCTTTGGTGATAAAACTTATTGGGGCCTAGTTTTTTCCACATGGCTGGCTTGATTTTTGCCTAGAAACAGTTTCCTGAGGCTTTCCACTGTTGTAATATGAGTGGGAGGGGCCTATTTTAGCGCTTTTTTGCACAGTTAAAATTACAGGCCCATGTCTGATACTGCGTCACGATATGCAGAAGCTGAGGAAAGAGAGCTTCAGTCTGTGGGTGACATTTCTGATTCGGGGAAACCTGATTCAGATATTTATACTTTTAAATTTAAGCTTGAGAACCTCCGTGCATTACTTGAGGAGGTATTAGCTGCTCTGAATAACTGTGACACAATTGCAGTGCCAGAGAAATTGTGTAGACTGGATAAATACTATGCAGTGCTGGTGTGTACTGATGTTTTTCCAATACCTAAAAGGTTTACAGAAATTATTAATAAGGAGTGGGATAGACCCGGTGTGCCGTTTTCCCCCCCTCCTATTTTTAGAAAAATGTTTCCAATAGACGCCACCACACGGGACTTATGGCAGACGGTCCCTAAGGTGGAGGGAGCAGTTTCTACTTTAGCAAAGCGTACCAATATCCCTGTCGAGGACAGTTGTGCTTTTTCAGATCCAATGGATAAAAAATGAGAAGGTTACCTTAAGAAAATGTTTATTCAACAAGGTTTTATCCTGCAGTCCCTTGCATGCATTGCGCCTGTCACTGCTGCTGCGGCGTTTTGGTTTGAGTCTCTGGAAGAGGCCTTTCAGACAACTACTCCATTGACTGAAATACTTGACAAGCTTAGAACACTTAAGCTAGCTAATTCTTTTGTTTCTGATGCCATTGTTCATTTGACTAAACTAACGGCTAAGAATTCTGGATTAGCCATCCTGGCGCGTAGGGCGCTATGGCTTAAATCTTGGTCAGCTGACGTGACTTCAAAATCTAAATTACTTAACATTCCCTTCAAGAGGCAGACCCTATTCGGGCCTGGTTTGAAGGAAATTATTGCTGACATATCTTGAGGTAAGGGTCATACCCTTCCTCAAGACAGGGCCAAATCAAAGGCCAAACAGTCTAATTTTCGTGCCTTTAGAAACTTCAAGGCAGGTACAGCATCAACTTCCTCTGCTACAAAACAAGAGGGAACGTTTGCTCAATCCAAGCCGGGCTGGAAACCTAACCAGTCCTGGAACAAGGGCAAGCAGGCCAGAAGGCCTGCTGCTGCCTCTAAGACAGCATGAAGGAACGGCCCCCTATCCGGTAATGGATCTAGTAGTGGGCAGACTTTCTCTCTTCGCCCAGGCGTGGGCAAGAGATGTTCAGGATCCCTGGGCGTTGGAGATCATATCTCAGGGATATCTTCTGGACTTCAAAGCTTCCCCTTCTCAAGGGAGATTTCACCTTTCGAGATTATCTGTAAACCAGATAAAGAACGAGGCATTCTTACGCTGTGTGCAAGACCTCCTAGTTATGGGAGTGATCTGTCCAGTTCCACAGTTGGAACATGGACAGGGTTTTTATTCAAATCTGTTTGTGGTTCCCAAAAAAGAGGGAACCTTCAGACCCATTTTGGATCTAAAGATCTTAAACAAATTCCTCAGAGTTCCATCATTCAAAATGTAAACTATTCGGACCATCCTACCTATGATCCAGGAGGGTCAGTACATGACCACAGTGGATTTGAAGGATGCTTACCTTCACATACCGATTCACAAAGATCATCATCGGTTTCTAAGATTTGCCTTTCTGGACAGGCATTACCAATTTGTGGCTCTTCCCTTCGGGTTAGCTACAGCTCCAAGAATCTTTACAAAGGTTCTGGGATCGCTTCTGGCGGTCCTAAGACCGCGAGGTATATCAGTGGCCCCTTATCTGGACGACATCCTGATACAGGCGTCAAGCTTTCAGATTGCCAAGTCACATACGGACATAGTTCTGGCATTTCTCAGGTCACATGGGTGGAAGGTGAACGAGGAAAAGAGTTCTCTATCCCCACTCACAAGAGTCTCCTTCCTAGGGACTCTGATAGATTCTGTAAAAATGAAGATTTACCTGACAGAATCCAGGTTATCAAAGCTTCTAAAATCTTGCCGTGTTCTTCATTCTATTCCGCGCCCTTTGGCGGCTCAGTGTATGGAAGTAATCAGCTTGATGGTGGCGGCGATGGACATAGTGCCATTTGCGCGCCTACATCTCAGACCGCTGCAACTATGCATGCTCAGTCAGTGGAATGGGGATTACACAGATTTGTCCCCTCTGCTAAATCTGGATCAAGAGACCAGAGATTCTCTTCTCTGGTGGCTATCTCGGGTCCATCTGTCCAAAGGTATGACCTTTCGCAGGCCAGATTGGACAATTGTAACAACAGATGCCAGCCTTCTAGGTTGGGGTGCAGTCTGGAATTCCCTGAAGGCTCAGGGATCGTGGACTCAGGGGGAGAAACTCCTCCCAATAAATATTCTGGAGTTAAGAGCAATATTCAATGCTCTTCTAGCTTGGCCTCAGTTAGCAACCCTGAGGTTCATCAGATTTCAGTCGGACAACATCACGACTGTGGCTTACATCAACCATCAAGGGGGAACCAGGAGTTCCCTAGCGATGTTAGAAGTCTCCAAGATAATTCGCTGGGCAGAGACTCACTCTTGCCACCTATCAGCAATCCATATCCCAGGTGTAGAGAACTGGGAGGCGGATTTTCTAAGTCGTCAGACTTTTCATCCGGGGGAGTGGGAACTCCATCCGGAGGTGTTTGCTCAATTGGTTCATCGTTGGGGCAAACCAGAACTGGATCTCATGGCGTCTCGCCAGAACGCCAAACTTCCTTGTTACGGATCCAGGTCCAGGGACCCAGAAGCGGCACTGATAGATGCTCTAGCAGCGCCTTGGTTCTTCAACCTGGCTTATGTGTTTCCACCGTTTCCTCTGCTCCCTCGACTGATTGCCAAAATCAAACAGGAGAGAGCATCGGTGATCTTGATAGCGCCTGCGTGGCCACGCAGGACCTGGTATGCAGACCTAGTGGACATGTCATCCTTTCCACCATGGACCCTGCCTCTGAGACAAGACCTTCTACTACAAGGTCCTTTCAATCATCCAAATCTAATTTCTCTGAGACTGACTGCATGGAGATTGAACGCTTGATTTTATCAAAGCGTGGCTTCTCCGAGTCAGTCATTGATACCCTTATACAGGCACGAAATCAGCCAATTGGAATTGAAGGGACGCCATCTTGGATGACGTCATTTAAAGGAACCTTCATTCTTCAGTTGGACTTCGTTTGAAGAGGATGTTCCGCGTCGGCTGGATTGAAGATGGACCTGCTCCGCTCTGGATAGATGAAGATAGAAGATGCCGTCTAGATGAAGACTTCTGGCCATCTGGAGGTCCTCTTCTGCCCGGATCGGATGAAGACTTCTGGCCATCTGGAGGATCATTTGTGCCCGGTTGGGTGAAGATGTCTCAAGGTAGGGTGATCTTCAAGGGGGTAGTGTTAGGTTTTATTAAGGGGGTATTGGGTGGGTTTTAGAGTAGGGTTGGGTGTGTGCGTGGTGGGTTTTAATGTTGGGGGGTATTGTATTTTTTTTTACAGGTTAAAGAGCTGATTACTTTGGGACAATGCCCTGCAAAAGGCCCTTTTAAGGGCTATTTGTAATTTAGTATAGGGTAGGGATTTTTATTATTTTGGGGGGCTTTTTTATTTTATTAGGGGGATTAGATTAGGTATAATTAGTTTAAAATTCTTGTAATTATTTTATTATTTTCTGTAATTTAGTGGGGGGGGGGGGGTTTCCGTACTTTAGTTTATTTAATTTAATTGTAATTAATTGTAGTTAGTTTAGGTAATTAATTTAATTATAGTGTAGTGTTAGGTGTAATTGTAACTTAGGTTAGGGTTTATTTTTGTCAGGTATGGGGTGTATGTCTTTAAATCCAACTTTACTTAAGGCTGCTCCTCCCCCCCCTCACCTGCCATTTAATTCAGTTGTGAACTCTTTCTCTAGCAGAGACGCTACCACAACTAAATCTCCTGGCTCTACAACCACTGTTCATTGAAAGTATTCCAGTAAAGTTACCGGTACAACTCCGGAGCCTGCTGTACACAGCTCCCTCTTCCACTCATCTCCTCTGAACAACGCGGTATTAACCGCTCTCTATAACAGACTGTGACCTAATCAGCGCGGGTCTCCCCGCAATCCGGTGCACTCAGCCTCTCACTCCGTTACGCTACACTGTAGCCTGTCAGTAATTCCGGACTGCTGATTGGTGCACACGCACACACCCACTTCACTCGCAGCACAGGCTCTGCAGCTTTACACCTCTCCCTCCACTGCTGACAGCTACAAACGTAAGTGCTACAAACCTCTCACTCTCAAGAGGATTTCCACTGGCTACTGTATATATAGACTTTTATTAAGTATACCTCACTGATCATACTGACCACCATCCTAGCAGATGCTTCCAAGTTACTATATATATAACTCCAACCTCTCTCCTGTAACCTGTTAAACAGAACTTCCACAGGAGTGCTAACTATTTCTTACCTCTTCCCCAATCAGAGTTATAAACCATTGAGTTCCTGTGAAACTGCTCTTAAACAACACCTATACAGCTATCTGCATATCTGCAGTTGAGATCCAGCTACCTAACTATACCTGAATTCTGAGACAGAGTGTGACATATTAAACGGCCTCCATACATGGATCCAGCAGATTTGCCTACTGTGGTGTACAACCTCACACAAAGGGTGGACCAGTTGTCACATGGACTAAGGGACCTGCAATTGCAGAATGACAGCCTTAGGGCAGCAGTAAGAGATAACACTCCTGAACCACAGGTGTGTTTGCCTGAGAGATTCTCAGGTGACAGGAAACAGTTCCGCCAGTTTAAGAACGCCTGTTACTTGCTTTTCCAAATGAAGCCTAGGACCTATCATAATGAGAGACTGAAGGTTATGACCGCTATATCTTTCCTCACTGGCGAACCCAGAGTATGGGCCGATACCTTACAAGAGAACAACGATCCTATATTGGGATCTCTCACTGACTTCTTCACTCAGATGAGCTTATTATACGAGGATACTCAGAAGCAGCTCACTGCTGAGACAAAGATGCGCTCCCTACGACAAGGAAGAAGACCTGTTGAGGAGTACCTCTCTGAGTTCAAGCTATATACAAAGGATTCAGAATGGAGTAGGATAGCATTGAGAAATCAATATCGCCTCGGTTTATCCGACGCTTTGAAGGATGAGCTCGCCCGAATTGAGATCCCCAGCACCCTCGAAGGCCTAATGACCCTATCCATCCAGATAGATAGGAGACTACGGGAGAGGAGGTCTGAGCGTCAGCAGTCTGAAAGAAATCCAAGATATTACCCTTCACCTCAAGCTTCTAAAGATGTCACCACTCCCATGGAGATAGGATTCACCAAAGGACCACTGACATTGGAGGAAAGACACCGCACTATAGGTTAGTCACCGCATCTGGCCAAATGGGACAAGCTACCTGAGCTTGTCCCATTTGGCCAGATGCGGTGACTAACCTTTCCATTTTTGCTTTTAAATCTTAGCTGAGAGCTTGTAAGTGAGTGCTGGGTTTTCTCTGTGTGTTGTATTAATTTGTTTTGTAATTTTCCCTATGGTTCTTGCACCCAGACCTGTCTGGGGTTAACTGCTTGTGGCTCTGGGGACAGCACAGCTTCCTGTGAGTGCCAGTGGCACCCAGGGCTGAGCATGTTGCAGGGTCATGGGATGTGTACCCGGTCCGGTATGAGAGTGCAGTTCCCTTCCGTGTTTTATATATATATATATATATATATATATATATATATATATATATACATATATATATATATATATATATATATACATATATATATATATATATATACATATATATATATATATATATATATATATATATATATGTATTTTTATTAAATGTATTTGGTTATTTTTGCATAGATCGTATGTATCTTGTTTTATCTTATCATCATATTGACTTATAGGTGCTCTTTTGCCTAGACTTTTAGATCTCACTGATTCTGTGTGATCTACTCTCTCTTTTTATGCATATATATAATAACTCCCTTCTAGGTTGCACTATAAGTTTTATGACAATAAATTGATGTGAACTTTGTGCAGTCACTAGAGGCAGGTTAGGCAGAGCTTCACCTCTCATATGGGCAAAAATATAAAACATTTTATTGGCTTTAAAAAAAATGTAAAAAAAAATTGAAATTTTTTCACAGCTACATGTTGTGCAATGGAGAGGCACAAGCAGGTCTGCCCACCATTACACAACATGCTGCGCCACCTACTGGATGAAAGTGGTTAAGATCATTGCATGGCACATAACTACTTATTTGAGGCAGTCCTATTTGGGCTGACCCAATCCAGTGAGAGGCATTAGTAAGTGGAACTTAGGGTTGGGGCTGGATGTTAAATGATATAAAACAAAACAAAAATGAAAAAAAACAACTTTAATTTATTTTGTTGCTGTCCTGTGAAGCTGCTAGATTTGCTAAAGTGAAAAAGAGAGTTCTGTACTACCCCTCCAAGTGCAGTGGAATGTGCCACTGTCACTTCCTTACAGAGCAGCCAGGAAGAGATGCAGTGAGCAGTGTTTTAGCCACATTTTATTGAAGTACGTTCTGCAGCCTTAGATTTTGCTGAAAGGGATTCTGTTAATGAAAATGATAATTTAATGAATGCTGTTTAGTGTTTTTTGTTTTTTTACTCTTTTACAGCAGTTTAAGGATCGTTTTTGTATTTTTTGTACTCAAAATTTACACCCACCCACTACCTTAGCAGCTTGCCTCTGTACTCCACACTAATTTATAGTCTCACTTTCTGAACTCTCTGTAGCTCTGCTGTTTTATTACTTAAAAATGCAGTGGTCCCTTTCCCCCTCCCCCCCCCCTTGTGTGTGTGTGTCTCTCTCTCTCTATGTATCCATCTCTCTCCTTATGTGTCGTTCTCCCCCATGGTCTCTTTCTCTTTCTGTCTCTCTTCCTCCCCCTCTGACTTTCTCATCCCTTATGTGTCTCTCTAACCCTCTGTGTGTGATTGTGTGTCTCTCTCTTTCTCTAACCCTCTGTGTGTGATTGTGTCTCTCTCTCTCTTTCTCTAACCCTCTGTGTGTGATTGTGTCTCTCTCTCTCTAACCCTCTGTGTGTGATTGTCTCTCTCTCTCTCTCTCTCTCTCTCTCTCTAACCCTCTGTGTGTGATTGTGTCTCTTTCTCTCTCTCTCTAACCCTCTGTGTGTGTTTGTGTCTCTCTCTTTCTCTCTCTCTCTCTCTAACCCTTTGTGTGTGATTGTCTCTCTCTCTTTCTCTCTCTCTCTAACCCTCTGTGTATGATTGTGTGTGTCTCTCTCTTTCTCTCTCTCTCTAACCCTCTGTGTGTGCTTGTGTCTCTCTTTCTCTCTCTCTCTAACCCTCTGTGTGTGATTGTGTCTCTCTCTCTCTTTCTCTCTCTCTATCTCTCTCTCTCTCTCTCTCTATCTCTCTAACCCTCTGTGTGATTGTGTGTCTCTCTCTTTCTCTCTCTAACCATCTGTGTGTGATTGTGTCTATCTCTCTTTCTCTCTCTCTCTCTCTCTCTCTCTCTCTAACCCTCTGTGTATGATTGTGTCTCTCTCTCTTTCTTTCGCTCTCTCTCTAACCCTCTGTGTGTGATTGTGTCTCTCTCTCTCTTTCTCTCTCTCTAACCATCTGTGTGTGATTGTGTCTCTTTCTCTCTCTCTCTCTAATCCTCTGTGTATGATTGTGTCTCTCTCTCTAACCCTCTGTGTGTGATTGTGTCTCTCTCTCTTTCTCTCTCTCTCTCTAACCCTCTGTGTGTGATTGTCTCTCTCTCTCTCTCTAACCTTCTGTGTGTGATTGTGTCTCTCTCTCTCTTTCTCTCTTTCTAACCATATGTGTGTGATTGTGTCTCTCTCTCTTTCTCTCTCTCTAACCCTCTGTGTATGATTGTGTCTCTCTCTCTTTCTCTCTCTCTAACCCTCTGTGTGTGATTGTGTCTCTCTCTCTCTTTCTCTCTCTCTAACCCTCTGTGTGTGATTGTGTCTCTCTCTCTTTCTCTCTCTCTCTCTCTAACCCTCTGTGTGTGATTGTGTCTCTCTCTCTTTCTCTCTCTAACCCTCTGTGTATGATTGTGTCTCTCTTTCTCTCTCTAACCCTCTGTGTGTGATTGTGTCTCTCTCTCTCTCTCTTTCTCTCTAACCCTCTGTGTGTGTGATTGTGTCTCTCTTTCTCTCTCTCTCTCTAACCCTCTGTGTGTGATTGTGTCTCTATTTCTCTCTCTAACCCTCTGTGTATGATTGTGTCTCTCTCTCTTTCTCTCTCTCTAACCCTCTGTGTGTGATTGTGTCTCTCTCTCTCTTTCTCTCTCTCTAACCCTCTGTGTGTGATTGTGTCTCTCTCTCTTTCTCTCTCTCTCTCTCTCTCTCTAACCCTCTGT
Source organism: Bombina bombina (assembly GCF_027579735.1). Classification (NCBI taxonomy): domain Eukaryota; kingdom Metazoa; phylum Chordata; class Amphibia; order Anura; family Bombinatoridae; genus Bombina; species Bombina bombina. Next base: position 783,892,533 of record NC_069500.1, on the reverse strand, counting down.
GTGTGATTGTGTCTCTCTCTCTTTCTCTCTCTAACCCTCTGTGTATGATTGTGTCTCTCTTTCTCTCTCTAACCCTCTGTGTGTGATTGTGTCTCTCTCTCTCTCTCTTTCTCTCTAACCCTCTGTGTGTGTGATTGTGTCTCTCTTTCTCTCTCTCTCTCTAACCCTCTGTGTGTGATTGTGTCTCTATTTCTCTCTCTAACCCTCTGTGTGTGATTGTGTCTCTCTCTCTTTCTCTATAACCCTCTGTGTCTCTCTTCCCCCGTCTCTCTCCCTCTCCCCCGAGTGCTTTTCTGTGTTTCTGTCTCTACCTTTTATTTAATTAATGAATTAGTGGTGCCATCTGACGGTGTGGCTTTATTTAAAGGGGTGGGGTCAAGCGCCCCACCACCTTTAAATTTCACCAGTCGACACTGGATCAAGACATTTTTATATTTACTGAATAATGAAAGAATCTATAAGCATAATTTGCAGCATTAAAGTAAAAAGTATGTTTTAAACATATTATGATATTTTAATGGGCCTGGATTTCTAGATCTCATAATCAGAGCAAGCATTTTGTTATCTGGCAAGAGTTTCCGTTACAATCCTTTAGACTAAAATCAGAGGTTTACTAAGTTGACCAGTTTTCCAAGACACCATTTACAGGGACATGAAACTCAGTAGTGGGAAAATAGGAAGGCGCCAATAGGGTGATAACGTTTGAGACCCTGACAGGTAAGTATGATAATATGTTTTCTTTCATGATTTAGAAAGAGCATGCAATTTTAAATAACTTTCCAATTTACATCTAATATCTAATTTTCTTCATTCTTTTGATATCCTTGGTTGAAAATCATATCTAAATATGCTCAGTAGCTGCTAATTGGTGGCTGCACATAGATACCTCATGTGATTGGCTCACCCATGTGTATTGCTATTTCTTCAACAAAGGATATCTAAAGAATGAAGGTGTATCCTAGCCACTGCCTCACCAGCCTCTGACGTCACTGCACGCCACTGATGTGAAGTGAGCATTACATATAATTTTTTATTTTTTCTATAGTGGCAAGGTGTTACATGGATATTTTTGGTATAACATAAGTGAGGGAGTGGCTCGGTGTGATGTGAGGGGTGTTGGTATAACATACGTGGGGGAGTGGCTAGGTGTGACGTGTTGTGTTGGTATAACATCAGTAGGGGAATGGCTAGGTATGGCATGGGTAGTGTTGGTATAACATAAGTAGGGGAATAGCTAGGTGTGGCATGGGTGGTGCTGGTTTAAGATAATTAGGGGAGTGGCTAGGTGTTACATGGGTTGTGTTGGTATAACATATGTGGGGGAGTGTTGACGTGGTTTATGTTGGCATAACATATGTGGGATGCCTACGTAGTCATTAGAATTGCTTAGTCCAACTTGGACATTCTTAGGGAAGGGAGTGCAGAGGGAGAAAAAACCTACCAAAACTATAACTAACCCAAAGAATGCTGAATACTGGTTGGGTACTCTCTTTATATGTATTTCTCAGGGGTTTGTTTACATATATATATATTTTGTAAGGTGTGCTAAAAAACCAAATTTTGTATTTGTACTTAAAAGTAATCAGGGAGACTGACCATCTCCCATTGGTTTAAGCACCCCACCCAAGCTCAGGTGTGCTCATGGCAGTGTAATAGTTGTGAATAAAAAGCCAGGGAGTCTCATTCTATTATGGAGAGTAAAAGCAGGAATGATTCAGCCCTCTGTGGCAAAGTAGTGTTAGGACCAGTCTAATTGGGGCACCTTGTAAGTTGGTGACTGGCTAAGCATAATATGGCCATATTGTGTGACTAAGATCCCAATATTATTTAAAAAGAATAGTTGTCTCTTGATGTTGTTTGCAGGCAATTTTTTTTTTTTTTGCAGCAGTTCAAAAAAATATGTTGTGCTTTTGAAAATTGATGTGTGCCAATACCTCTTTGTTTATGTAATTACTGGGTCATATTGGCAGCACTCACAGATGTTGTATATAAATTTTGTAAGGTGTGCTAAAAAACCAAATTTTGTATTTGTACTTAAAAGTAATCAGGGAGACTGACCATCTCCCATTGGTTTAAGCACCCCACCCAAGCTCAGGTGTGCTCATGGCAGTGTAATAGTTGTGAATAAAAAGCCAGGGAGTCTCATTCTATTATGGAGAGTAAAAGCAGGAATGATTCAGCCCTCTGTGGCAAAGTAGTGTTAGGACCAGTCTAATTGGGGCACCTTGTAAGTTGGTGACTGGCTAAGCATAATATGGCCATATTGTGTGACTAAGATCCCAATATTATTTAAAAAGAATAGTTGTCTCTTGATGTTGTTTGCAGGCAATTTTTTTTTTTGCAGCAGTTCAAAAAAATATGCTGTGCTTTTGAAAATTGATGTGCGCCAATACCTCTTTGTTTGTATATGTATATATATATATATATATATATATATATATAATTAACATGGATTGTAATGTCTGCTCATCAAACTTTGAATTGAAAGTCTCTCACTTGTAAAGGATAGAAAATCCTACTTCAAACACTATTGATTTTGTTGGAAACATGCTTAAAAAAATAAGGGCGTTCTGGTCCAGAAAACAAACCAGATCTAATTAACTTGTCAGTGTTTTATGTAAAGGCACACAATGTTGTTAGGGATATTAATTCTACTGCATGACAAAAAATTGTGGTGTCTGGTGTCAGATTATTAAATCCAATTGTAAATCAACATTAGTATTGTGTATGCAGCTGATTTTAATATAAGGGATCTATACAAGTACAGTACATTTTTGGTCAACCTTGACAACATTTGGAGGAAGAAAAAATACGCAATTGTTATTTTCCAAACTAAAAAAATGAAGCATGAATACAAAACAACGATTGGATATATGTAAGAACAATATACTGATGCTAATGTTTCTCTCCCTCTATATATGTGTGTATATGTGTATGTATGTAAATATATATATATTCTTCTAGTATTAAATTTGCTTTGTTCTTTGGTATCATTTGTTGAAGAGTAGATTTAAGTAGCCTGATAAGAGCTTAGAAGCATGCACATCTCACCCAGGATTGCTCTTTAACAAAGTATACAAAGGGAACTAAGCAGAGTTAATTATATAATTACATTTGAAAGTTGTTTAAAATTCCCTGTTCTATCCAATCTATTTAAGCTTAATTTACTGTCCCCTTAAAGTTTTTCGGATGTGCAAAAAAGGAGACAAAAATTTTTTTTTAAATTTTTTTTTTTAATCATTTATTTATATTGAAGCACAAAGTATAATTCAAGCAATAGATATTTGTCCAATAACAAAATTCCTTATATAAAGAAAAAACAGGAAAGAAAACAATAAGGAAGAAATATTGACCATTTTTAACAAAATAAAGCATATAAAAGCATATAGCAATTCTGTCTTCCTAAAGTGAAGAAAAAATCGATAATTAAATTCTTCCTAAGTTTGTAACTTCTAAACAGTAATTTGGCAGGATTGTTAAATCAGTAATCAGTTCTATAATCTTAAACTTTTATTATTATACATTTGTGCTACTTTTCCTATTTACCTAAAAATAATGATAAAAGAACAAAACAAAACAACAACAAAAAAAAAGAAGAAAAAAAGGGGGGGGGGGGTCCTATACATCCAGCTCCACACCACACTCTTTATCTATAAGTAACTAAATTGTTAATACCAAGCAAGGGGAAATATATTATTCAAAACCAGGGTTCCAAAAAAATCTGTTTTATGGAAACATTTTGTTAGCGAATATTGTAGATTACTTGGCTGATCTAAAATAAAGGTGAGCCATTTGTTGAAAATATTTTGGACCTGGTTATGTAGTAATGAATTGGTATTTAATTGTTCAAACATGATTTGTGAATAAACTGCTTGTTTGAATAATGTAATTGGGGGGGTATCTTCTTTTTCCAATGCCGGAGGATTTGATTACGGCCTATCAAAATTAGTGTGTCAATAGTTTTGGAAAGTTTAGTGGAATCCTCATTAGTTAAGAAAATAATTTGATATATATCTAGAGTAAATTTCTCATGCAAAACCTTGGAGAGCCAATAAATTAGAGCTGTTTAATTTTGGAACAAAACCAGAAACAGTGTAAGAGGTCGGCATTAGGTTTCTTACATTTAAAACAGTCACCTGATTTATTACCTATCCATTTAGCTAATATTTTTGGTGAAATATATGAGTTGTTAATTAATTTAATGTGTGATTCTTTGCATGTAATGGGGATTTTAGCCTCTTTTACACGTTTGATACTGACTTGAATTTTTTCTAGCGTTATTTCTTGAAAGTGGGGCCTCCACGTATCAACTAAAGTTTCTAGACCCAGTTGTCCCTGTTTGGACATTAAGATTTTATAGATTAGTGAAATAGTATGGATACCATTTTTATGTAGAGTAATATAATCTCTAAACTTGCCGAATTGTTTAAAATCTTGTCTAATATTTTGGAGTCCGTTTATATAGTGTCTAAGTTGTAGGTACGCATAGAAATTTTTATTTGAAAAATTATATTCTTGAAGAATAGATTCAAATGTTCTTATTTTACAGTCGTTATCAAGCACTTGCGATACATAAATTAACCCTTTCTCTTCCCACTTTATGAAGATTTCAGATGTCAGGCCAGGAGAGAATAGATTATTACCTCTAATGGGGAGATAGGAGGATATTTGATAATCTATATCTAGATCAACGCACAGTTTTTGCCATGCTGAAACCACATTACGAATTACCGATATTTTTTGAATATATGCTGGTAATTGTGTCACTGGGCAATGAATAATAGCTTTGAGTGAAAGAGGAGCAACTAATTGTTTCTTAATTGAAGAGTTTGTAAAATAATTAGTGTCTGTAATCCAGTCAAAAACAAAGCGTGCCAATATTGAAATATTATACCATTTTATATCAGGGAGGGCAAAGCCTCCAAATTCTGGTAATTGATACAATTTGGCTCGAGATAGATAGTGCCTTTTCTTACTCCACAAAAAAGAGGTACAGTTTTTATTAAAAAGCCTTATATCTTTATTGGAAGCAAAAAGGGGACGATTTTGAAAAAGGTATATCAATTGTGGGAAGAGAATAGATTTAATTAGCATAATTTTAGCTGAGAGAGATATGGGAAATGAGGACCATCTGCACAATTTCTCAGATACATTTGAGAAAAAAATAGAATAATTATTCTTGTACCAGGTATTGGGATTTCTATGTAGATTAATTCCTTAATATTTTATATTCTCTGTTACTTGGAACGGGTGGTTCTTGCAGCTATCTTTATTTTGATGTATCCATAGAACTTCGAACTTACTCAAATTTATTTTCTATCCAGAAAAAGAACTAAATTGTTTAAATATAACTAAAACAATAGGGAGATTTATTTTAGTGTTTTGTAGGAACAGTAATAGGTCATCCGCATAAAGTGAAAGAACAATACATTGATCCCCTAATTCTATGCCCTGTATCGTTTCTCTTAATAAGATTGCAAGAGGCTCTATGGCAATGTTGAATAAGAGAGGGGATAGAGGGCATCCCTGTCTTGTACCTTTGTATATATGAAACCTAGAAGTTGGGTTGCCATTAACTAAGATATAAGAAATAGGTGAGTTATAAATAGACCTGATCAGTGAAATGAAATTCCCACTAAAGCCAAATCTATCAAGAGAAGTATATAGGTAGTCCCATGTTACTGAATCGAAAGCTTTCTCGGCGTCGGCTGCTAACAATGCATAATCTTGTTTTATACGGGATTTACTTTCTTGAGTTTTATTCCAGAAATATTCTAATATAGTAGTGACACAATGTATATTTTTGATGGAGGATCTCCCAGGCATAAAGCCAGATTGGTCCTCATGTATTATTTGTTCTATGCCAGATTTGAGCCTTTTTGCCATTATAGTAGTAAGTAATTTGTAATCTACATTCAGAAGTGAAATGGGTCTATAAGAAGCTGGTTCAAGGGGGTCCTTACCTTTCTTGAGTATTAATGTAACAGCCGACACAGAGAAATATCCAGACATAGGCTTTCCCGCTATAAAATACTTGTTAAATAGCTTGACCAAAATAAATAGAAAATCGTTCCGCAGGATCTTATAGAACTCTGATGGGAGCTGATCAGGGTCAGGAGCTTTATTGGTCTTAGCAGAATCTATTGCTTCAGCTACTTCTTCTGAAGTAATAGGAGTATTTAAAAAATCTACAAAAGTTGAAGAAATTTTAGGCGTTTTTACTCTATTCCAAAAACTATTTTTATTCTCGATATTAATCTCATTAGCCGCATAGATGTTTTGAAATTATTTGTAAAATGTTTCTTTAATCTCTATAGGGTCTATATATCCTTCTTGGCCATCCCTGATAGCTTCAATTGTATTATTTTTTTTTCTGGCGTTATTTAATCTAGCCAAGAATTTAGCCGATCTGTCGAATTGTCCACTATATTGAGCTCGCATTCTATTGGCTGTTCCGATCAGGACCTGGAGCAGCGTTTTAGCAATCTTTACTTGCTTAAGTGGTGATATTTCACAACTCACAATTCATTAATACAAATAGTAGGTCTGAAGTAGATCGTATTATAATAGGACTGACTTACTGTGAAAATACACTGAGAGGTTCCCTTCCCACCCATTAGGTGTCATAGAAAAACCCGGGCCTGAGTTTATGAATCAAATTCTATTCTATTACAAGCTTAGTGTCATGTATGTAGGCCTGCCGCCCATGCTAACTGCCCTCCCTCAAGGAAGGACCAGACCTGAAGTTGCAGTCAGGGCCGGAATAGCCTACCGAGGCCACAGCATCTGTGGCCAGCCTGCCACAATTTTAGGTGGGTGATGTTTGTGTGAAACTGGTATGGTGGAACAGAACGGAACACACCTGCTGTACCTATTTCGGTTTTGCACCACTCTTCCATGCTACCCAGAGCCAATACAGCCAATTGCAATTTTGGAATGGTGGTGTATGTCCCACAGTCCCTTGTCAGAGTAGGTAGGGGCACCCTTTATACACAGACCCCAAGTGAGCATACTGATTGTGGCGCAGCTGTGCAGTTGGTGCTCTGGAGGCATGTGATGCTGAAGGGAGCTGTCTTAGGCACATGGAGCACACTCTATCAGCATACAAAAAGTGGTAATAAAGGTGAGTGCAACTTATGAAAGGACTAGCCTAAAGTTAGCTATAGATAATAAATATAATCGAATCTGATTGAAAATGCCACTTTTTTTGTAAAGTAAATATATAGTTATAAAAATATTTATAAATTTAAGCGCTAATATATAGTGAGCGATAACAATTTAGCTTGCCACTTGTAATCTGGCTCTTAGTGTTTAACCCCTTGAGTGCTAACAACGGCTCTGAGCCGTTGCAGAGTTTCCCACTCTGGTGCTAACGATGACTCAGAGCCATTGCTAGCACTCTCCCACCTTGAGGGAGATCTGGGGGCTCCCACCCGCTCCTACCCCGGCGATTGGGCCTGCATAGTAACAGGCATCGCCGGGGCTTCACGTTTTGCATGGTGACATCACGCGCAATGACGTGATGACGTCACCGTGCAACTTTATTAAAAATTGACAATACAAAGTATAGGGAAAGGGGGCACACTGCTTAGAAGCTTGTGTCTCAGGCATCTAAGCAGCTACAGACCAGGTAGTTACCTAACCTTTCCAACGGTGTAATTCTTGGGCATCTGATTAAAAAAATACAAAAGTAAAAAAAAAAAAGTTAAAAAAAAAATTACCTTAGCACCAAGGTGGGAAAGTGCTTAGCACTCAAAGGGTTAATGTCCCTTTATTTACCATACATTTACCATACACAAACATGGCATAGAAGCTTGTTTTTAATTTTACCTTTACCAATCAAAAACACAATTTGCTCAATTTGTTTAAAAAACACATGGGATAGGTACAAAATAAATGTTTCCATATTAGCAAGCTTTTTAACTTCTGAGGGCTAGATTATGAGTGAAGCGATATTGTTTGTATGAGGACGGAGCGCAAATTCGATCACTGTGTTTTTTGCTCTAGAATACATATTACCTTTGGTGCAGTGTTTTGTTTACATTAACTTATGATAATTTACTCAACCCATATTTTTTATGGGTGTCATTGATTGGCAATGTGCACTCATATTACAAGTTGAAAGTAAATGTGATTGATTGAAACTTTTTACGTGACTTGAGAGTTTGCAGAAAGAGTTTGGCCACAGGAAAGAGGGGCACTGAACTATATTATTAACCCCCTAAACCACCATAACCCACATCGCAAACACCCCCAATACACTATTAACCCTAAGCTGCTACAACCCCATTGTAGACTACTCTGCCACAGTATTAACCCCTAAACTGCCACAACCCCATCACAAACTTCTCCGCTATGCTATTGACACCTAAACTGCCACAATTCCTTATTGAAAACCCATTCCCCATTGAAAACTACTCCGCTACACTATTAACCCCTAAACCATCACAACCCCATCGCAAAGTACCCACTAACCTATAACAGCTAACACACCTAACACCACCTAAAAAAATTAACATTACATAGAAAAAAACTACAGTAAAAAGCCTAACATTACAGAAAATAAAAAAAACTAACATTACAAAAAAAAAAAACAGTTATGCTTATTCTAAAACTAAGCCCCCCCTTAAAAAAACACTTCAAAATAAAAAACCCTATACTAAGACTAGTAGTGTAATTGGCAAGAGTCCATGAGCTAGTCACGTATGGGATAGTAATACCCAAGATGTGGTACTCCACAAAAAATAAGTTTTCTCATAATTGAAAAGAAAAAACTTAAAACATAAGCAGATGAATCAAACTGAAACAGCTGCCTGAAGAACTTTTCTACCCAAACTGCCTCCGAGGTAAATACATCAAAATGGTAGAATTTAGTAAATATATGCAAAGAAGACCAAGTTGCTGCTTTGCAAATCTGATCAACTAAAGCTTCATTCTTAAAAGCCCACGAAGTGTAAACTGATCTAGTAGAATGAGCTGTGATTCTCTGAGGCGGGGCCTGACCCGACTCCAAATAAGCCTGACGAATCAAAAGCTTTAACCAGGATGCCAAGGAAATGGCAGACCTTTCCTAGAACCAGAAAAGACAACAAATAGACTAGAAGTCTTCCTGAAATCTTTAGTAGCTGCAACATAATATTTCAAAGCAACAACATCCAGAGAATGTAAGGATCTCTCCAAAGAATTCTTAGGATTAGTATACAAAGAGGGAACAACAATTTCCCTATTAATGTTGTTAGAATTCACAACTTTAGGTAAAAATTGGATGGAAAATCAGAAAAGGAAACTCACAAGAAAGTGCAGATAATTTGGAAACTCTTCTAGCAGAAGAGATAGCCAAAAGGAACAACACTTTCCAATAAAGTAGTTTAATATCCAAAGAATGCATAGGCTCAAAAGGAGGAGCCTGTAAAGCCTTTAAAACCAAAATAAGACTCCAAGGAGGAGAGATTGATTTAATGACAGGCTTGATATGGACCAAAGCCTGCACAAAACAGTGAATATCAGGAAGCTTAACAATCTTTCAGTGAAATAAAACAGAAAGAGCAGAGATTTGTCCCTTCAAGGAACTTGCAGACAAACCTTTATCAAACCATCCCGAAGAAACTGTAAAATTCTAGGAATTCTAAAAGAATGCCAGGAGAATTTATGACCAGAACAACATGAAATATGCATTACAAACTCGATAATAAATCTTCCTAGAAACAGAATAATGAGCCTGTAACATAGAATCAATCACTGAGTCAGAGAAACATCTATAACTAAGCACTAAGTGTTCAATTTCCATACCTTCAATTTAATGATTTGAGATCCTGAGGGAAAAACGGTCATTGAGACAGAAGGTCTGGTCTTAAAGGAAGTGGCCAACGTTGGCAACTGGACATCCGGACAAGATCCGCATACCAGAACCTGTGAGGCCATGCTGGTGCCACCAGAAACACAAACAATTATTCCATGATGATCTTGGAGATCACTTTTAGAAGAAGAACTAGAGGCAGGAAGGTATAAGCAGGTTGGTAAAACCAAGGAACTAAACAAACACAAAGAGACAAGCCGCTGCAGATGCGGTAGTTCCGGCAGGGTCCGTGAGCTGAGGCAGAAGTGGAGTGATACTAATGAAACACAGGTCACAAGGGGTGCATGCTGTTAAATGATGGCCGGTGTAGCCGAAAAAAGGTATAATACAACAAAGGAGGGCACAGCAGCACTATTGCAAAGGAATCCAGGGCCAAAAGAGTAAAACCAAGTTTACCTTTATTGAAACAGTTTGCACAAGTACACAAAAGAACTTTTAAGCTACTTACACCTAATCTAAGCCCCCTAATAAAATAACAAAGCCCCCAAAATAAAAAAATTCCCTACCCTATTTACCCTACATTAAAAAGTTACCAGCTCTATTACCTTACCAGCCCTTAAAAGGGCCTTTTGCGGGGCATGCCCCAAAGAAAACAGCTCTTTTGCCTGTAAAATAAAAATACAACCCCCCCAACATTAAAACCCACCACCCACATACCCCTACTCTAACCCAAACCCCCCTTAAATAAACCTAACACTACCCCCTGAAGATCATCCTACCTTTAGCCGTCTTCAGCCAGCCGACCACCGATGGAACTGAAGAAGAGATCCGGAGCGGCAGAAGTCATCATCCAAGGGGCGCTGAAGAAGTCTTCCATCCGATTGAAGTCTTCATCCAAGTGGCGTCTTCAATCTTCATCCATCCGGAGCGGAGCGGAGCCATCTTCAGACGAGCCGACGCGGAGCCATCCTCTTCTTCCCGACGACTAACAACGAATGACGGTACCTTTAAGTAACGTCATCCAAGATGGCGTCTCTTCAATTCCGATTGGCTGATAGGATTCTATCAGCCAATCGGAATTAAGGTAGGAAAAATCTGATTGGCTGATTTAATCTAAAAAAGATTTTGAAATTAAAGATTGTATCAGGTGCACTGACAGAAATATAGTGTACCTGATACAATGTCCATGTGATAAATAATATTTAGGGGAGACTTCACGCCCCCTCAAAGACAGAATCCGTGAACACCTTCTCAATATTGAGCAAGGTTTCACAGGACATTTACTATCTAGACATTTCAAAGATTTCCATAATCAAAACACCAAAGGCTTGAAATATTGGGGTATTAGGAAAATAACTAACAACTGGAGAGGAGGTGACCTAAATAAATAAATAAATGAAAAACTCTTACGTGCAGAAGCTGCATTAATATTTAAGTTTAAAACTTTAGAACCACTAGGCTTAAATGCAGAGATGGATCTAAATTCTGCTATGCATTAATTACCATCAAATATACATTTATTTTAGTTTTTAATTCACATATAACACACAAAGGTGTCATATCACATAAAATACAACCTTTATATCACATTATTAAGATACTGTAAATTATCACCCTAAGTATGATATTAATTAATAACATATATTTTTTGTATATAGTAAAAAATAATATATTTTTTAGTTTTTTACCATAGATATTTTCATATTATAAATGAATATTTTAAGATCGTGTATTACTAACACACCTATTATCAAGTTCTTCATGAGATTATATTTACGATGTACACCAATAATTTTAGATCTGATTGCTAATTATATTTATAATTTATATGTCACTGCCACTCACATTATTTATTAATATATAGCATTTAGATTAGTTTATTTACCACACTTATTTCATTTTTATTTTGTTTTATTTATTATGTATCAGTCTCATACTTCAAATATTATGTAGCATATTATATGTATTTTTTTTTTCTTGCACATTTGAAATAAAGAGAGTCTTTTATGCACAAATATATAAAATAACCTCAATTATGAAGTTACATATCATTATCACGTTGCTAAAAGTCATGTCTCTTTAAAAAGTATATGGGAAGTGAGCACACAAAAAAGGAGGAGTTGGAGCAATTATTCCGAAATAAAAAGTGATCTGTGAGCACTTAGGATTCATCTTGAAAAAGGCTACACAAGCTGAAACGCGTTGATTTGCACTACCTGAACGGCTTACAATTGAAGATTGTTATACAGAGCGCTCTGTGATATCGTACGTAACTTCAAAGTAATAGCCTAATTCGAATTGAAACATAGTTATGACACACAGCAGACACTTGGTATTTTTTTTGCAACCTGGATTTGCAAACAGCAGAAGACACAGACCACCCGGTAATCCGTGACTCTGATTGGTGGGACAGCTGTCACGTGACTCCACGCACGCCGAGGAATGAGTATCAGCTTGGATGCACCTTGGGCGTCTTTCAGCTCACCGTAATCTCTACGGTGGATATCAATCCGAATTACTTCAACACACGGAGAAGCATTTTCCAAATAGGCTTCGTATTCTGGGTGAGTCTATTCTCAAACCACACTGCGTTACAAACTGCTGAACTGTTAAATCATTCATCTTGTCTCAGAATCAAATACTTGCAAGAGACATTTTTCAACTTTACATTGCCAAGTGCCTTTTTGACTGTTTATTGTGCCACAGAATCACTTTCATTTTTGTTTTTAATTAAGAGACTTTTGCCTCTAGTTATCAAGCCGTCAACCGTAAATACGCTGGAATTCCGCAGCGTATTTGTGGCAAGGCTGATCCGCCATAGTTATCAAGCCCTACTGCCCGGCAAAAGTAGAATATAGTGACGTAACCTACAATCCGCCGGATTCAGTCCGACACAGATCGATGGTTACGTCACTACAGATGTTCCGAACGCAAGTTCGGCACAATCAGACTACTTTTGGTAGTTTTCAAACTACTACAAGGTACGCTCGCCACTATTCAGGGCCAGCGTAACTGGATTTCAATCTGCCGCCCTGGAGGCGGCGGATCCCATAGGAATCAATGGGAGTCTGACCATAGCGAAAGCTCATGTTCGCTGCTGCCTGATATCCCATTGATTCCTATGGGAGATGTCTGCACCTAACACCCTAACATGTACCCCGAGTCTAAACACCCCTAATCTGCCCCCCCTACACCGCCGCAACTAAATAAATTTATTACCCCCTAAACCGTCCCTCCCGGACCCCGCCGCAACTATAATAAACATGTTAACCCCTAAACCGTCGCTCCCGGACCCCACCGCCACCTACATTATACATATTAACCCCTAATCTGCTGCCCCTATACCGCTGCCACCTACATAAATTTATTAATCCCTATCCTGCGGACCCTGGACCCCGCCGCAACTAAATAAATTGTTTAACCCCTAAACCGCCGCTCCCGGACCCCCTGCCACCTATATTAAAATTATTAACCCCTCTCCTGCTCCCCCTATACCGCCGCCACCTATATTAAAATTATTAACCCCTATCCTGCCCCCCCTATACCGCCGCCACCTATATTAAAATTATTAACCCCAAAACCTAAGTCTAACACTAACCCTAACCCCCCCTAACTTAAATATTATTTTAATAAATCTAAATAATATTACTCGTATTAACTAAATTAATCCTATTTACTTACCTATAAAATAAACCCTAAGATAGCTACAATATAACTCGCATTCTATTGGCTGTTCCGATCAGCCAATAGAATGCAAGCTCAATCCGATTGGCTGATTGGAGGGGGTATGTGGGTGGTGGGTTTTAATGTTGGGGGGGTTGTATTTTTTTTTACAGGTAAAACAGCTGATTACTTTGGGGCAATGCCCCGCAAAAAGCCCTTTTAAGGGCTGGTAAAAGAGCTCTATTACTTTGTAATTTAGAATAGGGTAGGACATTTTTTTATTTTGGGGGGCTTTATTATTTTATTAGGGGGCTTAGATTAGGTGTAATTAGTTTAAACTTCTTGTAATTCTTTTTTATTTTCTGTAATTTAGTGTTTGTTTTTGTACTATAGTTTAGTTTATTTAATTTAATTTAATTTTAGGTAATTGTAGTTAATTTATTTAATTAATTTAATGATAGTGTAGTGTTAGGTTTAATTGTAACTTAGGTTAGGATTTATTTTACAGGTAATTCTGTAATTATTTTAACTAGGTAGCTATTAAATAGTTAATAACTATTTAATAACTATTCTACCTAGTTAAAATAAATACAAAGTTGCCTGTAAAATAAAAATAAATCCTAAAATAGCTACAATATAATTATTAGTTATATTGTAGCTATCTTAGGGTTTATTTTATAGGTAAGTATTTAGTTTTAAATAAGATTAATTTAGTTAATACGAGTAATATTATTTAGATTTATTAAAATAATATTTAAGTTAGGGGGGTTAGTGTTAGACTTAGGTTTAGGGGTTAATAATTTTAATATAGGTGGCGGCGGTATAGGGGGGGCAGGATAGGGGTTAATATTTTTAATATAGATGGCGGCAGTATAGAGGGGCAGGATAGGGGTTAATAACTTTAATATAGGTGGCGGTGGGCTCCGGGTGCGGCGGTTTAGGGGTTAAACAATTTATTTTGTTGCGGTGGGGTCCGGGATCCGCAGGATAGGGGTTAATAACTTGAATATAGGTGGCGGCGGTGTAGTGAGGGGCAGGATAGGGGTTAATAGGTATAATGTAGGTTGCGGCGGGGTGCGGGAGCGGCGGTTTAGGGGTTAATATATTAATTATAGTTGCGGCAGGGTCCAGGAGCAGTGGTTTAGGGGGTAATAACTTTATTTAGGTGCGGGGGCTCCGGGAGCGGCGGTTTAGGGGGTAAAACAGTGTAGTTTAGTGTGGGTGCTTAGTGACAGGCTATCAAAAAAGCTGCAAAGAAGCCGATGAGCAGCGAGATAGATGACTGTTAGTTAACAACAGTCCGCTGCTCATAACTCACTTGGGGCGCGGCTTCTTGACAGCTTTTTTGATAACTTTAGCAAACGTATTCAGGTCCGCGGCGGCGATGGTAGGCGAGCTTAGGCGAGTGTATTGGGCCGGCGAATGCAGGTAAGTAGACGGCTTCATAACTAGAGGCCATACTCTCCTTTGGCAGATAAATTGTTTCTTTTTTAACAAACCTTTTATCTGAATATTCATTTAATATATCAAATATATTTGTCATTTATTTACATTTATTGTTATTATGTCTATTAAATAGTATTAACTTGCATTTTTAAATCTATCCTTTTTATCTCTGATTTTGTGTACCCTCTTTTATATAGCAGCCTTTTAGTAGCGCTCCCTAATCACCCTGTTTGTTCTGTATAATTATCTTGAAGGGTTTTTGGAACTAACCTCCTATTTTAGGGTAGCCTTTTTCTGCTATATATAGACCTTTTTGTATATTGTGTATGTATGTATATGTTGTGTATTTATGTATGTGTGTGTGTGTAACAGTTGGTAATTGAATTTAGCGAAGTATAAATCCTAACCACTCTGCCTGGAATTCAGTATTTTGGTTGCCTGCTCGTATAAATTATTTTTGTGTTGTGTCAAAAGTATGTTCTAGAACAATGGTTCTCAACCAAAAGCAGGGCTGTAATGGCCAGCACTGGGCCTTTGCACGGCTGTTGAAAAAAAACAGGTTCTAGAAGATGTCTCTATTCAGTCAAAACTAGTTTTAATACTGCAAAGATAAAGATGGGTTATTATGACACAGGATTGAAACAGTACAAAAAGTATCTTTCATGGTCTGAATGGTTTTAACTGCAGAGGAAGACCAATTTTTCTTAAATATCCCTTTTTCTGTGAGAGCTGTGAGGGGTGCTATAACAGAGGGAAATCTTTTTATTAAGCATCTGTAATATATGAATGAACCATCAGGAACAATGTAAGCCTTATAAAGTAGTAGATTGGGGCGAGGATTGTAAATCAGCTATTTTACTGGGATCTATCTCAAATCCACTGGAGTAATTATCTAACCCAAGACAAGTATCCATGTTTTTAAGCTTGGCTTAGATCTTACTATCCCTAAGAAATTGTTAAAACATGTTCTGGATGCTCTGCCTCTGATTTAGACAGAATAGAGAAAAGAGAATATCATCAAGGTAAACTAGGACACATTTTTGTTTTTAACCAAGGAAGCCACAAGATGATTAAATCTGTATTGTATGAGATAACATTAATATATTAATATTTTAGAGTGTAAGACTCTCACAGAGAAGTGTTTAGGAACTATCACAGTATCAATAATACTAGTACAAAAGGGCTGTCCACTGATACTTGGAAGATAGAATGTTTTCCCTGAAGAGGCAAGACATGTTTTGCCAGGTTGGAATTTCAAAACACAAAATACTTTGCACATGGACAGGGTTTAACCCCGTATCTGCAGCCAGAGTTAAGCCTGGGCATTTACTTGCCTATTAGTGCAATCGTATTAACCTTTAATGTCCGTATAACAGGCATAGACCTAAATTATGTCTCCAAAGACACTTAGCTGGGGAGAGGCGTAGGGAACCTTGATAAGAAGGCCTTCGGGTGTTTAAGATCAGGATTGTCCTTTTCTAGCAGAGGAATAAATTAAAGCTAAAACATTTTCTGTAAAAGGGATATGAAACCCAAATATTTTCTTTTGTGATATAGACGGCATACAATTTTTTTAAAAAGTTTCCAATTTGCTTATATTACCAAATTTGCTTTGTTCCCATAGTATGCTTTGATGAAGAGATACCAAGGTAGATCTCTGGAGCACCACAAGGCAGGAAATAGTTCTGCCATCTTGTGATCTTGCAAAGGATAACATTCTAGCAATACTGCTGCCATATAGGGGTCGATTTATCAAAGGCTTCACAAACAAATCGTCTGCCTATGACTGCAGGTTCTCACAAGAGAACCTGCAGTCCGTATTTAACAAGCAGTGGACATCAGACCACTGCTTTCATAACCTTTCGCCACCTCTAAGGTGGCGAATTTCAATCTCCCCGGTCTCGTCCAACTGGGGAGATTGACAGCAAAATAGCACTTGTGTGCAATGCTGATTTCCCCCAGAGGAGCTACAGCATGCGCCCCTGTCCGCCGCAGCCTGATAAATCGAACCCATAGTGCTGACTTATGCATACTCACTACTTTTCAACAAAAGATACAAAGAGAAAGAAGAAATACCCATATTCTAAATCACCTGAAAATGATGCAGCATAGCTGATAAAAAAATGACAAGAAAACAAAATCACCTGACCATCTCTATTTAAAAAAAGGAAGCTATTTTACATAAAAAAAATCTTAACAGCCAATCAGCTTCATCCATGCTGATGTCACTCTTTGCTTTACTGTAATCTCATGAGATTTCACTTAAACCTTGTGAGATTTGAGAGTAAACTTCATTAAACTGATTAGGGAAATAACTGACTATGGGGCCTAGTTATCAAGCCGTCAACCTCAAATGCGCTGGAATTCCACAGCGTATTTGTGGCGAGGCTGATTCGCCTTAGTTATCAAAGGCTAGAGACCGGCAAAAGTAGAATTTTGTTACGTAAGCTTCGATCCGCCGGACTCAGTCCGACACAGATCGATTCTTACGTCACTCCAGATGTTCCGCACACAAGTGCGGCACAATCTGACTACTTTTGCTAGTTATCAAAAAACTAGCAGGTACGCTCGGCAGTTTTCCGGCCCAGCGTACCTGGTTTTCAATCCACCGCCCTGGAGGCGGCGGATCCCATAGGAATCAATGGGAGTCTGACCATAGCGAAAGTTCATGTTCGCTGCTGACAGACATCCCATTGATTCCTATGGGAGCTGTGTACACCTAACACCCTAACATGTACCCCAAGTCTAAACACCCCTAATCTGTCCCCCCCTACACCGCCGCAACTAAATAAATGTATTACCCCCTAAACCGCCTCTCCCGGAGCCCACCGCAAGCTATAATAAACATGTTAACCCCTAAACCGCCGCTCCCTGACCCTGCCGCAACTATAATATATGTATTAACCCCTAAACCGCCGCTCCCTGACCCAGCCGCAACTATAATATATGTATTAACCCCTAAACCGCCGCTCCCTGACCCCGCCGCAACTATAATATATGTATTAAACCCTAAACCGCCGCTCTCGGACCCCGCCGCAACCTATATTAAATTTATTAACCCCTATCCTGCCCCCCTACACCGTCGCCACTATAATAAATTTAAATCTAAATAATATTTCTATTATGAACTAAATTAATCCTATTTAAAACTAAATACTTACCTTTAAAATAAACCCTAATATAGCTACAATATAAAGAATAATTATATTGTAGCTATGTTAGGATTTATTTTTATTTTACAGGCAAATTTCAATTTATTTTAACCAGGTACACTAGCTATTAACTATTTAATAGCTTACATAAAATAAAGAGAAATTTACCTGTAAAATAAAAACTAACCTAAGTTACAATTACACCTAACACTACACTATACTTTAATAAATTATCCAATCAGCCAATCAGATTGAGCTTGCATTCTATTGGCTGATCGGAACAGCCAATAGAATGCGAGCTCAATCTGATTGGCTGATTGGATCAGCCAATCGGATTGAACTTCAATCTGATTGGCTGATTCAATCAGCCAATCAGATATTTCCTACCTTAATTCCGATTGGCTGATAGAATCCTATCAGCCAATCGGAATTGAAGGGACGCCATCTTGGATGACGTCCCTTAAAGGAGCCTTCATTCGTCGGTAGTCCGTCGGGAAAGAAGGATGTTCCGCGTCGCCGGAATGAAGATGGATCCTGAAGAAGAAGATTGAAGACCCTGCTTGGAAGATGACATCACCCGGATCGAAGACTTCTTCAGCGCCGCTTGGAGGATCACTTCATCGGATGGAAGACTTCTTCAGCGCCGCTTGGAGGATCACTTCATCGGATGGAAGATTTCTTCAGCGCCCCTTGGAGGATAACTTCTGCCGCTCCTTATCTCCTCTTCGGTTCCATCGCTATAATATATGGGTGAGTGAGTGAGTGAAGACGACTCAAGGTAGGATGATCTTCAGGGGGGTAGTGTTAGGTTTTTTTAAGGGGGGTTTGTGTTAGATTAGGGGTATGTGGGTGGTGGGTTTTAATGTTGGGGGGGGTTGTATTTTTCTTTTACAGGCAAAAGAGCTGAATTTTTTGGGGCATGCCCCACGAAAGGCCCTTTTAAAGGCTGGTAAGGTAAAAGAGCTTTGAACTTTTTAAATTTAGAATAAGGTAGGGCATTTTTTTATTTTGGGGGGCTTTGTTATTTTATTAGGGGGCTTAGATTAGGTGTAAGTAGCTTAAAATTGTTGTAATATTTTTTAAATGTTTGTAACTTATTGTTTTTATTTTTTGTAACTTAGCTTTTTTTATTTTTTGTACTTTAGTTAGTTTATGTAATTGTATTTAATTGTAGTTATTTGTAGTTAATTTATTTAATTAATGTAATGATAGTGTAGTGTTAGGTTTAATTGTAGCTTAGGTTAGGATTTATTTTACAGGTAATTTTGTATTTCTTTTAGCTAGGTAGTTATTAAATAGTTAATAACTATTTAATAACTATTCTAACTAGCTAAAATAAATACCAAGTTACCTGTAAAATAAATATAAATCCTAAAATAGCTACAATGTAATTATTAACTATATTGTAGCTATCTTAGGGTTTATTTTACAGGTAAGTATTTAGTTTTAAATAGGAACAATTTATTAAAGTATAGTGTAGTGTTAGGTGTAATTGTAACTTAGGTTAGTTTTTATTTTACAGGTAAATTTCTCTTTATTTTAGCTAGGTAAGCTATTAAATAGTTAATAACTATTTAATAGCTAGTGTACCTAGTTAAAATAAATTGAAATTTGCCTGTAAAATAAAAATAAATCCTAACATAGCTACAATATAATTATTCTTTATATTGTAGCTATATTAGGGTTTATTTTAAAGGTAAGTATTTAGTTTTAAATAGGATTAATTTAGTTCATAATAGAAATATTATTTAGATTTATTTAATTAATATTTAAGTTAGGGGGGTGTTAGACTTAGGTTTAGGGGTTAATAATTTTATTACAGTGGCAGCGGTGTAGTGGGGGGCAGGATAGGGGTTAATAAATGTATTATAGGTGGCGACGGTGTAGGGGGGGCAGGATAGGGGTTAATAAATTTATTAGCGGCGGTTTAGGGGTTAAACTATTTATTTAGTTGCGGCGAGGTGCGGGATCAGCAGGATATTATAGAGGGCGGCTTTATATGGGGGGCAGGATAGGGGTTACTAGGTATAATGTAGGTTGCGGCGGTGTCCGGGAGCGGCGGTTTAGGGGTTAATACATTTATAAGAGTTGCGGCGGGGTCTAGGAGCGGTGGTTTAGGGGTTACTAACTTTATTTAGTTGCGGGGGGCTCCGGGGGCACTGGTATAGGGGTTAGAACAGTGTAGTTTAGTGTGGGTGCTAAGTGACAGGCTAGCAAGAAAGCTGTAAAAAAGCCGAAGAGCAGCGAGATCGGATGAGTGATAACTCTCACAGTCCGCTGCTCATCGCCCCGTACTTGGTGCGTGGCTTTTTGACAGCTTTTTTGATAACTTAGGTGAATTTTTGCAGGTCCGCGGCGGCGATGTGAGGCGAGCTTACGCGGGCGTATTGGGCCGGCGAAGGCAGGAAAAGTAGACGCGTTGATAACTACCCCCCTATGTCTAGGATTTATTTGATACACAGACAAGGATACATTTAACCGCCCTCCCACACACACACAATCAATGACATACTCGGACAGTGCTGCTTTTTCCCAAATCTATTATTATTTTTTAATAAAAACTATTATTATTACATTTTATGGAAAAAATAAAAATAAAATTCAGGACTTTAGAGAGTTCATTTTATTAACATGTGTAAGACATATTGAGGCCGAATTATCAAATGTTGACAGTACGGATCAAGTCCGACAGACATCGCTGAATGAGGAGAGCAATACTCTCTCCGTATTCAGCATTGCACCAGCAGCTCAAAAGAGCTGCTGGTGCAACGCCACCCCCTGCAGACTCACGGCCAATGGGACGCAAGAAGGGTGGTGTCAATCAACCCGATCGTACTCGATCTGGTTGAATTGTGGCGATTCCTGTCCGCCTCAACTTCATAACTGCTGTTTCTGGTGAGTCTGAAGACTCGGCAGATACACGGGCCCTCAAGCTCCATTCGGAGCTTAATAAATGGGCCTCATAGATTTTATTAGTGATGGTTGTCCAGTTTTAAAATAATTTACATCAATTTTATGTTAGCTCACCAAAAGAAATTACTTGTGATGTGAGCAGTTGGAGCGCAAGGTACTAGAATTTATAGTGCATCTTCATTACAACTGATGAATTAAACTCCATCTAAAATATCACTAACATTCCAGATCTTCTTATACAAAGTGGAATGTTTACTATCACTTTAACAGAAATTTGCCACATTTACAAAATTAGCTCCCTCATTTACTTATCTGGAGCCAGTAGGTGGAAGTTTTCCAGGGATTTTTTTTTATCCTGAGGGGAAAACTACACAAGGACAAAGACCTAAAAAGACATTACGGTAGAGACAATGAGGCCCATTTATCAAGCTCCGTATAGAGCTTGAGGGCCCGTGTTTTTGGTGAGTCTTCAGACTCGCCAGAAACGCAAGTTATGGAGCAGCGGTCTAAAGACCGCTGCTCCATAACCCTGTCCGCCTGCTCTGAGCAGGCGGACAGGAATCTCCACAATTCAACCTGATCGAGTATGATCGGGTTGATTGACACCTTCCTCCTGGTGCAATGCTGAATACGGAGAGCGTATTGCTCTCCGCATTCAGCTATGTCTCTCGGACCTGATCCGCACTGTCGGATCAGGTCCGACAGACATTTGGTAAATAGGCCTCAATGACAGAAATGGTCAATGGATAAAGATGCGAACAGGGACAGAAATGGATATATACATTAAACATATGGACAACAAGGATATGGGCTGGATCTAAGAGATGCGAGAACAGGCAAATAGAGACATGGACAGGAAAACAAAATTGAGATATATGCAGGGACAGTGATGAAAGACAGAAAAAGGCCATATATGCACACAGATATAAGGATGTACAAGTCATATAGACACCATGCATTTGTAAAAGTGCATATGGATGTGAAAGGAGCATAAATGAGATCACATAGGAACATACAGATACATTGTAATGCAGGTAAACAGACACAAGAGGACAACTGTCCACATACCACTGGGAAAGGGGAGGGTACAAGGAGTAAGGGATAGGAAAATTAAACTTGCATGATTTAGATAGAGCAACACATTTTAAGATGCTTTTAAATTCACTTCTATTTTCAAATGTTCTTCATTCTCTTGGTATCCATTGTTGAAAAAGAATACGCACATTTCACACACTAGTGGGATCTAGCTGCTGATTGGTGCCTTCACACATTTCTCTTTTTTTTTTTTTTAGAAATAATTTTTTTATTGAGGGTTTTTATAATGACAACATAAAGATATGACATATAAATATTTTGTTACATAACAACAATTGTATCAACAACAGTATAACAAAGAAAAAGAGCACAAAATAACTGTCAATATATAATTGAAATCCTCCTTTTATATTATTTAGGTATCATAATGAAAGTAGCTATTATTCCGGGTCTTCATGGTCAAACAACTACTGAGGGAGCTATGTAGCTACTAAATGGACCCAAATTATTAAAAACATCTTAAGATCTTATGAACCTAGTTCTTCTGGTCTCAGACATACAGACCAAGGGAAAGAAGGGGAAGGGTGAGAAGGGAAGGAGGTGGAAGAAGAAGAAAAAAAAAGGGAAGGGGGGGGAAAATATATCATAATAATGAGTTAAGAGGCAGAGCAAGAATATTTTAAATGCACGAGGGATCTGATTTCAAACAAGGTCAATCCATCTTCTCCAGATTTCATGATATTGGTCTAACTTGTTTAAAGATCTAAAAACGTACTCTTCCATGCTTTTGAGAAAGTCCACAATATCCCTTACCTTCTTTAAGGACGGAGGGGACGATTGCTTTCAATCTCTGGCTATAGCTAGTTTTGTGGCAATGAGTCGTAGGGGAATTAAGTCCCTGTACATTATAAGTTATCACTTGTAAATGCATGAGTGAGGAAGGGGCACAAAATAACTGTCAATATATAATTGAAATCCTCCTTTTATATTATTTAGGTATCATAATGAAAGTAGCTATTATTCCGGGTCTTCTTGGTCAAACAACTACTGAGGGAGCTATGTAGCTACTAAATGGACCCAAATTATTAAAAACATCTTAAGATCTTATGAACCTAGTTCTTCTGGTCTCAGACATACAGACCAAGGGAAAGAAGGGGAAGGGTGAGAAGGGAAGGAGGTGGAAGAAGAAGAAAAAAAAAGGGAAGGGGGGGGAAAATATATCATAATAATGAGTTAAGAGGCAGAGCAAGAATATTTTAAATGCACGAGGGATCTGATTTCAAACAAGGTCAATCCATCTTCTCCAGATTTCATGATATTGGTCTAACTTGTTTAAAGATCTAAAAACGTACTCTTCCATGCTTTTGAGAAAGTCCACAATATCCCTTACCTTCTTTAAGGACGGAGGGGACGATTGCTTCCAATCTCTGGCTATAGCTAGTTTTGTGGCAATGAGTCGTAGGGGAATTAAGTCCCTGTACATTATAAGTTATCACTTGTAAATGCATGAGTGAGGAAGGGAGAAAAAAAAAGGGGGAAAAAGGGGGGGGGAGGGGGATGAAGGGGAGGAATACAGAGGGAGATGCTAGGCGGAAGGAAGGTAAGGGTGGATAGGTAATTAGTATATCAACACCAGAGAACCAAGATATGTAGCTGCTAATTCAGTCCAAGAACTGACTAGCTATTAGCTTAGTTATTCAATGTATTAATCGCTTCTTATTATTAGAGGGTCTTGGTACAAAGAATGAGTTATAAAGCAAGGGGGGAGTTGGGGAAGTTTCAGCGGATAAGCACAGCTTTATAGATAGTTTTTAAATTTAGCAATAATATTAAATACTTATGTTGTATGTTAGAGACAAGAAAACAACAATAAGATTATCAATGGTCAACAGAAATTTAGGGGTGGAAGACCATAAAATAATTAATTAACTGAGTCAACTAATTGACATAAAGTGAAGCGTGACGTGTAGCGTAAAGCTATAAAGTAGTTAAATATGGCTTGTAAAGGAGACCAATAGGAGGCGGGTTGGCCCCCAATTCATTAATGATGATAATTAAATTTACAATTCAGAAGCTATTCTATTCTCCAATTACTCTGATTAAGTTAGGCTCTGGGAAAAAAAAACATTATACCTTTTACAGTAATTATGAACCCACAGGTATTTGAAATATACATGAATATCAAAGCTGACTAAATGCCTAGTAACAATTAAAGATTACCAACATATTTGTGTGGTAGGGGCTCATAAGCATATAAATGAGTCACCTAAGACCTATAAAGTAATATATCTTTTACTAAGGGAGCATGTTTGGCAGGTTACATGGATAGGTTGAATTTTCCACCTGTAAAAGGATAATCCAGAGCAGAACACAGGAACCATACATATAAGTAAAATAGTGGCCTAGGGTTACCTACATGAGAGCTCTATACAACTACCTCAGGTTGGCACCAATAACAGAATGTATACATAGTAAGAAGCAAAGCATCCTATGAACAGTTAAGACAGCAATTTTGTACTTAGCTCACCACATATAAACATGGTAAAAGTAAGAGTAACAATAGTGCAAGCCTTAATAATAACATTTACTAAGGAAAAGTTCTCGGCTGGCTATGTATGCAGAACCAATTTCCTACCTGTCAGATGATAACCCTATGTAGGACAAAAGTACTAAACACATCAGTAATATTTTGGCCTAGGGTTACCTACAGGAAAGCCTTATATCAACACCTTAGAGCAGTCAGAAAAATAATATATATACCTAGCAATAAACATAAAAACCTGCAGATTATTACGGCAAAACATTTGTACTTATCTTAGCACCTATAAACATAGTGAAGATGAAAGTCAACAATAGTGCAAACCTTAATAATACCTGTAGAAAGAAAATGTTAGCGTTGGTTAACTAAAACTGGAAACTTTTAAATACTTAGATCAACTTGTAAGGCATTAGAGTTTCAAAAAGTAAAAAAAACTTCAGGTCTATATCAGCTTTTTAGGGCGGACACATATTCACCCATTAGTGGTCAGTAAGATGTATAGATATCTCTTAAATTCTCAAAGGCCGGTAGAACAATCCAGGATTGAACCTATGAATGGTATCAACAGGGCTCTTGAGTAGATAAAGTTTGCCTTTTAAAATGCGGGGGGCAACGTCTAGGTTTTGGGGCCCACTCTAAGCAGCATGGGCTGAACTTGAGGAGAAGGTCCTTGGGTGGAATCTTCCTGAGGGACAGACCGGGGGTCTGAAATAGAGGAGAGGGCCGTAGGAGAGTTCTGAAGAAGATTCAGCTTACCCAGCACTTCCATTCCTTGTTTAATGTTAAATATAGTGTAGGAAGTGCCGTCAAATTGGAAAAACAACTTAACAGGAAAGCCCCATCTGTACTTTATTGAGTGCTTGCGCAGACACTGTGTGGCTGGGAAAAAAGACCTCCTTTTTATAGACTTCTGGTAATTCTTTGTTGAGGAATGCCGCTTTCAGGTGTTTTTCCTTAAAGGCAAAGTAGTGAAGTCGAACAATTACATCCCTTGGTTGTGACTGGTTAGAATTTCGAACTCAATTCTGGAATCTGGATCTTGTGGGGAGTTAAGCAAAGTGGCGAATAAATCAGCCAGATATTGTAGGAGATCGGTAGCTGTGACGCTCTCAGGGATGCCTCTAATACGGATGTTATTGCGTCTAGATCTATCCTCAAGATCTGCCAGTTTGCCCTCCAAGTCTGAAATCAGCTCAGCTAGTGTTTGAGTGTAAGATAAGAGGTTAGAATGATCAGTAGCGAGATCTTCGTGCTTGCATTCAAGGATGTCTGATCGTTCTCCTAGAGATGCAATGTCTCTCTTGAGTTCAGCAACAGAAGATTTGAGTTCTAGCTTCATAGAAGTATGATGAGAGTCCATTTTAGCCGAGAGGGAGTTGATGAGCTCTTTAAGGGAAGAAGTTTCGGCACTATCTGAGGGTCTTGAACCTATGGCATGTGCAGCAATTTCTTCTTCGTGCCTAGTGGGAGAGTCTCTTGAATCTTCATTTGAAAGATCCCTCTCAGAGATAAATTTGCTATGGAAGTGGTCTGCAACAGTTCTTTTTGGTGCACCCCTAATACCTGAGAATAAAGTTTATGTTATGCGTGCAGATGTATCTCAGCTTAGTTTGTATATAACTTCAACAAAATGACATAGACCCAGAGCTTATAGTATAAAATGAAGCAGGTTAAATAATACAAGTTTACAACAACATATATATTTGTTTATAGAGCAGCTATGGGTGGTATTATGCTGAAAACCCTGCAGGGAAAAATAAATGTCGTTAGGCAAACACAGTATATATACAGAAAAAAAAATGACACTCCACTTTGGGCTCAAGGCTCAAAGACAATTACGCTGACACAGCAGCTTTAGCCACCGTATCCCTCAAGCCGTTGTTTAGTTCA
The DNA here is from genome assembly GCF_027579735.1 of Bombina bombina. Lineage (NCBI taxonomy): Eukaryota > Metazoa > Chordata > Amphibia > Anura > Bombinatoridae > Bombina > Bombina bombina. Next base: position 783,866,099 of record NC_069500.1, on the reverse strand, counting down.
TCAAGAACACTGTGTAGGTTTATATTCCCCTAATAAATTTACCCCAGTTATGAGCTGAAAATGTCAATGCTCACACTCCTGTGTGTAGGGGAAGGCTGTTACACAGCAAGAGAAAAAAGAGGCTACAAACCAGATGTTGAAATAATGAAGGCTGGCAAGTCTCCTAATACTCTTCAGGTTGTGACCTGTGCAAGTTAACTAAATTAGACTAGATTGCCTCTATCAGATTCATCAAATCTATGTCTCTGGTAGTATAGGGTTGTAACAACCCGATTTGTTTTTATTATGTTGCAATTGAAATAAACACTGTTCTCCAATAAAATACTTTCAGTTACAAAATTGTGTGTTTGTCTCTTTAAATCAGTACCATTGTTTGTCTGAATAACAATCGTAATGATCACAAGAAGTTTTATATTATGAGCTAAGGAATGGAGTAACATATGCTTAATGTTACCCTTAATATCCCTTTGCTCATTGGAAGCATAGTTTAGGTATGGCAGAAACATATATGTAATTCAAATAAGCAGGGAATCGTAATGGAGATTGATACAGCAAAATAGATAAAGTTATAAGTAATCAGTTTTGGCTCACCAACTTGATGGAACAAGGGAGCAGGAAATGCGGCTGTGAATAATGTCGAGCGGTAGATGTTGAAGCTGTTCTCAGTAGGAGTAAAGCAGGAGAGTCCGGTGTGAACAGGTTGAACAAACACGGCGTCAGCGTGGATACACTGTGAGTTGTTGGAGCGGCCGCCCGTGACGTCAGAGGAAGTTCCGATGCGGTACGGTGCTGGAGATGTGACAGGTGAAGAGAAGCAGCGTTGTAGCTGCAAGGAGAATCTCAGAAACAAATGCAGAGGTAACTCACACAGTGCCAGGAAGATTAGGCAGGATGTAGCAAAAGCTAAATAATGCGTTCAGGCAAAATACAGGCTGAGTATTGACAGGAGTCAACCAGCTAATACCAAGCAATGAAGCAAAAGGCTTCAATGCTTATAAAGGGAGTAGAAACGAAAATGAGGCTGATGTGAAATTAGATCCTTAATGGGACAGACTGTTACAGAGGGCCCCCCAAAAATGAACCTCCCCGAGGTTCAGGGACGTGGACGATCTGGATGTCGTCTATGGAAAAGGGAAACCAGTCGGGGTGCCGACAAATTAGCTGAAGGCTCCCATGAATCATCCTCTGATGAATAACCTTTCCAATGTATTAAATATTGCAACTTGCCCGATACGATCCGTGAGTCAAGAATACTCTGAACTTCAAATTCAGTATCAGGGGCAAGTGGTGGCTGCTGAGAAGTACGTGTCATGGAATCCCTCAAAGCAGTATAGGGTTTCAATAAACTGACATGGAAAGTTGGGTGTATTTTGTATTGAGGAGGTAAATCTAGAGTGACGGCATTCCTATTAACTACTTTGAAGATGGGAAATGGTCCAATAAAAAATTTGTTCAACTTTCTAGTAGGAGTTGTCAATCTTAAATGTTTCGTTGATAGCCACACCAAATCACCAGGTGAGTAAGTGGGTGACGGCCGTCTACGTAAGTTATAGTAGTTCTGTTGTCTAGTCTGAGCTGACTTAATGTTATCATGAAGAATGGAGAATGTTTCTGCAATTGTGTTGGTTGTGTCAGTTACGACCGGACAGACACTGTCTATTTGAGTGTTAATATGGAAAGTAGGGTGCAACCCATAGTTTGCAAAAAAAGGCGTAGTTTTAATAGACGTATGATAAGAATTATTATGGGCAAATTCTGCCAATGGGAGAAGGGAGGACCAGTCATCCTGATGCTGTGTGACATAACACCTGAGGTATTCTTCTAACCATTGATTGGTTCTTTCACATTGCCCATTAGACTGTGGGTGGTATGCAGTACTTAACCGTCTATCAATTTGTAATGCAGTACATAGTTCCTTCCAGAGTCGAGACGTAAATTGCGTCCCCCTGTCCGTAGTTATGGATTGGGGTAAGCCGTGCAATTTTATTACGTGTTGAATCAGTAACTTAGCAGTTTCCAGAGATGTCGGCAATTTATGGTAAGGAATAAAATGCGACATCTTGGTGAATAAGTCTACCACAACCATAATTGTTTTGTTGTTATCAGAAGTTGGTAATTCTACAATAAAATCTGTGGCAATGTGAGTCCAAGGTTTTTCTGGAGCTGGTAGTGAGAGTAAGTAACCTATAGGTTTTTGTTTCTCAATCTTTGAGGTTGTGCAAGTTTCACAACTCTGTATGTACATTCTTATGTCCTTTTGCATCTTTGGCCACCAGTAAGATCTTTTAGCTAATTCAATGGTTTTATGAATTCCTGGGTGACCAGAGAGTTTATTATCATGTAGATTTTCTAGTAAAGAATTTCTCTGTGAGGGGGGTACATATAGTCTGTTTGAATAATAGTAATGACCATCGTTACGTTTTTCTAACTTTTCCTTTGGAAATGTATTATCTAGGAGTTGTTCCTTCTGGAGAGTTTTGTTATGTTCATAAAGAATAGCTATGGTATTCTGTATATAAGTTTCAGGAATTACAGTGCCATGATGTCTGGAATTGGTAGGTTTTTCGGGTAGTCTTGATAGTATATCTGCCTTTGAGTTTTTAGATGCAGGTCGGTATGAAATAATGTAGGAGAATCTAGAGAAAAAAAGACTCCATCGGACTTGCCTGGAGGTGAGGGTTTTATGAATTTTTAGATATTGCAAATTCCTATGATCAGTATAAATCTGAATAGGAATTGTTGTACCCTCTAATAGATGCCTCCAATGCTCCAAGGCAGCCTTCATAGCTAGAAGTTCTTTTTCACCAACGTGATAATTTAATTCAGGGGTAGTTAATACCCTTGAAAAGTAAGCTACTGGATGCATAGAATCTTTGGGTGAAGATCGTTGGGATAGAATGGCTCCAATTGCATATTGGGAAGCATCAACTTCCAACACATACTGGAAATTAGGATCTGGGTATTTTAAAATTGGTGCTGTAGTGAATCTGGTTTTTAAGAGCTGAAAAACTTGTTCAGTTTCAGCAGTCCAGTGAAAAGGAATATCATTCTTGGTGAGATTTGTTAAAGGTTTTGTTATACCAGCAAAATTCTTTATAAATTTGCGGTAAAAGTTTGAAAATCCAAGGAACTTTTGGATATCGCGTTTGTTCTTTGGTCTAGGCCAATCTAAGATGACCTGAATTTTATTGGGTTCCATTGTTATGCCATTTGGGCTTATGTTGTATCCTAAAAATGTAATATTTTGTGTATGGAAGATACATTTTTCAAGCTTAGCATACAGACTATGTGCTTTTAATCTATGTAAGACTGCACGTACATGTTTGATGTGGTCCTGATAATTAGCTGAATATATTAGAATATCATCTAAATATATTACCATGGATGTGTCTAACAGATCCCTGAATATGTCATTTATAAATCTCTGAAATGTGGCTGGGGCGTTGCATAACCCAAAAGGCATGACTGTATATTCATACAGTCCATACCTTGTGCGAAACGCAGTAAGCCACTCATCTCCTGGTCTTATTCGGATGAGATTATAGGCGCCTCTTAGATCAAGTTTCGTAAAGATCTTTGCCCCCCTAAGCCTCTCAATAAGTTCAGGGATCAGAGGTAATGGGTATCTGTCTTTAATTGTACGGTTATTTAATTGTCTATAATCAACGATTGGACGTAATGTTTGGTCTTTATTTCGAACAAAAAATATACCTGCTCCTGCTGGAGAGGTTGAAGGTCTAATAAAACCTTTTCGCAAGTTTTCATTTATGTAATTCTTTAAAGTTTGGAGTTCTGGTTCTGAGAGAGGAAATATATGTCCAAATGGTATATCAGAACCAGGGATGAGATCTATTGGACAGTCATATGGACGATGAGGAGGCAGATTTTCTGCCTCAGTTTTACTGAAAACTTGCTTAAGATCCTGATACTCAATAGGAAGTTTTGATTCACTTAGAGCTAGTACTGGTAAATGTGGATTACATGTTGTTCTGCAATAATCTGAATTAAACTCAAATGTACTAGTTGTCCAGTTAATTGTAGGTTGATGTGTTTGTAGCCATTGTAATCCTAAAACTATGTGAAAAATCGGAGACTGTAAGACATCAAATTTAATATATTCTCTATGTGATGTATGAGTGGTCACCAGAATCGGTACTGTGTGATGTGTTATTGGTCCTGTTTCTAACTGTTTTCCATCAATAAGACGAACCGTTACAGGTTTATTTTTTGCAATAAGGGGGATTTTATTAAATTTTACATAATCAATATCAATGTAACAGGAGAATGCTCCGGAGTCTATGACTGCTTTAGAGTGGAGGAGATGTTGATCCCACTGTAATGAGATAGGGAGTAAACAGTTAGTTAATTCAGTATTAGGAGAGGGGGTTACTGAACTGAGTATCTGTGGCTTACCCTTTTTCTGCTTCTTAAGGGTTGGGCAAGCTGTGACCTCATGATCCTTTGATCCACAGTAAAGACATAGATGATTTGCCCTTCGTCTCAGTTTTTCTTCTGGGGTCAATGGTCCTCTGATTACTCCGATGTCCATAGGCTCATCAGCACTTCGTTGTGTGTGTGAAGAAACTCTAGAGTCTGTTAATTTTGTATGTGTGTCATAGTTTGATTTTTCTAACTTTCTTTCCCTAAGCCTGTGATCGATTTTTATTGACAGCTGCATTAATTGTTCTAGATCATCTGGCAGATCTATTCTGGCGAACTCATCTTTGATTGACTCTGAGAGTCCAATCCTGAATTGATTTCTCAGGGAAATCTGATTCCAGCCAGAATCTTGCTGCCAGATTTTAAATTCTGAAATATAATCCTCTACCGCCCTTTTATGCTGTCTGAGAGACCTTAATTTATTATCAGCTGTTAGCTGTTTGTGTGGATCTTCATACAAGGAGGAAAGAGCTTTAAAAAAATCATCAATGGAATTAAGTAGGGGGTCATTGCGTTCAAAAAGGGTATCTGCCCATGCCCTAGGTTCTCCTCTAAGGTATGAGATGACAGTTAATACCTTTATTTTATCTGTTGTGAAGGTTTTTGGTTTCAAAGTGATAAACAGTATACATGAGTTTAGGAATTGTCTAAACTGTTTGCGATCACCAGAAAATTTTTCTGGGGGACTTACAGGTGGCTCATTAAATGACTCTATGTGAGAGTGTGTGGGCTTCAATGTATCTTGTATAATTTTTCTAAGTGTTTGGTTTTCCACCTGCAACTCTCTAAGACCAACGTTTAATTGATCTACCTTTTGATCTAATGTAGCTACATAGTTGGAGAGTTCCATGGGATCCATCTTTATGCTGCTTTTTTTCAGGCTTGGTATTTCTGTAACAACCCGATTTGTTTTTATTATGTTGCAATTGAAATAAACACTGTTCTCCAATAAAATACTTTCAGTTACAAAATTGTGTGTTTGTCTCTTTAAATCAGTACCATTGTTTGTCTGAATAACAATCGTAATGATCACAAGAAGTTTTATATTATGAGCTAAGGAATGGAGTAACATATGCTTAATGTTACCCTTAATATCCCTTTGCTCATTGGAAGCATAGTTTAGGTATGGCAGAAACATATATGTAATTCAAATAAGCAGGGAATCGTAATGGAGATTGATACAGCAAAATAGATAAAGTTATAAGTAATCAGTTTTGGCTCACCAACTTGATGGAACAAGGGAGCAGGAAATGCGGCTGTGAATAATGTCGAGCGGTAGATGTTGAAGCTGTTCTCAGTAGGAGTAAAGCAGGAGAGTCCGGTGTGAACAGGTTGAACAAACACGGCGTCAGCGTGGATACACTGTGAGTTGTTGGAGCGGCCGCCCGTGACGTCAGAGGAAGTTCCGATGCGGTACGGTGCTGGAGATGTGACAGGTGAAGAGAAGCAGCGTTGTAGCTGCAAGGAGAATCTCAGAAACAAATGCAGAGGTAACTCACACAGTGCCAGGAAGATTAGGCAGGATGTAGCAAAAGCTAAATAATGCGTTCAGGCAAAATACAGGCTGAGTATTGACAGGAGTCAACCAGCTAATACCAAGCAATGAAGCAAAAGGCTTCAATGCTTATAAAGGGAGTAGAAACGAAAATGAGGCTGATGTGAAATTAGATCCTTAATGGGACAGACTGTTACAAGGGTTAAGTGGAGCACATCTAGTCTTTCCTAACGAATTGCATAGTTCCAGTGTAGTATGTAACCTGTTATGATGTGTGAGACCAGGTATCAGCTAGCAAGTGTAGTGTCTGTGAAACTTATTTTCCCAGGCCACATGGATCACTCAGAGCCAGAAGGGCCCTATAAAGATTAATAAGTACTTACTCAGGGTCGCCTGGCCTTCCGGATTTTCCTTGCTGCACTCCGCTGACCCCCTCAGGAGAACAGAGCCAAAAAAAAAACGGGTCCCCGATCTCCAGGCCTCTAGATGCAGATGGACAATGTATGTAGTGGAAGTGGGAGCGCAAGATGGCCGATGTTCGCGCCCTTTTCCTTCTTCTCCGATAACCAGCAGATAAAGCGCTGTGTTTAGGCCAAAATCAATTTATCCAGCCCGGGTTCTTCCTCCGGACTCCCAGGTCATGTACTTGCCTCTTCTCCTTAATAGGACCAGCTTTAGTATATCCGCAAAGCAACCTAGGTACTTCTTAACACTTCAGGCGCAGCTCTCTCTTACTCGTAAGCACCGGCCGCAGGATCTTCTAGGGGTGGCAGATATATAAACCTTGTCCTCCGCTGGCACCCAATAGTCACTAGGAGCTCCAGAGCGGACCCCCGAACCTCCGGAGCGTGATGCAGGGAATAGCATGCTGTGGTGTTGGGTCTATTGCAGCAGGTTGGCACAGGTGATACCGGGATTAGTTGCGCCCTATTAGCGATCTGGAACAGGTCGATGAGATATGTTACCTTCCTCTCAGCTGCCGGTTACTAATAGAGAGGGTGTTGTAGCCACCAGAGAGGAGCCCCGACCCTCTGGTGAACAATCCTCCTTTAAGAAATTTTTCAGCGTCTTCCCAGACACACGGTAATAGTGCAGGCTGCAAGTATAAAGTCTCACCCAACCTTTTAGCCAACTGCCTCTTATCCCCAGTTAGATGAGCAAGGTATGGGAAGTATAAAAATATACTTTACACTGCTTTTTATCAATACTTTATGTAGGTTTAAAGTTATAATTAGGGAGAGCAACTAACATGCATGTCCTGCTTCGTCAATAGCCGGCTCTGCCCCCCCCCCCCACATTTCTCTTTTGATTGGCTAAGTAGATGCTGGTCCTTCAGCAAAGAATAACAAGAGAGTGAAGAAAATTTGATAATATAAGTAAATTTGAAAGTTGTTTATAATTATATGTTCTATCGAAATCATGAAAGAACATTTTGGGGTTTCCTGTCCCTTTAAGTAAAGCTCATTTAGACCCTCAGCCCAGCTATATAACCTGAAAATCATCTGCATTCAAATATCAAAATTCACAATATAAAAGCCTCACATACGTTGCTTCCTGTTTCCCTTCTCCGTGCTGCTTTCCCTCCTAAACAGTGGGAGGAATAGGATGGAGACAACTCTCAAAATTCTTCTGCAATCTGAGGTTTACTGCTTCCCCTTGCTTCTCACTGGATATTTGACTTTAGGGCAAAATCATTATACACCAAAGTTTTTTCAGCACTTTGTCTTTGAGCACTGCAGTCATCATTGTCCCAGGCTCATCCGCCTTCTGAAGCTCTGGGACTGGTGTCCCTGGCAAGTTCCTGACTATTAGAAATCCATTATTATGAGTGACAGTAACAAAAGGTGGGTCAGTATTATGTAGGAGGAGCCCTTGCTCTCCCTGTGGGGGGGGGGGCAGTTATTATGTGGGGGGCACTTGCCCTCCTTATAACAATGCAGCTGCAAAACCTAGGCTTGAGATAGGAGGCTGGGGTAAAAAAAAAAAATTTTACACCAGCAGCAACTCCCCACTGATCTGCCTGCTATGGGCAGTCATGCTCCTCCCTCTTACATTCTTGATGCTGCTGGGTATGGTTAAAGGGAACATGGTTGGCCCCATCCACTGCTTTAGGTGGGGGGGGGCAGCATGGGTGGGGAGGAACAGCAAAGGGAGGGCGCTCTAGAACAAAATCATTTTTACAACAACCCTAATTTAAACAACAATGGGCATTAAGGCATATATAAAATCATACATATGGCCAGATTACATATGCTGCGTCACCCGCAAAAGCCAGCGATGCCAGTGTTTAGTCCGGTTTTGCTATCACATATACGGCGCCGCATATAAATGCGGCATGTATATTTCACCCATCGCCCACTAATTTTACTCCCATAAGCTAACATATAACCGCGTCACAAGTTGGTATCACATATTCAGCGCAAGGACTTACGCAGTGAAAATGGAGAAATTTTACTTAATTTTCACCTTGCCACACATAGGCAAGTGCAGCAAGCCTTACGCTGAAAATGTGAGCACCGTAACTCCCGTAACTCCCTGAAAATATAAACTAACACCTAATGCATGCACAATATGTACCTGTCAACCACAATCCCTGAGTTTTGCATTATGGCTGCTCGCTAATGACTTGAACGTTATTTCCATTACATATCTTTTTATAACGTAGGTATTACGAGTCTGAAAACAACCTCGGAATGCGTCGTGGTAACATGACTACAGCGTTTATTTAATATTCTCCCATAGAGATCAATGCTAAATTAACTCAGCATGGATTTTTCATCTAACACTCGATCTCGCGAGAAATACACACTGCTCTGTCACATATGCATTACACATTCACATACGCATTACACATTCACAATCGGAAACAAAAAATAATGCACAACATTTACACTAAACGAGGAATCAATAAATACGTTCAGATTTTGCAACACGGAACAAAACAACATGAAAAAAGAATTGCACACTGATACACAAACAAAACATTTGCATTAAAGATTACGGAACATTAGTATGAATAAACATTAACACCACTTGACAAATACGAGACCATCACAAATCAGCATTTACATTTACAGATACTACTTTTGGACAATGTTATGCAAAACGATCACTATGACATCATCACATTATACACATTACACAAGTACAAAATCAATATAAACATGCGCAAATTCAAACAACTAATACACATTACACATATACTAATTACTAACGGCTAGATTACGAGTTTTGCATTATGAGTAAAAAAGCAGCGTTAAGGCTCATAACGCTGATTTTTAACTACCGCTGCTATTACGAGCCTTGTAGGTACAGCTGTCCCGCACACTATTTTGGCCTTACCACAAATCAACTTATGCAATTTGCGTATAGTCTATTTTCAATGGGACTTCCATAGCGCCGGTATAACAAGCTTTATTTTTTTAGTCCAAAAAGTGAGCGGTACAGCCTATCCTTCAAGATTCGTAATGCATTCTAAAGTCAGTAGTTATGAGTTTTACACTACAAAGCCGTAGCATAAAACTCATAACTAAAGTGCTAAAAAGTACACTAACACCCATAAACTACCTATTAACCCCTAAACCGAGGCCCTCCCGCATTACAAGCACTAAAATAAAATTATTAACCCCTAATCTGCCGCTCCCGATATCGCCGCCACTATAATAAACATATTAACCCCTAAACTGCCACACTCCCACCTCGCAAACATTAGTTAAATATTATTAACCCCTATCTGCTGTCCCTAACATCGCCACCACCTACCTACATTTATTAACCCCTAATCTGCCGCCCCCAACGTCACCACCACTATACTATATTTATTAACCCCTAAATCTAAGTCTAACCCTAACCCTAACACCCCCTAACTTAAATATAATTAAAATAGATCTAAATAAAACCTACTATCATTACCTAAATAATTCCTATTTAAAACTAAATACTTACCTGTAAAATAAACCCTAAGCTAGCTACAATATAACTAATAGTTACATTGTATCTATCTAAGGTTTTATTTTTATTTCACAGGCAAGTTTGTATTTATTTTAACTAGGTAGAATAGTTACTAAATAGTTATTAACTATTTACTAACTACCTAGCTAAAATAAATACAAATTTACCTGTAAAATAAAACCTAACCTAAGTTACACTAACACCTAACACTACACTACAATCAAATAAATTACCTAAATTAAATATATATTTATATTTTATCAAAATAAAAAAGCCCCCCCCCAAAATAAAAAAAACCTAGCCTAAACTAAACTACCAATAGCCCTTAAAAGGGCTTTTTGCTGGGCATTGCACCAAAGAAATCAGCTCTTTTACCTGAAAAAAAAATACAAACAACCCACCACCCACACAACCAACCACCCAAATAAAACCCTAACTAAAAAAACCTAAGCTCCCCATTGCCCTGAAAAGGGCATTTGGATGGGCATTGCCCTTAAGAGGGCATTTAGCTCTATTGCGGCCCAAACCCTAACCTAAAAATAAAACCCACCCAATAAACCCTTAAAAAAACCTAACACTAACCTCTGAAGATCCACTTACAGTTTTGAAGACCGGAAACCCATCCTCAACGAAGCCTGGAGAAGTCCTCAACGAAGCCGGGAGAAGTCTTCATCCAAGCCGGGAGAAGTGGTCCTCCAGACGGTCAGAAGTCTTCATCCAGACGGCATCTTCTATCTTCATCCATCTGGCGTGGAGCAGGTCCATCTTCAAGACATCCGACACGGAGCATCCTCTTCTTTCCGATGACTAATGACAAATGAAGGTTCCTTTAAATGACGTCCCTTAGATTCCAATTGGCTGATAGAATTCTATCAGCCAATCGGAATTAAGGTTGAAAAAATCCTATTGGCTGATGCAATCAGCCAATAGGATTGAACTTCAATCCTATTTGCTGATCCAATCAACCAATAGGATTGAGCTTGCATTCTATTGACTGTTCCAATCAGAATTCTATCAGCCAATTGGAATCTAAGGGACGCCATCATGGATGACGTCATTTAATGGAACCTTCATTCGTCGTTAGTCGTCGGAAAGAAGAGGATGCCCCGCGTTGGATGTCTTGAAGATGGACCCACTCCGCGCCGGATGGATGAAGATAGAAGATGCCGTCTGGAGGACTACTTCTCCCGGCTTGGCTGAAGACTACTTCCGGCTTTGTTGAGGACTTCTCCCGGCTTTGTTGAGGATGGATGTCCGGTTTTAAAAACTGTAAGTGGATCTTCAGGGGTTAGTGTTAGGTTTTTTAAGGGTTTATTTGGTGGGTTTTATTTTTAGATTAGGGTTTGGGCCACAATAGAGCTAAATGCCCTATTAAGGGCAATGCCCATCCAAATGCCCTTTTCAGGGCAATGGGGAGCTTAGGTTTTTTTTAAGGGCTATTGGTAGTTTAGTTTAGGCTAGTGTTTTTTTATTTTGGGGGGGCTTTTTTATTTTGATAGGGCTATTAGATTAGGTGTAATTAATTTAAATATCTTGTAATTAGTTTTTATTTTGTGTAGTTTAGTGTTTGTTTGTTTTTTGTAATTTAGGTAATTGTATTTAATTATTTTAATGGTATTTAATGTAGGTAATTTATTTAATTGTAGTGTAGTGTTAGGTGTTAGTGTAACTTAGGTTAGGTTTTATTTTACAGGTAAATTTGTATTTATTTTAGCTAGGTAGTTATTAAATAGTTAATAACTATTTAATAACTATTCTACCTAGTTAAAATAAATACAAACTTGCCTGGGAAATAAAAATAAAACCTAAGCTAGGTATAATGTAACTATTAGTTATATTGTAGCTAGCTTAGGGTTTATTTTACAGGTAAGTATTAAATAGGAATTATTTAGTTATTAATTGTAGGTTTTATTTAGATTTATTTTAATTATATTTAAGTTAGGGGGTGTTAGGGTTAGACTTAGGTTTAGGGGTTAATACATTTAATATAGTATCGACGACGTTAGGGACGGCAGATTAGGGGTTAATAAGTATAATGTAGGTGTTGGCGATGTCGGGAGCGGCAGATTAAGGGTTAATAAATATAATGTAGGTGTTGGCGATGTCGGGGATGGCAGATTAGGAGTTAATAAGTGTAAGATTAGGGGTGTTTAGACTCGGGGTTCATGTTAGGGTGTTAGGTGTAAACATAAATTTTCTTTCCTCATAGGAATCAGTGGGGCTGCATTACAGAGCTTTACACTGCTTTTTTGCAGGTGTAAGACTTTTTTTTAGCCGGCTCTCCCCATTGATGTCTATGGGGAAATCGTGCACGAGCACGTACGACCAGCTCACCGCTGACTTAAGCAGCGCTGGTATTAGAGTGCGGTATGGAGCTCAATTTTGCTCTACGCTCACTTCTTGTCTTTTAACGCCGGGTTTATAAAAACCTGTAATACCAGCGCTGTAGGTAAGTGAGCGGTGACAATAACGTGCCGCACCCCTCATAACGCAAAACTCTTAATCTTGCGGTTAGAAAGCACACCTGAATCTCCTTTACTTTGCAGACCAGTACATCATTAAACATTTACATAGGGTATATAAGCACGCTCAAAGCATGGCTTCTTTGACTGTATTGCTTTTTTGAGTTAGGTGCAGGTAAGTGAGCGGTGACAATAACGTGCCGCAGCCCTCATAACGCAAAACTCTTAATCTTGCCGTTAGAAAGCACACCTGAACCTCCTTTACTTTGCAGACCAGTACATCATTAAACATTTACATAAGGTATATAAGCACGCTCAAAGCATGGCTTCTTTGACTGTATTGCTTTTTCGAGTTAGGTGCAGGTCTAGGCATTGGAGGGTTTGGTGAGATTTGAGAGAGTAGAGATATTTGAGAGTAGAGAGATGTAGTGTGAGTTAGTGAGAGTTAGTGTGAGTTAGTGAGCATTAGTGTGAGTTAGTGAGAGTAAGTCAGAGTGAGTGAGAGTTAGTGTGAGTGAGTGAGAGTTAGAGTTAGTGAGAGTGAGAGTTAGAGTTAGTGTGAGTTAGTGATCGAGAGTTTGTTTGGGTGAGTGTGGGAGTGTTTTGTTCATACATTTATTATATAAACACATTTACACGCAAACACATTCAATACATACATACACTTATCACTAACACTACATACACTCCATACCCCATTCCTTCTCATACTACACTCCATACCCCATTCCCTTTAAGCCCATACCCTATTCCCTTTAAGCCCATAGCTTTTTGTTTTATTAAACTTATTGTTTACATATCCTCAATTTCGTCTTTTTACACATATACGTTTGTCTGTTTAATACCCCTTACCCTCTTTTATGTATATCCCATTTACAGTTTCAGCACTTTTTTTACTTTTTGTTCATTATTTTGACCCCCTTTCATTTGGGCACATTCACATTTTGTTTGATTATGTCGGGAGAGGGGGAGAGGGGGCAGATTAGCCTACATCTATTAGAGCTCATTAAGCAGGAGGCTAGGGCTGAGTTCAGGGATGAGCTTGTAGAGGAGTCTAGGCAGGAGGTAGGGGGAGAGGAAGGGGGAGAGGAACGGGACAGGAAGGGGGAGAGGAAAGGGGTGGGTGGACCCAGCCTCATTGCTGTAGATGAACAAGTGGCTGGGCCCAGTGGTGTGCAGCGTGGACAGGGAGCTTTACAGTCCGGGGAATAGAGGCTTACATCGCAGGGGAAGCCCAGGCAGAGGGAGGAGAGATATACCATGGATGAGAAGAAGGCCCTTATAGAGGCTTATATGGAGAGGGCTAGGAGGCTGCAGGTACAGAAGGCCACCCCTAAGGATAAGAGGAAGCTGTGGATGGAGATCAGGGATGCCATTAATGCAGTGGAGGTTTATAACAGGGGTGTGAAGTCTATCCAGCATCGTTACCGGGACTGCAGAGCGGAACTGAAAAGAAAGCTCACAAATGAAAGGGAATACCTATCCGGGACCGGTGGCGGTCCGGAAATAATCTTTGAATTTTCCTGCTGGGAGGAAATGCTGCGTCCCAACATCTCCGAGGTGGCCATAGTCAGTATCGGAGGAGCCAGCTGTCGCCACCCTTGCTCTGTCCATGGCCTGCCACCCTAGAACTTGCAAGCTGCCAAAGAGACTGTAACTTCTTTACACAATCACTGGAAAATGTTTTGGCAGGTTTTACAAAGCGCTTCCCCCCAGTACAAACATTTTGCTGACTGCTCACAACAGTTTTAAATAATTTTACCCCCAAGTGATTATATTTGGCTTTCTGTTTGTCTTCTATGTTTGTGATAGCCATCTATTGAGCTCTTGCTATGTTGCTTCTCCCACCTGCTATGAGAATACATCCAGTCTTTTACATTACCCTTTGTAAAGGGACAATAAACTCCTAAGTTTTACTACAGTAGAAGAGTTACTACTCACCATGCTTTTGTTTTTCCTCAAAGTCATTCTCTTGTTTTAACCCCTTAAAAGTATCAGTTAGTGAAGTTTTGCATCTTCACACTGGGCGCCACCACCTTGGAGCTTATATTTGTTTTGTAACATTTACAAAATGCAAAAAACTCCAAAAATGTAACACTTCTGCTCTCTGTTATGTGAGCTCAATTGTAGTGAAAGGTACAGCTGTGAAAAAGCAAATCTGTGAGAGTGCACTGCTTCTATCACGGGATGCAACAATATACGAGCTACAAGATGGCGGTGCCCAGTATAAAATGCCGAACTTTACCACTTAATATTCTGAAAAGAGTAAAAATAAGAGAATAGCTTTAATGAGAGCTGCAGGTACAGGAGCGAAAACATTAGCATGGTGAGTTATAACCCTGTTGTACTCAGCAGTTTAATATCCCTAAAACCCATGGGTTTAAATTATTTTTAGTTGGGAAATTTGATTCTGGCAGCTTTAATGTTCATAGCATTTCTTTCACTTCTTTCAAATCTAAAGAATTCTAGTAGGATCTTAAAAGTACAGCTGGGAATTATCTCCAGTCAATCCATGTAATTTTATTTTGCTTGCTAGTTCTCAGTTATCTGCTTTTTATCCAACCTCTCTTCAGTCACCTCTCCTATGACACCAGTCTATCTGCTTGTGTTTGGCCTACATGATCATACAGCGTTTAAAACCTATTCACCTTTCTGAGCACAGCCAAAGAGTTTTCAGTTGTTTGCTTACTTGCATCTAAGATATATAGTTTGTTTTATAGATTTTTTAATAGACATTTCTGTGTATACAAAAACAACCACAAATTTATGTTTCCTAATGTGCATCTTTGTCTATCAAATTTGCTTTGAAGTTGTGATCCTTTAAGATCAGTTGTGCACAAAAAATGCATTTCTTGTTCTCTTAACATAAAAGTTTGACCAGCTTTCACTTATTTTTTTCCATTTATGATTGTTTTCTCAGTGTTCTTTTGCTTATCTTGACTATGGACCAGATTACAAGAGGAGTGCTTTATATTGATGCATGCAAGTGATATTAGCGCTCCACTTTGTAATAACAGGGCACCATAATGTCCCCATAGACCGCAATGTAAAGCCACTCTTCAGTGCCGTTTTTTTTCTAACACCCCACTCCCACTGACTTTAAAGCCCCAAAACTGCCAAGTGCAGGGTTTTTTTTAATAAAAAAAAAAATGTTATGCTTACCAGATAAATTCCTTTCTTTCCTGGCAGAGTCCAAGACTTCATTTCTTACTGCTGGGAAATACAACACCTGACCACTAGGAGGAGACAAAGACACTCCTGCCAAATACTTAAAAATCCCTCCCACTTCCCCTATCCCCCCAGTCATTTAGCCGAGGGAATGAGAAAAAATAGGAGAAACATCAGGGTATAAAGGTGTCAGAAGAAAAACAAAAAGAGAGCCGCCCAAACAAAGAATAATTTACGTGCAGGGTCGTGGCCTCTCCCTGCCAGGAAAGAAAGGAATTTATCTGGTAAGCATACATTTTGTTTTCTTTCCATAAGGCAGGGAGAGTCCATGACTTCATTCCTTACTGTCTGGAAAACAATACCCAAGCTCTAGAGGACACTGAAGGAATAATGGGAGGGAACAAAAAGAGGCGGACCCTAATCTGAGGGCACCACAGCCTTCAAAGCCTTTCTCCCAAAAGCAAACTTGTAAAATTTAGAAAGAGTATGTAAGGAGGACTAGGTAGTTGCCTTACAAATCTGATCCATTGAGACTTCGTTCTTAAAAGTCCAGGAAGAAGCTACTGCTCTAGTGGAATAAGCCTTAATCCTCACAGGAGGCTATTGTCCAACCGTCTCATAAGTTAGGTGGATGACACGCCTTAACCAGAAAGACAGGGAAGATGTATTGGCCTTCTGACCCCTACGTTCACCAGCATAGATGACAAACAAACATGTAGATTGTCTGAACTCCTTAGTAGCCTGAAGGTAGAACTTCAAGGCATTAATCACATCTAGATTGTGAAGCAAAAGCTCTTTTGCCAAAGAAGGATTGGAACACAAGGAAGGAACAACAATCTCTTGATTAATGTTGCGATCTGACACCACCTTAGGAAGGAAACCTAACTTAGTACATAAAACTGCCTTATCTGCATGAAAAACAATGTAAGGGGGGGTCACATTGCAAGGCAGAAATCTTGGAGACTCTGCGAGTAGAGGCAATAGTCAATAGAAACAAAACCTTACAAGATAACAGTTTAATGTCAACATTATGCATGGGCTCAAACGGAGCCTGTTGCAACACACAAAGAACAAGAAAAAACACAACCAGTAATGTGATCTAACTGGTGTTGTTAAGAGGTGCCAATTCAAGGATATATATAAAAAAATATATAACGTGTGCAGTAAAAAGTGATAAAACTGTGTTAAATGGTCAATTAAATAATATGATAAAAATTATATGGCAACAGTATAAAAAATACAGAATATATATGAAATATATAATGTGATGAGGAGTGATAATTGCTACTCTAAAATTAAATGATATCATACAAAATCGAATCAATATACCACAAAAGAATTCCTTCCCTCATATAGCACATAAATATATAATCATGTGGAATAAAGATTAGTGTAAAATGTCCCAATCGTGTTATAATGTAACTATCCAGTAAATAAGAGGTGATGATAGTCCATACAAATAAAAAAATAATAAAAACGTGTCCAATAACAGAAGTGTTCCAAATGTCAGGCAGCTCCTCTGGTGTGTTATGCCACTATAACACAGTCACGATATCCTAAGAAACAAAACATAGAGGGCGCCACATAGTGCAGATCAAACGATAAGGATCCAAAAAAAATATCTGGTGGTATTGCAATGATATTGCGCTTAGTTCACAGAGGATTAGCTGATGGTTGTTCAGCTGTTAGTGACACCTAGTCACACCCCCGCTGTCACTCATGACTGTGAATCATTGGAGGTTCTGTCTTTTTACTGATGATGCTAGTATTTACACCCCCATCAGACGATTGGCTGATGGCCCACATAGTTTGCTGTAGGCTGGGAGTTCACTTTGTGAGATCTGATGATCGCCGCGATATTATGTAGGTATATTCTGGTGCGGCTATTATTTGGCCGTGAATGGGTCTAACGGTCCCCGGTTGAGACTGAAATAACCTCTTTGGGACGATCGTTCATATCTGACGAACAGGTCAGTTACCACACCCCAACGGATTATTGGCTGGTAATTTTTGTACACAGATATGATGATCACCATGATATAGTGCAAATCTGGTGCCAGTAGGTTTATATTTATATAGACCAGATGACTACTTTCATTTGGGGTGTATCACTTTGACCCAGATTAGAAGTGATAATCGCTAACTATTACATATGATCACGATCATACCCTATGAACACCCCTAATAATAATAATAGGTCACATTACAGTGCTATGTAGAGGATAGCCAGATAACGATAATGCTTTTAGACAGTTTTGAGAAATGTATTATATTACTAGAAGCTGGTCTAATAATCTTATTAGACTAAGGAAGGAACAGATCCTTATAGACCTCTCATGGTTGCTAAGCATTTTTTGGCAACAATCAATCACACAGGACTCGCCTCTAAACACCACATGCTTTCAATCATTCACACTGAAATCAGCTGTGTCAGCTTGTGGATGGATAGCTCAAACTTGGTTATGATTGGTTATGTTATTGTATATAGGGTAGCAGTTTGTGTATTGTTTTATACAGCCTGATGAAACCGTGCTGTGACACGGAGAAACGCGTTGCTTTTTTACTTGTTTTAAAATAAAACCTTTTATTAATCCTATTGCTGCTACACTGTAACTTCTTGGAGAACTGGTTATTTCCCAAGTAATACCTTTCATTCCTGGACTCCCCCTGGTGGGACATGGTGTATTGTGACTACCTAAGGACCTCCATATCCTTTTATCTCCATCCACTCCTGGATTCCTCCTGGTGGGATAAGGTGCTTCGTAATTACCTAAGGACTACAATCTCCTGGATTCCCCCTGGTGGGATAAGGTGCTTCGTGACTACCTAAGGACTACAATCTCCTTCTTTGGGATTTCCCAGTACACGGCCTGAGTGTCTGCTGGACGACTTTTGGTTCCGGTCTGCCTATATTGCACGATTGTGCATTACATCACGTGAGTAGCAATTTGGCTATCTATATATTTTTTTTGGATCCTTATCGTTTGATCTGCACTATGTGGCGCCCTTAATGTTTTGTTTCTTAGGATATCTTGAACGTGTTATAGTGGCATAACACACCAGAGGAGCTGCCTGACATTTGGAACACTTCTGTTATTGGACACATTTTTATTATTTTTTTATTTGTATGGACTATCATCACCTCTTATTTACTGGATTGTTACATTATAACACGATTGGGACATTTTAAAATATTTTTTATTCCACATGATTATATATTTATGTGCTATATGAGGGAAGGAATTCTTTTGTGGTATATTGATTCGATTTTGTATGATATCATTTAATTTTAGAGTAGCAATTATCACTCCTCATCACATTATATATTTCATATATATTCTGTATTTTTTATACTGTTACCATATAATTTTTATCATATTATTTAGTTGACCACTTAACACAGTTTTATCACTTTTTACTGCACACGTTATATATTTTTTTATATATATCCTCGAATTGGCGCCTCTTAACAACACCAGTTAGATCACGTTACTGGTTGTGTTTTTTTCTTGTTTGATCTATCTCTGCCCCACCTCTAAGAGTGCAGCCAAAATGATGTCTATTAGTGAACGTAATAATAAGAGACTATTGTTGGGGTCCACCAATCTGAACGATATTGATCTGGATCCACCAAATGAAAATATTTCTGAGATACCTATCCAGACTATGTTTTTCAGATTGGAGGAGCACCTTAAAAATGAATGTAGACACTGGTGGGATCTTGATACCCTTAAAAAATATGTGAATATGAAACAAATACCAAGAGGTTTGCGAATGTTCAAAAACTGTTCCTTTAAAGATAATACAGCTGTTTTGTCTGAGTGGGAGGAAGCTTTGAATGAATGATCTTTTAAACTCATGAATATCCTAATATCACACAGAGAGAGATTAGTTATTGATGCTAGTAATGAGATAGAAAAAATCCAAAATCAATTGGTGCTTAATAAGACCAATGAAAAATATGAGAATTTAAATAATCTGGTATTAGATAGAGTGGATAAATTTGAACAGGATATCATTAATCTTAAGAACAAGAAATTAGCGAGAGATAATGCAGATTACTCTCAAGGCATTGTATATACATATATGAAAGATAAGAAAACTCAGGAGAGGCAAGAAAATATGATGAATCAAGATGACAACATACAAACTAATAGGGCCAGACTAGAACCTGCACCATATGATACACAAGAGTGGGTATTATTAACTAAAAAACAACCTTTTAAAAAACCTGATGACCACAAGAATCACCATAACCGTGGTCAATATAATAATTATAATTATAACCAACACTCAGGAAAGACAGAATATCCACCGAGGAATAGTAATCATTATACTCCCAACTATCATTCTAATGGTTATCAGAGGGGCAGAACTGATTATTACCAACCAAGAAATAACAGACCTAATCATTATATATCCAATGAACATCCCAACAACAATGTATCTATGAGTCATACACATAGAACCAATTCCATTGGCAATTCAAATTATGGTCATAATAGATTTACACATACTAATAGATATGAGGTACTAAGAGATGAGAGATCTCCTAGATATAACGAACATACCGTCCCTAGGTCTGAACAGAATTATACCCCTAGATATGAACAAAATTCTGTCCCTAGTCATGGAAAACACTACCCCAGGTTCATACCATACTTTGGGACACAGATCTTACCATACTAATCACAATGCCTATAACCATACACATTATCAAAAGTCTGACCAAGCAAGTAGTAATACATCTAACTTGAATCAGACCATGAATGATCATTTAATTAATGATCAACATCCAGAGTATGATAGGAATCTTTCCTCCCATAGACCATCATCACAACTAAGACCTAAAGCAGATGAACAGCTGTTCAACCAACCCTCTACATCGTCCATGATTGAGCCTTGTCGAGGTGACATGAATTATGATAACCAGTCTTTTTTAGACAGGCGCCCAAAGCCAAGATACCACCAATCGAAAATTGCAGAGTTCATGGAACCCCTGGTAACAAATACACCCAATCACAGGGGGAAAAGGTCCCACGAAGACGTGGAAAGAGAGGAAGACAATCAACCATCAAAGAGGATAGATTACAGAGACTAGCTAGTGGTATTTTTAACCTCTCTTCACATACACTCACTAAAGATGAAATCAGGGTCCTAGGCAAAGGCCTATCATTTAGTCCTTCCACAATATGTTTGAATTATATGTAGATGTTAACAGATTTGCAGAAAAGAAACTTAAATCGGATATGTGCCCTATCTTAACAGATAACATGGATACAAGAATATCTTCAAATATAATCTATCATGAGCCTGAACATTTGACAGATCATCTGTTAGTTGATTATATACATTCCAATCTTAAATCTAAATCGAATTTTTCCCCTATACTAAATAACAATACATATATAGAATTATTTAAGGAGTATATATTAGATGATCTGGAAAGACTCCCCAAAAAGATCCATCGTAATGCATTCAACTTAAATCTTAAAGAAAGAAATGCATTAAAATCATTAAGAAATAACCAAGAGCTGGTAATACGCCAGGCTGACAAAGGTGGGGGTATAATACTACAAGATCTCTCCGACTACTTGCTAGAGGCCAATAAAATACTTGGTGATATAAATTACTATAAGAAACTACCATCTGATCCAACTGAAAAATATCTGAAAATATTGAAAGGAATTGTAAATTTTGGTCATCAAGAAGGTATTCTCACCAAAGCTGAAAAAGATTACCTGATCCCCCTTAAACCCAACTGTGCTTTTTATTACCATTTACCCAAGATACATAAAAATGCACAATGTACCCCTGGTAGACAGATTATTGCGGGGATTGGGAGTCTAACAGATAATATGTCAGCATACGTGGATTACTATCTACAATGCTATGTCT
This sequence comes from Bombina bombina, assembly GCF_027579735.1. Classification (NCBI taxonomy): domain Eukaryota; kingdom Metazoa; phylum Chordata; class Amphibia; order Anura; family Bombinatoridae; genus Bombina; species Bombina bombina. The sequence continues at coordinate 783,844,685 of NC_069500.1, read as the reverse complement.
TTACTTTAGGATCATACATTAAAGATTCTCCTGATCTATAAATTAGATAAATACGAGATACTTGAAAATTACGTTTAGATTTCATGTGATGTACATACCTTATATTCAAATATACAGCACGAATGGGGACTCCAGGCTACTTCTAAATATCTGACAAATGATTTCTATATCCCTGATTTACAAAAAGAATTCATTCTACAACTAATTGCTTTCATATTACAGCATAATTACTTCGTGTTTCAGGATGAGTATTATCTACAACTGAAAGGTACTGCCATGGGGACCATGTTCGCCCCGAGCTTTGCCAATTTATTTATGGGCAACTTTGAAGAACAGTATATCTACAGCTCGGCATTCTGGGCAAACCTTGTCTTCTATGGCAGATATATTGACGATCTGTTGTTTATTTGGAACGGGGAAATCAAATCCGCCGAGTCTGTTGTTGCGCATCTGAATTCTAACAATATGGGGCTGACTTTCTCCAGTGTGATTGATAAGAGATCTATAGTATTTTTGGATCTATGCTTGACCTTTTCCGCTGATAAAATTATTACAACTACTCACTTTAAGACTGTATACTGCAACAGTTATCTCAACTATAAAAGTAACCATCACAGTGTCTGGAAAAATAACATCCCTTATGGACAATTTAAGAGGATACGCAGAAACTGTAGTTGTCTCAGTGACTATGAGAGACAGAGTGTAATTTTGACTAATAGACTTATTGAAAAAGGTTATCCGGAAGATGTAATTCAAATAGCCTATGAACATGCAAAAAATGATGATAGAAAATCTTACTTTGGACGAAAATCCAAAAGTGATACTAACAGTGATCATAAAGCCAACTAAACTTTTATCACCCAATATAACACTAATTACAAGAAGATCAAAAACATTGTGGAGCAACATTGGGGATTACTATGTAGGGACCCTATTTTGGGCAAACTACTGGCACCTGCACCCAGATGCACCTTTAGGAGAGCACCTACTATAAAAAATTATTTGGCACCTAGCAAAGTGGTTGTTCATAGAACCAAGGTTATGAACCAATACAAGAAACAATTAGTTAAGACTGGTACTACTAGGAAGGGCATTTTTAAATGCAGTTTAACAAATTGCATTATGTGTAAATATATTAACCCAGGATGCAATGCCTTCTATTCCCATACTACGGGCAAACAATATGTGATTTATCAATCTTTATCGTGTATATCCACATACGTGGTCTATTTACTCACTTGCAAATTTTGTGGGATTCAATATGTAGGTCGCACCTGCAGACTGATTAGAAATAGATGGAACGAACATTTTAGGAACATGAAGAATAATATTAGGAATCACAGTGTACCTAGACACTGTCATGCAAATCATCATGGTTCCCTTGACACGTTTAATATTTGCCCTATTGAATCTATTCCACCTTCTCATCTATACAATAGATTTACTCGATTAAGACAGAGGGAAACTTTTTGGATCTACAAATTGCAGACCTTGTTTTCTGCTGGTCTCAATATGAATATGGATCTTGCTGCCTTTTGATTTTTTGGTTTGGTTTGTCTGTTGTTGGGTGCTCTTGGTATCTGTGTTTTTAATTATTGGTATATATACTTATTACCAACTATTGTGTGAAAGGATTATACTGCAGGGTGCCTGCCACTATCTAGGTTTCTCTTTTTTAATAGTTTATTAGTGGTCCTTGTATATATATGGGTGTTTACACTTATAACTACATATAGGACATGTGACACCTGGCATTGTTGTCACATCATTATGAGGGCGTCTTATGTATCCCGCATGTTCCCACTGATATATGATTATGGCTCATGATCACTTATGTTTATGCGCTTTTGTTTATAATTTTAGTTTCGGTCATTTTGGAGATGTCATGTACTTTTCACTTATATACCTTTATATTTATGTCTTACTATGATATTATTATCTTTGTTATCATTTGTATTTTTTAGTTATTATTCACCTATATAATTATTTGGGTATTATTATATCACACAATTTTGAATCTAGTGATATTGCACTTTGATTGTACATCTAATGATGGAGTACTTTGGGGTTCACTTTAAGAAATTGGTTGCAATTTATTTTATTTTATTATTTTATTATTTTTATTTGTTATTTTATGTATCGATCTGATTTATTTCTATTTGAATTTACCAATTGGATTTGACTGGCATAAAATTCTAAAATTATAAAACTACAAAATAATAATAAAATTATGAATTCTATTTATTTATTTTATATAAGGTTTTATCTATGTACTTATTTGGTATATATTGCGATATAATGACCATGTGTGATCTGAGCAGTGTTTGGGCTTTATACCTACGCCCAGTCCCTCTGCTACTATGCGGGTAAGGACACTTTTTATCAAATTGGTACTTCGAGATCAGACTATACATCCTTTTTTATTTTCATATATCTGGTGGTATTGCGATGATATTGCGCTTAGTTCACAGACGATTGGCTGATGGTTGTTCAGCTGTTAGTGACACCTAGTCACACACCCCCCCTGTCACTCATGACTGTGAATCATTGGAGGTTCTATCTTTTTACTGATGACGCTAGTATTTACACCCATATCAGACGATTGGCTGATGGCCCACATAGTTTGCTGAAGGCTGGGAGTCCACTTTGTGAGATCTGATGATCAATGCGATATTATGTAGGTATATTCTGGTGCGGCTATTATTTGGCCGTGAATGGGTCTAACGGCCCCCGGTTGAGACTGAAATAACCTCTTTGGGACAATCGTTCATATCTGATGAACAGGTCAGTTACCACACCCCCAACGGATTATTGGCTGGTAATTTTTGTACACAGATATGATGATCACCATGATATAGTGCAAATCTGGTGCCGGTAGGTTTATATTTACATAGACCAGATGACTACTTTCATTTGGGGTGTATCATTTTGACCCAGATTAGAAGTGATAATCGCTAGCTATTACATATGATCACGATCATACCCTATGACCACCCCTAATAATAATAATAGGTCACATTACAGTGCTATGTAGAGGATATGTAGGAAGGTTTTTTGAGGGAGGGTTGGGTGGGTTATATTAATCCAAACTTAAGGGATAAATCAGATTTGTTATTTATATATCGTGACCCTTAAGTTCCAGAACCACTAACAGTAATATACATCAGAATGTATAGAGAGATGCAAAAAAAGAGAGATTTTGCAGCGCAAAGAAAAAAGACTGTTGGTTACTGGACTTCGTTAAATACTAAAACCCACTATCAGAGTAAACGAAAAATACGTGTAATCGGAATTCGATACTTTGAAATACAATTGACAACTACTTTCACACAAAATAACTTTATTTGAAAAAAATATTAAAGTAGTAGTCCGGCTGGACTAGTACTCATGCACACTCACACACATACGGTTTAAAACTTGCTGGAACTCAGACTATGTAATTTGATCTGAATTGCACCTCATAAAATATACATCACTCCTTAACAGGAGGTATTAGAGTATTTGTGTATATATAAGTAATCAACTCCTGTAGGTAAGTGAGTATGTTATTAGTAGTGGTAGTAGAGTGTATCTAATAAGTACTTATACAAAAAAGCACCACAATAATATAAATAGTATCCGATTAAATTTCCGGTTTGTGTGCTAAGAAATGTAAAGTCTACAGTACACTCAATGTATGTATGTTAGTCAAACAGTCAAAAGTAAAGCTGGTGGTTTACTGTGTTCCTAAATTTTAATCATTGCCAGTGTTGCAAAGTATATTAAATTGGTATTAAAGGACCCCGGTCACAGCAAAGTCATTGGTGATTTTAAAGTACGGTATATACCTTTAAATTAATTAGAGATTCAAATGCACTTTATATGCATAATGCACATATGCATCATTAAATATAATATTAATGTATGACTTATACAACCAATTATTAACTTTGCTTTAAAAAAGAGATTAGATTTTCAGTTCAACCTTGCTGAATAAAGATATACCAACAGGTTACCCACGATTGAAAAGATATGCTGAGCTGAGCTAGAAAAGGTCTCTTCTATAGCGGAGGCCTGTTTAAACATTAACTATCTTTGGAGCTTATAGTTCAACCATACTGAGTATAAATATACCAGCTGATTACCCACAAATGGAACGATATGCTGAGCTGAACTAAAGAAAGGTCTCTTCTAAAGCGGAGGCCTGTTTAACCATTTAGCTGTCGCTGGAGCTATAGTTCAACCTTGCTAAGTATAAGTGTACCCACAGGTTACCCACGAATGGAAAGATATGCTGAGCTGAACTGAAAAAAGGTCTCTTCTATAGCGGAGGCCTGTTTAACCATTAGTTATCACTGTATATAACTCTGAGCACAGGTTACCCACGACTGGAAAGAAATCTGCTAATCTTAGACTGAAAAAGGTCTCTTCTATAGCGGAGGCCTTGTTTAACATTAACTGCCACTGTCTGTAAGCGTAATCACTTTTTAAAGCAAAGTTAATAATTGGTTGTATAAGTCATACATTAATATTATATTTAATGATGCATATGTGCATTATGCATATAAAGTGCATTTGAATCTCTAATTAATTTAAAGGTATATACCGTACTTTAAAATCACCAATGACTTTGCTGTGACCGGGGTCCTTTAATACCAATTTAATATACTTTGCAACACTGGCAATGATTAAAATTTAGGAACACAGTAAACCACCAGCTTTACTTTTGACTGTTTGACTAACATACATACATTGAGTGTACTGTAGACTTTACATTTCTTAGCACACAAACCGGAAATTTAATCGGATACTATTTATATTATTGTGGTGCTTTTTTGTATAAGTACTTATTAGATACACTCTACTACCACTACTAATAACATACTCACTTACCTACAGGAGTTGATTACTTATATATACACAAATACTCTAATACCTCCTGTTAAGGAGTGATGTATATTTTATGAGGTGCAATTCAGATCAAATTACATAGTCTGAGTTCCAGCAAGTTTTAAACCGTATGTGTGTGAGTGTGCGTGAGTACTAGTCCAGCCGGACTACTACTTTAATATTTTTTTCAAATAAAGTTATTTTGTGTGAAAGTAGTTGTCAATTGTATTTCAAAGTATCGAATTCCGATTACACTTATTTTTCGTTTACTCTGATAGTGGGCTTTAGTTTTTAACGAAGTCCAGTAACCAACAGTCTTTTTTCTTTGCGCTGCAAAATCTCTCTTTTTTTGCATCTCACTGTACATTCCTATGTAGAGGATAGCCAGATAACAATAATGCTTTTAGACAGTTTTGAGAAATGTATTATATTACTAGAAGCTGGTCTAATAATCTTATTAGACTAAGAAAGGAACAGATCCTTATAGACCTCTCATGGTTGCTAAGCATTTTTTGGCAACAATCAATCACACAGGACTCAGCCACACCTCTAAACACCACACGCTTTCAATCATTCACACTGAAATCAGCTGTGTCAGCTTGTGGGTGGATAGCTCAAACTTGGTTATGATTGGTTATGTTATTGTATATAGGGTAGCAGTTTGTGTATTGTTTTATACAGCCTGATGAAACCGTGCTGTGACACGGAGAAACGCGTTGCTTTTTAACTTGTTTTAAAATAAAACCTTTTATTTATCCTATTGCTGCTACACTGTAACTTCTTGGAGAACTGGTTATTTCCCAAGTAATACCTTTTTATTCCTGGACTCCCCCTGGTGGGACAAGGTGTATTGTGACTACCTAAGGACCTCAATCTCCTTTTATCTCCATCCACTCCTGGATTCCCCCTGGTGGGATAAGGTGCTTTGTGATTACCTAAGGACTACAATCTCCTGGATTCCCCCTGGTGGGATAAGGTGCTTTGTGACTACCTAAGGACTACAATCTCCTTCTTTGGGATTTCCCTGTATACTGCCCGAGTGTCTGCTGGACGATTTTTGGTTCCGGTCTGCCTATATTGCACGACTGTGCATTACATCACGTAAGTAGCAATTTGGCAATCTATATATATTTTTTGGATCCTTATCGTTTGATCTATGTTTTGTTTCTTAGGACACAAAGAACAAGATTGAGACTCCATGGCAGACCCATCTTTCTAAACACAGGTCTGATCCTAGTCAGGGCCTTAAAGGGACAGTCTAGTCCAAAACAAACCTTCATTATTCAGATAGAGAATGTAATTTTAAACAATTTTCCAATTTACTTCTTTCACCAATTTTGCTTGGTTCTCTTGGTGTTCTTAGTTGAAAGCGAAAGCTAAATCTAGGAGGTTCATATGCTAATTTCTAAGCCCTTGAAGGCCGCCTCTTAGCTCAGGTCCCGCACCTAGGAGCCCGCACTGATTGGCTAAAATGCAACTCTGTCAAAAGAACTGAAATAAGGGGCAGTTTGCAGAGGTTTAGATACAAGGTAATCACAGAGGTAAAACATGCATTTTTATAACTGTGTTGGTTATGCAAAACTAGGGAATGGGTAATAAAGGGATTATCTATCTTTTAAAACAATAAATATTCTGGTAGACTGTCCCTTTAACGAAGGAATGCACATCTGAAAGCTCAGATAATCTCTTGTGCAGCAACACTGACAGGGCCGATATCTGTCCATTCAGGGAACTAGAAGATAGACCCTTCTCCAGTCCATCCTGGAGAAAAAATACAATTATGGTAACCTTAATCTTATGCCAAGAAAAACTACGCTCCTCACACCAGTGCAGGTAAGTCCTCCACACCTTATGGTAGATGCGTCGAGTAAGTGGCTTACGAGCTTAAATCAAAGTGTCGATGACAATCTCAGAGAAACCTCTCCTGGCAGAGACTAAGCGTTCAATCTCCACGCAGTCAGTCTCAGAGAATCTAGATTTTGATGAAGGAAAGGACCCTGTATCAGCAGGTCCCTGTAACAAGGTAACCTTCACGGAGGAGATGAAGACAATCCCACCAGATCCGTGAACCAAGTCCTTCACGGCCAGGATGGAGCAATTAGAATCACTGATGCTTGCTCTTGTTTGATGCGGACCACTACATGAGGGAGAAGAGGCAATGGAGGAAAGAGATATATGAGTCTGAACCTCCATGGAACCGCTAGGGCATCTATTAGAACAGCTTGAGGATCCTTCAATCTAGACCTGTAATTGGGTAGTTTGGCATTGAGATGGGAGGCCATGAGGTCTATCTCCGGCATCCCCCATCTGCTGCATATCTCTGCAAAGACCTCGTGGTGGAGAGACCATTCCCCCGGGTGAAAGGATTGCCTGCTGAGGAAGTATGCTTCCCAGTTGTCCGCACCTGGAATGTGGATTGCTGACAGCATACATTTGTGAGTCTCTGCCCATACTAGGAATTGGGATACTTCTCTCATCGCAAAGGAACTTTTTATTCCTCCCTGATGGTAGATGTAGGCTACCAAAGTTATATTGTCTGATTGGAATCTGATAAAATGGGACTAACCCAGGAGGGGCCAAGCCTTCAGAGCATTGAAGATTGCCCAGTGTTCCAAGATATTGATCGGAAGAGTGGACTTCTCCTGAGTCCACAGCCCCTGTGCCTACCTGGCACCCCAAACAGCTCCCCAGTTGGATAGACTGGCATCTGTAGTCACAAACTTCCAGGACAGTCTCAAGAAGCACGTGCCTTGGGACAGGTGATCTTGACAGAGCCACCAAGAGAGCGAGTCTCTCAACAGGCTGTCCAGTATTATCTATTGTGACAGATCGGAATGGTCACTGTTCCATTGTCTCAGCATGCATAGCTGTAAAGGTCTGAGATGGAATCTGGTAAAGGGAATGATGTCCATATAAGACACCATGAGTTCAATCATCTCCATACACTGGGCCACCGAAGGTCTCAAAGAGGCCTGGAGGGCAAGACATGCTGTTGTTAGCTTGCGATGTCTATGATCTGTTAGAAAGATCTTCATGGACACCGTGTCTATAACTGTGCCTAGGAAATTCCCTCTGGTATCTGGAGTAAGAGAACTCTTTTCCAAGTTTATCTTCCATCCATGTGACCAAAGATGACTAAGAAGAAATTCTGAGTGATCCCTTGCTAGACAAAAAGATGGTGCCTGTACCAAAATATCATCTAGGTAAGGAGCTACTGCTATACCTCAGGTTCTGGCAACCCCTAGAAGAGCCCCCAGAACCTTTGTGAATATCATTGGAGCAGTAGCTAAGCCAAACGAAAGTGCTATGAACTGGAAGTGCTGATCCAGAAAGGTGAACCTCAGGAACTGGAAATTATACCTGTGGATGGGAACTTAAAGGTATGCATCCTTCAGATCTATGGTAGTCATAAACTGTTATTCCTGAACCAGGGGAAGGATTGATCTTATAGTCTCCATCTTGAAGGAGGGGACACTTATAAATTTGTGAGGATATAGAAGCAACAACGGGCGCCAACATAGTGTGAATCAGTTTACATCAGCTGAGAAATAAAGTATAAGAAATATACTCACAAGTGGAATGGCACCTTAAATCAACAAGGTGCGTGCAGGCAGGCTGACATTCAAAACCAGCAGTCAGTACGCTGGAGGTCTCACCCGGGAAACCTATGGATTGATGGAGACAGGTGTGGCTTACGTCAGCTGTGGATCGTTTGAGAGGCCGGAATACCAGTGGAGAGGTGCAAACAACTGTGGATACTTTCTCCAGATGATCGTATTCGTGCAATCAGATTTAATCCCAAATGAAATGGTGATTGTCCAAATAAGGAAAAGTGTTCGATATCCAACCAAATATAAAATCAATAGGACATCAATATAAAATAGCAAAGAAACCGGGTCTGTATAAAAACAGAATATTTTATTTGCTACGCGTTTCTCAGTCCGTAAAGGACCGTTTCCTCAGGCATATACATAGGTGTTTCACAGGTGACTATTTATACCTGATAATGACCCGGAATCTAATCTGGAGGTCATCTCCAAACAATTGTACATTAAAAAATATATATTGTTAAAAACAAAGTAATAAAAGTGTCATATTGAGCATTGTTCGGAAATGATATACATGTCTTAAAAAGATGTATGAAAATTTTTTGCAAGTAACTATTTAAAAGCATGTTTGCACTAGTGATGTGACCTGTAATAATGTTACTGAAAATTCATCACCCTAACTAATATGCTCAGTAAATGATCATTTCACGAATAGGGTAGTTAGAAAATGGCATAATAACCATTCAAAAAAAGAGAACAGCGCTTTTTTTGTCTTTAAAATATTTTAGGCTTCAATAAAGTTCTAGGTAGGGCTCGAACTCTTGACCCTATGTGTGCTAGGTTTGTGTTTATCTAAAAGAGCTAATCAAATGTAATGAAAAATTAGGTGATGTTGGTCTAGATATACCAAAAACATGCCAAAGTTATAGTATGAAAATAGATACCGAAAATTATACGGGTACCAATTCGTTGAACAATTATTATAGAGAGGCATCATGATTAGTTAAATGAATAGTATAATTGGTTAATATCATAAAAAACAATCCCCAAAAAAAAAAAAAAAAAAAGGAGAACAGCGCTTTATCTATCTTGAAAATAATTTGAGATTCAATAAATTTCCAGGTTGGGCTCAAACCCATGACCTTGTGTATACTAGGTTTGTACTTATCTAAAAGAGCTAATCGAAAGTAATAACAAATTGTGTGATGTTGGTCTCGATATACCAAAGACATGCCAAAGTTATAGTAAGAAATAAAAGCAGAAAGCTATCATAGTACCAATTTGTTGAACAATTGTTATTGCATAGCAACATGACATGTTGCAAGAAGCAAACATGGTAATGAATATTAGATAGATGTTATTGGATTCTGAATGAGACTAAAAACGTACTTCACTATGTATATTGTATGATAATTGTTAATAAAATAATATATTTGTGTATGCGGTATGGTGGTCGCAAGAGTGAGTAGGATTTAACAATGAAGATAAGTGGTAGTGATGATGTTGTAGTTGGAAATAATATAGGTATGATGTGAAAAAAATGATTAATGGTGAATTTTTCACCGGTTGTGTGGTGGACACGAACTCGTGTCCTTGTGTATGGCAAACCTACACTTGGTCTGATGGGCTATCTGTGAATGACAGATTATATAAGGATCTGGGTTTACTAGACTCTGAATTGGTGGGTGGATCTTATATTATTAAGGACTAATTACAATGTTTGGTCTGATTCATTCTCTTTGTGTGTATGTACCTGAAATAATGTATGAATAATACAGATGTGTTTATAAAACCGGTGCAGTCTATTGATGTATACAAAGTATAATATATAATAAATTCTCTGTATTTGATGATAATGTGAATAAATTTAAATGAAAGCTGCCAAATCAACATTGGCATTCAAACCCTGGGGGTACAGTGTTTTGAGTTTGTGTATCCAATATGTTTCTAATTGTCTAAGTTTAATTAGACGATCGTAATCTGTCGAGGGGGATACATGATCTATTGGAATGATTTTGAAAATATCTGATCTACCATCATGTATCATTTCACAATGATTAGGAACACTATGGTTAATTTTACTTTTCTTACAATTCTTGCAGTTGCGATAATGTTCACCCCAACGGGTGCGTATATTTCTAGTAGTACGTCCAATATATTGGACCCCACATACACAGTTTAAAAGATAAACAATGTACTTCGATTCGCAATTGAGACGATGTGAGATCCGGAAAGTAAGACCGGTGGTATTAGATTTAAATGTTTTTTGGGAACTGATAGATTTGCACATATTACATCCTCTCTTGCCACATTTATAAGAACCATATGATCTTAAAAAGTTCAGAGTTTTTTTCGGATTATTAAGAGAAGATTGGCAATGTTTGACCCTTTTACTTGGTGCTAATTTGTTCCTAAGGGTTGGTGCCCGTCTATAGACGATTTTTGGTCTTTCTTTAACTATATTTTTCAATAAAGGGTCCTTTTGGATAATGTTCCAATGTTTGTACAATATATTGCAAATTTTTTTGTGGTTACTGTTGTATTGTGTTATAAAAAGAGGTTCGCTATCTGCCTTAGCAGTAGTGGGATCACTGGAATTAGTTGTTTTGTTTTCAAATTTGTTAAAAAAGAGATTTCTGTCTAGATCTCGTGCTCTATTAAGACAACGATCAAGTAGGTCTATAGGGTATCCCTTGTCAAGAAAACGTTGGTATAGAATCTTGCTTTGTGACTCAAAGGTGTTAATATCTGAGCAATTCCTCCGTATTCTTTGGAATTGACTGAAAGGGATATTTCTTTTCCACCCCATGTGGTGGTTACTGGAAAAATCCAGGTAACTGTTGCTGTCCACCTTCTTAAAGAAGGTTTGGGAGACAACATTCCCTGTGCTATCCCAGCTCAACAGTAGATCTAAATACTCTATGGTACAATTCTGAATGTTTGCTGTAAACGTGAGACCCATATGGTTGGTATTTAGGTGTTCAACTATGGAATTGGCTGATGTGAGATCCCCTCTTAAAATAAAGATAAGGTCGTCAATGTAGCGGCCATAGAATACCAGGTTCGCCCAAAAGCCTGCGGAGTAAATATATTGGTCTTCGAAAATCCCCATGAAGAGATTGGCAAAGCTTGGGGCGAACCTGGTACCCATGGCCGTACCCTTGACTTGCAAGAAAAATTTGTCCTGAAAAATAAAATAATTGTGTTTGAGTATATATTCTATCCCTTCTAAAATAAATTCCTTTTGGAGATCAGGCATATATGGATCATTGTCCAAAAAAACAGAGATCGCATTGATTCCCATATTGTGACAAATGTTGGAATAAAGAGATCCCACGTCACAAGTGATCCATATAAGATCATTGTTGTTACAGATATTTTTGAGTTGGTATAAAAGATGTGTGCTGTCTTTGATGTAGGAGGGTAAATTGACCACATATTTCTGTAGAAATTGGTCTATATAAAAGGATAAATTGTACGTGAGATTGCCTATGCCCGCTATAATAGGGCGCCCCGGTGGATTCACTTGATTTTTATGTATTTTGGGCAAGTGGTAATAGTGTGCCACACTTGGATTGGTTACTTTTAGAAATTCCTTTTCTTCTTTGTTCAGAATACCCGTTGTAATACCTTTCTGTATCAGATTGCTATATCCCTTTAAAAAGGCACTAGTGGGGTTAAACATGATTTCTCTATAATAATGGGTGTCTGTTAGAATTTTATTTGCCTCTCGTAAATAATCACCAATGTCCTGTAAAACTATGCCACCGCCCTTGTCGGCATCCCTGATTATCAAATTTTCGTTATTAACTAAAGTGCTTAAAGCTATTTGTTCACTTTTGTGAAAATAATATTGTTTCTTTTGATTTTTGGATAATTTTTCTAAGTCTTCAATAACTGATCTTTGAAATAACTCAATGTAATGATTAGTGGAAAAAGATGGTGTAAATTGTGATTTGACCTTTATATCTGTATGTATGTAATCGTCAAACAGATGAGTGGTTAGGCCCTCTGTATCAGAATATATCACTTGCATGTTATTATTTGGAGTCATATTGTTTACTAAGATTGTCTGTGTGTTTTCCGTGTGTATATATTTTTGTTGCTTGAGTTTCTTTTGTGCAAAAAATTTTTGCAGAGATAATTTCCTTGTAAATTTGTTCACATCAACAAATAAATGATATAAATTATGGGGATTGGGTGGGCAATAAGAGAGGCCCTTATGGAGTACTCTTTTTTCATTGGTAGTTAGGATGTGTGATGACAAATTGAATATGCCATGTTCTAGTTTGGATAGTTTCTCTTTTTGGGCTGAAAGACCCCTTCCTCTTGAACCTCTTGGTCTGAAGGAAGTGGTCTTTTTCTTTGGTTTTCTAAATTGGTGTGCGGAAAAAATAATCTGTTTTGATTGTGGCCTTTCTCTAAAAAAGATGAGGAATAACCATGTGATGTGCTAGGGGTGTTTTCTCCATCTGAAATCGATGCTAAAGCCCCATATCTATTCTGATGTTCAAAAGAGATATTTGGTTTAGGTATCTGGTCATGTGGTGTTTCTAACAAAGTTTTTTGGTTGTGTTGTGGATAAAAATCTTGGACGCCCTGGTTGTGGGTGTTTTTATGTATGTTAGAATGTGAATAAGGCATAGGACCTTGGTAAGGTGAGTTGTATCGTGGCTTAAAGCTGTTATTATTTCTCTCCTTAAATTGACTCTGATAGGTCCCATGGGAATAATGATGTGTATTTCTATTTGTATTGGGTTGATACATTCTTTGTCCATAATTACTCTGATTCTCTGAGTAGTGTGGTCTATGGTCATGATGACCATATCTATGATTACCACTGTAATTGCGGTGTGTATTCCTCTGATTTCTAAATTGTTCTCTTTTGTGGCTTCCATTTTGGACCGTAGTCCAATTATGGCCTTCTGAATTATGAGAAACAGAAGAGTTTTGATGAACCCTAATATTTTCCTTGTGGGCGGGTAAAGACTTCTCTTTCTCTATTCTATTGAATGTGTATACTTGATCATTATTGTAGTCTATTTGGTCCCTTTGTAATTTCCTGCTTTTATTTAAAACAATTTCATCCTGGTATTTGTCAGTACGATCATTAATTTCTTTAAGAGTCTTTTGATACTCAGGATTGTTGGCATGTGTCTGTAGATCTTTCTGAATTCTTTCTATATTATGACTGCATTCATCAGTGAGTTTTTGTCTGTGATCAATTAAAATTTTAATTAAATTAAAAGAACACTCATCTAGGGCTTTGTACCAACTGTCTAAAAGATCTTTGTCTTCCTTAAAGGAACAGTGTTTCAGAATTCGCAAACCTCTAGGGATCTGTTTAGTTTCTACATACTTTTCTAAAGTTTTTAAATCCCACCAGTGGCGGTGCTCTTTCATTAGTTCCTCTTCAAGTAGATGGAACAAATCTTTCATGGATTTTTGTACATTGGGGTCAGAATATGTTTCTAGGGTCACAGTGCTACTTTGTAAAATGTAGTTGGAGCGTTTCTTATTTCTATCATCCTTGGACTGCATTCTAAAAAACAATGTGTGTTTGAGTGTTTAGTAAAACCAGTATGTGTATTAGTTGTTATTTGGTGGAATTTCTAGTGTTGTTTAGTGAAAAAATGATATGTCAAAGAAAAATTAGTGTGTGAAGATAAAACTGGATGTGATTATAAAGCGAGACTGTCCCCTGATGAACACCAGAGTACTGAATAATAGTAAAGTTAATTCTATAGAAGAAAAAACTAAGGGGACGCGCTACTAAGAAAACATGTGATGGTGTAAAAATCGTGATGTATCTGCTTAAATAGAAAGTGGGTGTTGTGCAAATAAAGATAAAAAATAAAAAATTGGTTGATAAGCGAATTTACAACTTGGCTCAGTGTGTGGTAACACCAACCGCTATGGTGTGTTTAAGGCAAAAAAATGCTTTAAAAGGAGAAAAATATATATAAAAATAAACGTAAAAATCAACATATAACAAAACACTTGTGCAATTTGAACATATAAATATGTATAAGTGTCCCAGTGTCCAGTGTACTTAAAAAGTCCAGGACTTATAAGAGAGTGAGTGGAAACAGACAATGGACAGTCCACTTCAAAATAAAGGATATGGTAACAATCAAGAGTTCGTGATAGAAAGGCTTGCTCCGCTTGTGTCCACGGTGTACTGGATCAATGAATCTGTGAGGATATAGAAGCAACAACGGGCGCCAACATAGTGTGAATCAGTTTACATCAGCTGAGAAATAAAGTATAAGAAATATACTCACAAGTGGAATGGCACCTTAAATCAACAAGGTGCGTGCAGGCAGGCTGACATTCAAAACCAGCAGTCAGTACGCTGGAGGTCTCACCCGGGAAACCTATGGATTGATGGAGACAGGTGTGGCTTACGTCAGCTGTGGATCGTTTGAGAGGCCGGAATACCAGTGGAGAGGTGCAAACAACTGTGGATACTTTCTCCAGATGATCGTATTCGTGCAATCAGATTTAATCCCAAATGAAATGGTGATTGTCCAAATAAGGAAAAGTGTTCGATATCCAACCAAATATAAAATCAATAGGACATCAATATAAAATAGCAAAGAAACCGGGTCTGTATAAAAACAGAATATTTTATTTGCTACGCGTTTCTCAGTCCGTAAAGGACCGTTTCCTCAGGCATATACATAGGTGTTTCACAGGTGACTATTTATACCTGATAATGACCCGGAATCTAATCTGGAGGTCATCTCCAAACAATTGTACATTAAAAAATATATATTGTTAAAAACAAAGTAATAAAAGTGTCATATTGAGCATTGTTCGGAAATGATATACATGTCTTAAAAAGATGTATGAAAATTTTTTGCAAGTAACTATTTAAAAGCATGTTTGCACTAGTGATGTGACCTGTAATAATGTTACTGAAAATGCATCACCTTATAAATTTGTTTAAGCACTTCAAGTCCAGAATTGGACGAAAAGCTTCCTCCTTTTTGGGAACCACAAAGAGGTTTGAAGAGAATCCCAGACCTACCGGGATAATTTACTTCTAAGGAGACTAGATCCCGTACACAATCTAAAAAGGCTGTCCTCTTCTCTGGTCTTGTAGACAGTCGGGAGAGTAGGAATCTGCCCCTGGGCGGATGATATTTTTATCCTATCAGGTATCCCTGAGATATGACCTCCAGAACCCAAGGATCCTGAACATCCTGAAACCAAGCATCTGAGAAAAGCAACAATTTGCTCCTACTCGATCCGATCCCGGATCGGGGGCCGTCCCTTCATGCCAATTTGTTATCGGCTGACTTCTTTGTCTGTTTGGACTTGTTCCAAGACTTCCAAGTGCTCTTGGGCTGCTCGGGTTTGGATGAAGATTGAGATTGTTAGGATTTGTCCGAACGAAAGGAGCAAAAAATAGAGAACTGCCGTCCCTTAGGACAGTTCTTCTTATCCAGAAGTAGGAAGGCACCTTTCCCTCCAGTAACCATAGAGATGTTAGAGTCCAGACCGGCTCCGAATAAGATCTTCTCCTTGAAGTAAGAGAAAGGATTCTGGATTTAGAAAGCATATCTGCAGACCAAGACTTCAACCAGAGAGCCCTAAGGGCTAGGACCGCAAAACCTGAAGCCTTAGCATTCAGGCGAATAATCTGCATATTCGCATCACATATGAAATAATTAGCTACTCTTAAAGCTTTATTTCTCTCCTGAATATCCTTGAGTGGAGATTCCACCTTCTGACAGGGAGTGGCACCAGTAGATGGCAGCCCCAGCCACTGTGGCCTCTGCTGACGCCAGTTGAAATAAAAATCCTGCGTGCTGGAACATTCTCCTTAGAAAATGTATCAACTTCTTATCCATAGGTTTTCTAAAGGAAGAGCTATCCTCAAGAGGGATAGTAGTACACTTAGCTAGCGTTGAAATTGCGCTATGCACCTTAGGGATGGAGCCCCACAGCTCAAATTGAGAGTCAGGGACCGGGAACAATGTTCTAATTCTTTCCCATTCGTTACTAATAATGTTTGCCATACAAACTGGGACCGGAAAAGTTTGTGGGACCTTACTGTCTTTATAAACCCTATACAATTTAGGGATCTTAGGTTTCTAAAGTAGCTTAGCCTCTGAAACCTCTAGCATAGACAGAACCTCCTTCAGTAAAAAAATGCATATGTTTAATTTTAAATTTAAAGAAGGGTTCCTCCGCTGTAGGAGATTTAGTAGTAAAAGTCTTCAACTCCAAAAGTTCACCCTCTGACGCCACAGAGGTTTACTCATCCTCAGATAGCTGGGACATACTCGCTAGATCTGTTTGGAAATTAGATGAATCTAAAACAGGAGAATTGTGTTTAACCTTTCTCTTACATTTCCCAGAGATAGGTAGGGCACTCAGGGCCCGCAGACACCGCCGATTGTAACTGCATGGTAAAGTCAGCAGGAAAAAGACCCCCTCCAGATGGAGAAATAGCTGTGTCGTGGGGAACTACATGTGAAACGGTTAGGGTAGAAAGGGTAGTAATCTCTCGGGTCACAGAATCCTGAGAGGTTGATGGCTCAGAGGTACTAATAGCGCTAGGGTTAATAGCAGATTTAGCTCCATTCTTAGACTTTAAAACAGTACTCAGGCAATTGCAAAAAAATTGAGCAGGCAAGCAAACCACTGTCTCCCTAGAATATATGCAGGTATTATTAATCACTATAGAAGGAGTGTAACCTTCAAACGTATTATCAGAATCCTCCATAGTAGGTATGTAATCCCATAGTAGAAAGAGAAACAATACAAAGATAACGTTTTAAATATAGAAAGGCACCTTTACAAAGCCAATGGCTGGGGAACTCACTACCTCCTAGACCCAGATAAGTTATCAAGAAACGCTCCTCAGGATTGCTGTCTGCAGCAGGATCTGCTATGAAAAACTGTGCAAAGCTATTAGGAGCTGTGGAAGTGAAAGTGAAACCTGCCTGTTTCAGCAAAAAGTACACAGTCTTAATGAGCCCTGAAAATGTTCTTCACAAATGTTAAAGCACTATATAAACTCCCCAAACTGTTCCCAATGAACTCCCACTGAGGAGATATTAACCCTCGATCCTACTGAGGTATAGAGGAGTCACACTGTGACCCTATATAAGGCGTATCCAAGAAAAACCAATTTGGCTGACAAGATCACCTATTCATACAGTCCCCAAAATTATGTATACTATGTTGGGAAAAGGTGCTGGTACTTAGGGAGTGTAATGGCACATGTGATAAAACACGTATGTAATACACAACAAAGTTGTTGTCAATTAATTCCTTGATACAGTTCAGCCTGTGTGTTTAGAGCAATATAGTTGTTGAATAGTGAGTTGATGCATACACTGCTTCATACGGTACAATCCGTGTAAGACACTGGGTAACAGAGCTTAATATTGTGTAGTGAATTACTTAGCCAATTATACAGCAATATATAGCAATCACCGCCCTGCCACAGTGTTATCCGTGTACTCACAGTCAATTTTGAGGGAGACTGGCGACTCCGGTGATCCTGGGCTGTCTCGCGGTTCCTTCCTCTGGGTTTACTTGCGGATATGCCTAACACCGCTCGCCAAACAAACTCCTCTCCAACAGGTAGATCCAAACACACACAGGCCTTGGCGTGACTCACTGCTGACGTTAACAATCCTGATTGGTTAACCGTTGCACACCTTCCTTCCTCCCATTGGACAATAAGTACCAGCACTCACTCCTTTAATCCGATCCTCGGTGAAACGGCAAAATGAATCCAAAGATGATAGAACAGGTCCGGGGTCAGATTTAAAAAATCAAAAACTTTATTGTAACGATTTAAAATCCAAACATGGGGACAGAACACAGAAAGTCCAAAACACCTAGAACTGTGGCTTACGCGTTTCGGCCGTAGCCTTACTCATAGCCAATATCACATTGCTAATCAATTCAGTTTAAAAAAGGCCCCCCTGGGCTGTGATTGGTTCAAAACAATAGGCGTGTTTGAACTTTGATTAGTTTCCTGTGAAACTTAACAAGTTTCAACTACAAGTCAAACCAGCATAATAAAGCAATGATTTTAAGGCATGTCACAGACAAATATATATAAAAGAATAGAACTGCAAACACTGTATATCGGCTTTCTCTAATGTAAAACCTGACCTTTAGAGTTATCCTAATGTATCATATTGCAGTGTTTATAAATTGAAACTGACCTGTTACTAATAAAAGTTATACCAGTCTCAAATATGTAATACTCTATGTATATATAAATGACTATCCTAAAGCTGTAAGTGAAAAAATGTCAATAAGTGTACAGCAAACCCAATCTATAAATCTATGGATTAAATGTTGTTAGGTGTATCAAAATACATATGTCAATGAGTATAACTTAATGCCTAAGGATGGAACAAATAAATAAATCAGAATGAAATTTTAATTTAATTTTAATATACTCCTTTGAATCCAAAAGAGCTAAGGGATATCTGTCTGAATTATTCCCAATAATTAATTAGATCATATTGGGAATTTAAGCCTTTGGGGTATCTGGTTTCCAGCTGGAAAATCCAGAACATTTCTCGTTTTTCTAACAGTTTTTCTTTGTCACCCCCCCTCTGGGGGGTAATCACTTGTTCAATGGCCTTCCATCTTAGTGAAGCAATACTATTGCGATGTTTTGTGACAAAGTGCTGCACAATTGGAGTGGTTGCTTTACCCACTTTGATGGTACTAAAATGTTCCCGCATACGGGATCTTACGTCTCTAGTCGTAAGTCCTATATATTGGACCTGACATTGTGCACACTCCAACATATAAATGACATTGCTAGATGAACAGTTAAGACATCTTTCAATGTCATATGTTTTGCCTGTGACTGTAGAGGAAAAGGTAGTTGTTATATCCATATAATCACATGGTTTACACCTGGTGTGTCCACATCTAAACATGCCCCTATGTTGTAGCCATGAACTAGTTGGTTGTTTAGTAGGTTTTAGTTTGGAAGGGGAAAGTATGTTGCCAAGTGTACAGGCCCTTCTGTATGAGCATCTCAGACCATTATCAACAGTGTCAATTAATTTATCATCCGCCCTTAACATGCCATAATGTTTCCGAACTATACCACAAATTTGTTGGTATTGAGCACTAAATGTGGTAACAAATGTGACTCCCTTATGTTCGGATGAGGCGATATCACCACTTTTAGGGGTGAGCAAAGATCTTCTATCTATGTGTTTAACCTCATTTATAGCCTTGGTTATGTCTGAATTTTTGTAGCCCCTCTCTTTGAGGCGACTCACTAGATCTTCCGACTGTTTTTCATATGTTTGTGGATCAGAACAGTTTCGTTTAAGTCTAATCAGCTGTCCCTTTGCTATCGCATAAGGGACATGCTTAGGATGGCAGTCACAGGAAACTAATCAAAGTTCAAACACGCCTATTGTTTTGAACCAATCACAGCCCAGGGGGGCCTTTTTTAAACTGAATTGATTAGCAATGTGATATTGGCTATGAGTAAGGCTACGGCCGAAACGCGTAAGCCACAGTTCTAGGTGTTTTGGACTTTCTGTGTTCTGTCCCCATGTTTGGATTTTAAATCGTTACAATAAAGTTTTTGATTTTTTAAATCTGACCCCGGACCTGTTCTATCACCCTATATAAGGCGTCCCACTCCCTGCTATATGAAAATAACAGACTTACCATCCAGGATCTGTGCTGTGGAACAGATACAGCCTCTTAAGCCTTGTAGCGATGCTCTGACAGGGACCTTAGTATGGAAAAGCAAGCAGTGTAACTTTTTAACACTGATTGCTAAGGAGTTGTTATATAGACAGTCTGGATGGCTTCGCAGAAAAACTTTCCCTGCATATCCAGACTCTAACTTTCATCAATACTCTCACTGAGAGGTTTATATGATTACTTAAAATTCCAGTACTCTCTTGAAGAGAACATACCCATTAAGGACTATCCGAATCTTCTGACACTTCTCTGCCATCCTCCTCTAATGACAAAAGGCAAAGAATGACTGGGGGGATGGGGGAAGTGGGAGGGATATTTAAGCCTTTGGCTGGGGTGTCTTTGCCTCCTCCTGGTGGCCAGGTGTTGTATTTTCCAACAGTAAGGAATGCCTTATGGAAAGAAAACTACAATGTCCTCTATTTTGAGAACATTTGGAGCACTTTTAAAAAATTAACCTGAGATCTAATCTATGGTTAATTTTCGGAACACTAATTGCTAAAACAGGCAAATTTTCCGTTTGTGGGAGCACTATAATTTGGCGCTCCACTTGTAATCTAGCCCTATGTCTCTTTACTGTACCTGTATTACAAAACTTACTAGCATGCTAGTTTGTCCAACTTTCTTTAATAAGAGACTTGCACTGTGATTTGCACACAATAGATTTCAGTCATGTATTGAGTACTACTAACTAGATTCTGCTCTTTTATTTACCTATGCTCTCCTGGAAATGTAATTTCCGTCTACTTTGTCTTGAGTTTGCATTTATCTCCCTCCAGTCCTAGGACCAGATTATTAAAAACTCACCAGCATGGAGAAAAATCAAACAAAATCTTTGTGGACTGTTTTTGAGTATTATATTGTAAATTATGTGTTGTTTCTTTACACCCAGAATCCTTTGAGGGACCTCACTATATTGATGACATTTCCATAGAGCATCTTGCCAGAGCAGATAGCACTATATCATCAGACACCTACAGAAAATGAATAATTCTGCACACTTTGAACCTCTTAAGGGACCTGCATACCTGCTTGAAGCCTATCTCTGTCTTATTTGAACTATGATAAAAGAAAAACTAGAGCGTGAAATTTTATATCAAACGTATATAAAGTCCCATTTAGTTCCAAAATAATGAACACAACACAGTTTTTAATTTGATTTTTTTTTATTCATATAAGTCAAAATCCATAAAAAATCTTTGATGCAAACATACAGTATATGTTAAAAAGTTCCCTAAACCTTATAGGCTCATTTTAAAGAACATCAAATTGAACAATTTATACCATCCATTTAATTAAATCAGAAGAAAATGTTAAAAAGATAATATATATATATATATATATATATATATATATATATATATACTGTATGTGTATATATATATGTGTGTGTGTGTGTGTGTGTGTGTGTGTGTGTGTAATCTCGCCCACTGAGTGCAAATTTACTCACTGTTTTTTTACGTGAATCTCTTAATTCACTACCAGTTTAACACAGATAAAATGAACAATCATTACTTAAAGGAACACTCAGTCAAAATGAAACTTTCATTATTCAGAAAGAGCATGCCATTTTAAACAACTTTCCAATTTACTTCCATTAACAAAATGTGCACAGTGTTTTTATATTTAAACTTTTTGAGTCACCAGCTCCTACTGAGCATGTGCAAGAATAAATGTGTATGCATTTGTGAATGGCTGATAGCTGTCACATGGTACGTCTATGCATTTGTGATTGGCTGATGGCTGTCACATGGTACAGGGGGAGTGGAAAAAAACATAACTTTTAAAATTGTAGGAAACAAAATCTACTACTCATTTTATTTCCAGAAATAAAAGTAACTTGTTTATGAAAGTCCTGAGAGTGCATTTTCTTTTGGCTGCATATCTTCTACAAATTTGCACCCAGGCAGTTTTCCTCTGTGGGCGAGTTCTGGTGTTTTGGATACCTATATATATATATATATATATATATATATATTTACAGGAAAACTATAACGGTGAAAATATAAGGTGCAGTTTGATATATATAAACATACAGGCATACCTAGTTTTATTGCGCTTCGCAATAAAAGGTTTGTGGCAACCCTGTGTCGAGCAAGTCTATTGACACAATTTTACAATTTTTCCAACATATATACACATATAAACACATAAATACACATGAATACGTATATATACTGTACATACCCATATATACAAACCACCAGCAAAATATGATGACTTGCTGAAGGCTCAGATGATGGTTTGCATTTTTTAGCAATAAAGTATATTTTAATTAAAGTATGTACATAGTTTTTTTTGTAGACATAATACTATTGCACACTTAATAGACTACACTAGTGTAAATATAACTTTTATATGCACTGGGAAACTAAAACATTAGTTTGACTCACTTTATTGCTATATTCGCATTATTGTGGTGGTCTGGATCCAAACCTGCAATATCTCTTAAGTATATACATATACAAGGGTGAAAAGATATCACTATAGTTTACTAATCAGGGGTTCAAACCTACCGGCCTCAAGGGAAAAATTTGCTAGTCAACTCAATGTTAAAGATGGGAAAAAGTCGAATTTTCTACAGCCTCAACTGCAACACAAAAATAGTCCACCGTATATAAACCATAGCTAATATTTTTTAACGTAGTAACATAGTAGATGAGGTTGAAAAAAGACCGAAGTTCATCGAGGTCAACCTATACAAATCTAATATACTTACAAAAAGCTCCAGTTGAGCTTAAATGAATCCCTTTAAAAGGTGACCCATTTAGCACTAGCAATCACATATACAATGACAGGTAAACAATATCAGTTTGCAGTCACACAAAAAGTGTTTGATATAGACTTGTGTACCAATTGTTGTACAACCTTTGTCATCTTCCTGATCACACAAAGCATTTCGTTGGACTCACCACTAGGGAAGCCAGAGTTAGAATTAAAGATGATGTAAAATCACTTTCCCTAGATCCACAAGCAGCCCTATATTTGAAACTATTTCATCATGGGTTGATAACTTTAAATGGCAGATCATAGAGCATGTTAAAGGACCAGTCAACACAGTAGATTTGCATAATCAACAAATGCAAGATAACAAGACAATGCGATAGCACTTAGTCTGAACTTCAAATGAGTAGAAGATTTTTTTTCTGACAATTTTAAAAGTTATGTCTTTTTCCACTCCCCCTGTACCATATGACAGCCATCAGCCAATCACAAATGCATACACGTACCATGTGACAGCCATCAGCCATTCACAAATGCATACACACTTATTCTTGCACATGCTCAGTAGGAGCTGGTGACTGAAAACGTTTAAATATCTAAAGACTGTGCACATTTAGTTAATGGAAGTAAATTGGAAAGTTGTTTAAAATGGCATGCTCTATCTGAATAATGAAAGTTTAATTTTGAATGAGTGTCCCTTTAAAAACCCATGGAGGGGAAGCAATAGGGAAAAATTGCTTTACAAATGTGAAGCTTTCTGGATATTTAAATTAAAAACGAGGACCCCAGGAGGTCTAAACATTTATGCTGATTTAATTAACTTTTGGGAATAAAGGTGCCTGGGTTTCGAAGAGGAATATGAAACAATAATGATTAGGCATGGATTCAGTTACTTCCAGATAGCACACTTTACCAAAATATTAATCAAGGTTGCCAATACTTGACTTATAGGTGCTTTTTATAATAACTGAATTGATACACTTTTCTGTAAACTAAGTGTCAGGTTTCATCTTTGTGAATGCATTTAAATGTATATAATAGGAGATTAGGGAAAATCAGCATGTAAGTACTGGATTCTTTGATACCATCTATACTGATGTGGGTAGTAGCTAATTGACATAGCAGGTACATGATGAGCTCTTAGTGATGTATCCCTGTAATTGCATATGCTAGAATGATGTATGACATGATAGAGAATAAGCACTTGATGCTGACATGGTATAACAACTAGATTATAATTGCAGGCAATGTATATATGTATGTTTTATGTAAGATGTCTTATGCATAATCATAGATATTGGAAAATTTGACCAATTTTATTATAGTTAATAGACATGCATAAAATGGAGGTTAAATACACAAAGAAATATGGTTGCATTTAATATGTTGTTTCTACTAGCTAGCAAAGATTTTAAAACTCTATCTCAATTCTTTATATTCATTAGACTTTAGTATCTAAGTATAAGAAGGTGCAGGCAAATACATATAACGTTTACCAGACTTACTGTTAATTGTTTAACATTTATTTCAATATAATTGCAGGAAGCAATGCATATGACTGTGCTGTATAGATGAGAGGATAGCTGAGGCTTATAATGGGTTAATATTTATCAGAGGAATATTGTCACTGAGTTACACATGTATTTAATCAGGCTTCTTGGCCCGGTGCAGCACGGTCTATGAGTAAGGCGCAAGCTGAAGCGCGTAAGACCGATGCTGCACCGGCTTTTTACGATACAATGTCTTTTTAAGTTTTGAAATAAAGGACTATTTTTAAACTTTACCATCCCCTGCCACGCAAGTTTGTTTTGTTTGTACACTTGCATTGGAGATTGGGAATCCTATCTTGTGGTTTGCAGGTGGATTGGGTCTTGGAGTAGGAGGAGCCTGCTTTTACCTATAGGCTGAATATGCTGAGAGTAAGTGGAATGAACAGGAGCTGAGCATACCGAGACAGTAGAGAAAGTCCTCGACTGCCCGCAGGATTAAAGGAGAAAACTGCAGACACACAGTAAGTCTATTTCGAATAGTGTTATGATTTGACTGGCAGAGTTTTGCTATTGCGGGCATATTTTGTGTCTTGGACTATTTACAACGTTTGGTAGATTGGAAGCACAGGCGCAGTGCGCTGTGAATGGGGACTTTGGGGTATTATCCATGAATTCTGTTTCTAGCCAGAAATGTATCTAAACCATTTATAAATGCATCTAAGGTATTGGCATTCTCTACCTCCTTTGGTAATGAGTTCCACAATTTTATTGCTCTTACAGTGAAAAAATATTTCTGTTGCAGGAGATTAACTCTCCATTCCTCCAACCTTAAAGTGACCTCTTTAGCAGCAATAAATACACAAAATCTTGCAGTGAAAGATAAAACTTTAAAGGGATGCATAGCAATAACTTTTTATACAAGAATGGGGCTTCTAAAATTGGCCAGTGTGTTGGTGTTTGATTTTTCTAACACAGTCCCTCTGAAGTATCTGCAGCTATGAAACGTTAGTAGCATGTACTCGTTCTTGTGGATATTAGGTCCTGAAAAATAGCCATCAACCTAATGCAGGATGATACACCCTCACAAGGGTTCAGCTTTAAAGAGTCAATCCTGTTACAGCTTAAGTGAATATAAACTGTATTTATACGACCTGTAAGTCCTTTCCAATGGGATTTCAGCCTGACATTCTGGCTTCCACTTCAGCTTATATCCCGTGTGTCTGTAGATATTTGCCTCTAGGAGATACTGGTCACACTTTCCAGCCGGTTTGAACAATAAGCAAAGCTTAGGATAGGTAAGCAATCTGTAATCCTTCGGTATAGGAATTACCAGCCCACTTTCATGGTCTCCACACTCAAGGATGTCTCACACACCTCCGGTTTTATTCCGCTTGGTATAAGCACAGTAGTACCATTACTTGAAAATGGAAACGATATTGATCAATATTTTTTTACTTTTTCAGGACTTGTTAGACTGTTCCTGTTTTGGTGGCCCAGAATGAGATTTTCCCCCAAAATCTTTGTATTACTGGACAGAGCTAAAAGAGGTGGATTATATCTGCTGCATAATATTTACATTTGCTGCAAATTATCTTCTCATGTTGTTTGTCCCAGCGGGCCTGCCAGCTGGGTGTGTAATAACATTGATACAGAATCTTTACCTGTTATTCTCTAAAATATTCTCCTTTCATCGCCTTTGCCACCCTACCCCCTGAGTTCTTTATTAAATCTGCTTCTTGTAGATTTTTACATAGTGGATCCCATTTTAATTCCAAATATCTCTTATTGCTTTGTTCTTGGGAGATAAGTAAAGCATAATATGAGTGCGAGATAGAGAATTTCCCCACCTGAAACAAACTGATTATCTGCCTGAGTGTATCATTATCCCATTCTATTGCCTTTATTTTCTTACACTGTTCAACATAGTGACGTATTTGTAAATAAGAAAAGAAAAGGCGATTTGACATATTATATTCTAATTTACATTCATTGAAAGTTTTAATAGAATTATCTTCTCTTTTAAGCAGCTGCGAGATATAGTTGATCCCTAGATCTGACTAGGCATTGAATCTGGCGGAGTCATATCCTTACTCGAATTCAGGGTTGCCTCTGATTGTTAAAAAGGGTGACCCTCTATAATTTATCCCAATTCTGGAACAGAATTGGCGCCAGGCCCGTATTGGTTAATCTATAATTAACATCCCCTTTATTTCTTTGGGGTTTAATTTCGGGGGCATATGCGTTAGTGCTTTAAGAGCATAAGGAGCTACTAGAGCTCCTTCAATTTCTGGCAAGGAAAAATGTCCCTTATCAGAAAACCAGTCCCAGACAAATTTTAAATTGGAAGCAATATTATATAGTTCAAAATCAAGTAGAGCCATACCTGCAGCCTCTTTACTTGCACATAAACGTTTAAGCGCTATCCTAGGCTTTTTTTACTCCAGATGAATTGTGTTATTAGTTTATTGATTAACACCCGATCTTTCCTCAATAATAAAATTGGAAGGGCCTGGAAGATATAGATAAATTTGGGGAGGGAGATCATTTTTATGAAATTAATTCGACCTATAAGGGATAGAGGCAAGTTCCTCCATCTTTCTAAATCTTCCTTAAATGATGCAATAGCTGGTACAAAAATTAAACTGTACCATCTCTTGGAATTAGATGCAAATTTTATCCCTAAATATGTGATGTAATCTTTGGCCACCTTAAAAGGAATTTCTGGAGAGCTTTTCAGTTTGATGAGCCACATAAGTTCTGATTTTTCTTTATTAATTGCAAAACCAGAAAAGGTCTGGAAGGCTTCTAAGGCCTCCATAATTATGGGCAAATTATAAATGAGATTTTGAACAAAGATAAGAAGATCATCGGTGTAGATAGCATGAATTATTCTGCGGCCTTCGATATTAATCCCTAGCAGTTTTTGCCTAAAAAATATTGCTAGAGGCTCTAGAGCCAGATTGAAGAGCAATGGGGATAGCGGACAGCCTTGTCTCGTCCCACGATGAAGGGTAAATTGCTCTGATGTTAGAGAGTTGACACTTAGAATCGCCCCTGGGTTGGAATATAATAAGGCAATAATTTGAGAGAATTTGCCCTGAATACCAAAATTAGTAATGGTTGTAAACATATGATCCCAAAGTAGCGTGTCAAATGCTTTTTGTGTATCTATCGAGATGATCGCAGCATCTTCTGTTAGCTTTACTCCTCTTTCCTTTTTTAATTCACAGTAATTAATTGCTATCTCTAATTTCCTAAGATTTTTAATGTGTGTCCTTCCTTTAATAAAACCAGTTTGATCAGGGGGGATCAATTCACTAATCACTTTTTGAAGTCTATCTGCTAGTATATGTGTTAAGATTTTATAATCAACATTTAACAGAGAGATGGGCCTATAAGACTCCATTGCTTCTCTGTTTTTACCTTGTTTATAAATTAAAATTATTCTAGATTCTATAAAATGTTTAGAGGGTATTTGATTTTTCCTGAAAAAAACAGTTAAAGACGAGTAGGGGTAATCGCATCTGCAAGAATTTTATACAGTTCACCTGGGAGATCATCCGGTCCTGAAGCTTTGTTTAACTTCAATTTGGCAATAGAATTTTTAATCTCCTCTTCCTTAATTGGGGAGTTAAGAAGATCCAGGTCATCTTTGACTATTTGAGGTAATTTAATCCTATCCCAAAAAAGATCCCTTTTTGACTTATCTATGGGTTGGTCCTGATATAGCTGTTTAAAATATTACGCAAATTCCTCTAAGATATCATTGGGGAGAGTACATGTTTTGTGTTTAGTTTTAATTGCTGATATAATACTATTTGTTTTCTGTGTACTTACCAGTCTGGCCAAGAATTTTCCTATCTTATTTCCGAATTGCATATAGTTACTATTTCTCTTAATCTCATGCTGCGTTTCTTTTGAAATATGCCAGTTGTCTCTTTGTTTTTTAGCTTCTAAGTAGTTTTGCCAATTATCTACACTATTATCTGCAACATATTTTTGAAATTTGTTAATAATCTGTTTAGAGAGTTGAATCCAATAAGCATCATTTTTTCTTTTAACTTTTATCACATACGCCAATATTTCTCCCCTTATTTCTGCTTTATTGTATAAGTATGTTGGGAAATATAGTCTATAGTTTCCCAGTTTTGGTTTCATAATTGACATAAAGAGAATAATTGGGGCATGGTCTGAGATTGTAATTGGCATAATTTCTACTTTTTTTGTTAGAGAAAACAGTTTATCACTGATTAAAAACATATCAATTCGTGATAGAGATTTATACGCTTTGGAGAGACAAGTAAATTCTTTGCTATCTGGAAATACATTTCTCCAGATATCTAATAAGCCTAAATTGAAGCAAATTTTTTTGAAGATTTTAGTATCCTTACAACCTAATAGGGCCTCTTTCCCTATCCGGTTCCTATCTAAAGCACTGGACGCTACCAAATTCAAATCTCCCCCTAAAATTACATTTTGGTTGTATTTCAGTAATTTAACTTGCAGAAGTTCCCAAAACACAGATTTCTTTATATTCGGACCATAAACATTACATAATACGATTCTTTTTGAGCCTAGTTCTACCTCAAGTATAATATATCTCCCTTGTTGATCAATTTCTTGTTTCACAATCGTATATTTTAAAGATTTCCTAAAAATTATGGCTACCCCTCTCTTTCTCTGCACTCCTGCAGAATAGATTATTTCACCCATCCATCCTCACTTAAGCTTTTGACTTTCTATCTCATTTAAATGGGTCTCTTGTAAAAAACCAATATCAATTTTAAGTGTATTTAAGTGTTGTAATATTGCTTTCCTTTTAACCGGGGAGGTAAACCCTTCCCACATTCCAGGATCCAAATTTGCATGTCTCCATCATGTCTTTTCAGTTCAATTTCTACTACTATAGAGAGATATAGAAGAGCCGAGGGGGGGAGGGAGGGAAGAGAGAGAAAAGAAAGCAAAGAAAGAAAGAAAGAAAGAAAGAGAAAAAAAAAGAAAAAAAAAAAAAAAGAGCCCCACACAGAACGTACATTTGACCTTCCTTAAACTGACCCCAGATTTTATAATATTTGTTTTCCTGCTTATTAACATCCTTTCACCAAAAAAAATGTGTTGCTAAACATAACTGCCCGTAGTACTAAGCTTATAACCCCCTCCTGATCACTTCACCTTTGCTCTATTCTCAAGAAGTTCTCCAAATCCTGAGGATTCTCGAAAATCCTGAAACCTTCTTTGGTCTGGATACTGATTCTGGCTGGATATAATAGCCTAACTACCCATCCTTCCTGAATCAAGCGTGAGATTCTATATTGATATATAAAATATTTATTGTGTGAACAGAGCTTTCTGAATCTTAAAGTGCTTCAAATAATTTTTTGTTAAGGCTGGCCAGAAAGATTACACTATTCACATATCAATTTCAAGTATAAACAGATTATTTTTTGCTTCAAAGATAATCATTTTCTGGTGATCCAATTTCAACAGTGATTTTTTTGTATAGTTTATGTTCAAAATAGCTGAGGATACTGTAATTTAAAGTACTTAGTCCATCAATGTGCATTCGTCCAGCTGCCTTGTCAATTAGACGAAAACTGTAGTGAAAAACACAGTCGTTAGATATACAATACAAATAATTTGACTGAAAGCAGTAATATGCATTAGTATATTTTTAAATGCAAAATTCATGAAAATACATCCAAATTCTTGTCATATGCCATATCCTTTTTAAAAAAAAAATTCCAATATTAAACATATATTTTTTATTAAAAATGTTTATATATGAGTCGGTGTAATACTTTATTTTAATATGTTTTATTTTAACCCTAACACTTTATTTCAGGTCTTGCTAATTCTTCTAGCACTATTTTGCTTTGCGCTCGAGCGCAATCCATGACTTGTAGTATCAGTGATCTTTAGCATGGTTGGGATCTCCATTGAAAGTATAGGGTGCGCAAAAGAGATGTTGGCCACACTAATTTTTCTCTGGTAAATCTGTTTTACCATGGAATTGTAATTTCAATTTGCGTGCTAATTTTAACGTGGTCCAACAATATTGATATTGCCCCCCATATTATAGTAATATTGCTCCACTTGAAATCTGGGCCTATGAGGCCTATTTATCAAAGCGTCAACTATGGTGCATTCCCGGGCATCTATATGCACGCCAAACTTCCCTAAACATCGCGGTCGCGGATCTCAATACGCTCTCCATAATTATCAAAAAACCCGTCAAAAACACTCGCGTCATGTACGGTGTGAAGAGGATCGCACTGGTGTTAACTAACAGTCATCGATGTCGCGGCTATTCGGGCTTTAGCAAGTAGCGACATATTCTTTGCAAAATGGAGAGGGAATTAGAGTTTTTAAAATTGTATATACATATTTTAGTATGTACAGGGAGTGCAGAATTATTAGGCAAGTTGTATTTTTGAGGATTAATTTTATTATTGAACAACAACCATGTTCTCAATGAACCCAAAATATCAAAGCTGAATAGTTTTGGAAGTAGTTTTTAGTTTGTTTTTAGTTATAGCTATTTTAGGGGGATATCTGTGTGTGCAGGTGACTATTACTGTGCATAATTATTAGGCAACTTAAATAAAAACAAATATATACCCATTTCAATTATTTATTTTTACCAGTGAAACCAATATAACATCTCAACATTCACAAATATACATTTCTGACATTCAAAAACAAAACAAAAACAAATCAGTGACCAATATAGCCACCTTTCTTTGCAAGGACACTCAAAAGCCTGCCATCCATGGATTCTGTCAGTGTTTTGATCTGTTCACCATCAACATTGCGTGCAGCAGCAACCACAGCCTCCCAGACACTGTTCAGAGAGGTGTACTGTTTTCCCTCCTTGTAAATCTCACATTTGATGATGGACCACAGGTTCTCAATGGGGTTCAGATCAGGTGAACAAGGAGGCCATGTCATTAGATTTTCTTCTTTTATACCCTTTCTTGCCAGCCACGCTGTGGAGTGCTTGGACGCGTGTGATGGAGCATTGTCCTGCATGAAAATCATGTTTTTCTTGAAGGATGTAGACTTCTTCCTGTACCACTGCTTGAAGAAGGTGTCTTCCAGAAACTGGCAGTAGGACTGGGAGTTGAGCTTGACTCCATCCTCAACCCGAAAAGGCCCCACAAGCTCATCTTTGATGATACCAGCCCAAACCAGTACTCCACCTCCACCTTGCTGGCGTCTGAGTCGGACTGGAGCTCTCTGCCCTTTACCAATCCAGCCACGGGCCCATCCATCTGGCCCATCAAGACTCACTCTCATTTCATCAGTCCATAAAACCTTAGAAAAATCAGTCTTGAGATATTTCTTGGCCCAGTCTTGACGTTTCAGCTTGTGTGTCTTGTTCAGTGGTGGTCGTCTTTCAGCCTTTCTTACCTTGGCCATGTCTCTGAGTATTGCACACCTTGTGCTTTTGGGCACTCCAGTGATGTTGCAGCTCTGAAATATGGCCAAACTGGTGGCAAGTGGCATCTTGGCAGCTGCACGCTTGACTTTTCTCAGTTCATGGGCAGTTATTTTGCACCTTGGTTTTTCCACACGCTTCTTGCGACCCTGTTGACTATTTTGAATGAAACGCTTGATTGTTCGATGATCACGCTTCAGAAGCTTTGCAATTTTAAGAGTGCTGCATCCCTCTGCAAGATATCTCACTATTTTTGACTTTTCTGAGCCTGTCAAGTCCTTCTTTTGACCCATTTTGCCAAAGGAAAGGAAGTTGCCTAATAATTATGCACACCTGATATAGGGTGTTGATGTCATTAGACCACACCCCTTCTCATTACAGAGATGCACATCACCTAATATGCTTAATTGGTAGTAGGCTTTCGAGCCTATACAGCTTGGAGTAAGACAACATGCATAAAGAGGATGATGTGGTCAAAATACTCATTTGCCTAATAATTCTGCACTCCCTGTATATACACACACATATATGTTGTAAATATAACGTAATCAGAGTATAATATGTATTTATTTCAAATCTATCGCTATTTGAAAGGTATAGGAAATAAAATATTTAAGTTACAATAGCAGGAGCTAGCTGCTAATTGAGCCTGTTCTGTAGTTCTTTTGTTGTCTCTGTATATCTATTATTGCGACAAGTTAGGTGCAAAACTGTGCACAAAATATGTAATCCCTGATTTTTAAAGACAGGCAAAGTTGTAGCATAATCCATCCAAAGCACTTTTTTTATCCCTATATCTACTAATGCATTAAATGTAGAACAATAATATATTTGCATTCTTTGAAGGGTATACATATTTAATAGTTTGTAATTGACTTATAAGGTTATATGCTTCATTGTCTTGCAGCATCAAACATATATATTACTTTATATATCTCTATTTGTATGTATGTATGTACATATTTATCTATCTAAATGTAAATATAATGATAGATGTATTTATGTATATATCCATTATATCCATTTTTTTTTTTTTTTTTCTAAAATATATTTGTTATTAATTAATGGGACACCAATATCATAGAATATAATTTCAAGCAAGAATACAAACGTTTAACTTTTACTAAAGGGACACTAAGCACATTTAGGTACTTTCAGAATTCTGATTGAACATTCAATTGAAATCCATTTTCTAAATTACTACAATTAACCATTTCAATTAGTTCTTTTGTTATCTTTATTTTAAAAAGAAGGCATCTAGGCTGAGGAGCAAGATAAATTCAATTGAACCCCCACGGAAAGCACTATTTTATTTGTGATGTTCAATCAGCAAGGTCAACTCATGTTTTTATTAAAAATGTTCACGATTAATAAATTTAAATGTTTGAGTTAAAATACAGATCCAAATAGAATGATGCCAATTTGAGAATGTGACTATCTTCCAAACTTTATTAAAATTGTACGCTTTATCTGAAGCATGAACAATAAAATTGATGTTCATTTTCACTTTAATCCTCAGATAACCTTTTCTAATTGAAATAGCAATGCACATGTGCAAGTCAATCATATAATGAGTCTGATTTAACAAATATCTGTCAGACCCGATCCAACATTGCGGATCAGGTCCAACAG
This sequence comes from Bombina bombina, assembly GCF_027579735.1. Lineage (NCBI taxonomy): Eukaryota > Metazoa > Chordata > Amphibia > Anura > Bombinatoridae > Bombina > Bombina bombina. The sequence continues at coordinate 783,811,269 of NC_069500.1, read as the reverse complement.
ACCTCACTGAATGCGGAGAGCAATACGCTCTCCGTATTCAGCATTGCACCAGCAGCTCTTGTGAGCTGATGGTGCAACGTTACCCCCTGCAGACTTGCGGACAATCGGCCGCCAGCAGGGGGTGTCAATCAACCCGATCGTACTCGATCGGTTTGAATTCTGCAGATTCCTGTCAGCCTCATCAGAGCAGGCGGACAGGGTTATGGATCAGCGGTCTTTAGACCGCTGCTCCCTAACTTGTGTTTCTGGTGAGTCTGAATACTCGCCAGAAACACGACCCTCAATAAATGTGCCTCGATGTATCTATGTGCATTCATCAGTCATCAGCTATATATTTTATCTGCAAATTCTCGTATTTAAATTGTATTAAAAATAAGTTGAGTAACCAAATGTATAATAAATATATACATTTACCATATTGTATGCTATTTATACATATTCCTAAATATTATTTTTTTTTCATATCTCTTGAAATTATTATTTAAATTAATACAGCGACAAAATAATTTAGATTAAATATATATTTATTAACAAACTTTTTTTTGGTTTACTTTTTTTTTTTTTAACTATCAAAAAAACGATATTTGAATTGCTGTTAAAATCTATTCATGGCCTCCTGCAGGGCCCGCACAGCCCTGGCCACTATGTTGAGGCCCTGTGCAAGCGCCTCAAATATCTCTTGGAGTAAAGGCTCAGTTTGTGTGCCCTGATCATGATCTAGAAAAAGACCAAAAGAAAATATGTTAGATAAATTCTTTTTCAAGATAATTTTTTTGAAACATTAGATTTTTTTACTTACATTCAACTCTAGTCACCTCCACTCTAGCCACCTCCTCTTGAACTACCGCCTGTTCAAAATGCGGTTCAGAATCATTCCCCGGTACTTGGTCGTCTGTCAGAGATGAAGCACAATAATGAAAAATTGTTAGTATGAGCAATGACAACTCCTATATTATACGCCAAATACTTCATTAAAAACGAATACAAAAATCCTCTATAAAATGATTTTTTAAATAAATACATTAAATGGACATGCAAACCACATTTTTTATTTCAGCATTTAGAAAGAGACTATAATGTTTTAAATCTTTATACATTTTTTTCTATTTTTAAATTTGCTTCATTCTTCTATTATACTTTGATGAAAAGCATATCTAGATATTCTCCGTAGTTGCAGCATTTTTAATGATCATAGATGCTTTGTGTAATTGTCTCACCCATATACATTGTTATCACTTCAACAAAGGATAGCTAAAGAATGAAGTAAATTGAATATTGTAACTAAATTGTAAGCTTTTTTACAATTATATTCTCTATCTGAATTATGAAAGAAAATGTTTGTGTTTAGTGTCCCTTCAACCTGCACCCTGAAAGAACCTTGAGAAAAAAACAAATTGTAATGTTAAATAATGCCAACATAGGCCTCTAGTTATCAAGCTGCGTAAGGAGCTTGATGGCCCCTGTTTCTGGCGAGTCTTCAGACTCGCCAGAAACAGCAGTTATGAAGCAGCGGTCACAAAGACCGCTGCTCCATAACCTGTCCGACCTGCTCTGAGCAGGCGGACACACATCGCCGGAAATCAACCCGATCAACCCGATCGAGTATGATCGGGTTGATTGACACCCCCCTGCTGGTGGCCTATTGGCTGCGAATCTGCAGGGGTCCGCCAGACCTTAATAACTAGAGGCCATTGTATTAAAATTGAAAAATACCTTGGATATCAGGGACTTCAATATCTGTCCCTCAATCCTCCTGACAACCCTCAACGAGGGTCAATGGCAAAGGTGGTGAGGAGCGGTTGCTCCTCGGTGTTGCCATAGAAACCGGCCTTACATACCGGGGGATTCTTCTGGTGGACGCCTGAGATCTGAGAAAATATAAAGTTGTATGTACACATTAGATACATGTTATATATTGTTGGGGAGTAATGTATCTGCAGCAGAATGCATGTAATCTTTATTGTCTCTGTTGAAAACAAAATATTGTTATTTATATATATATATGCATAATATATATTTTCAACTATATGTCTATCTATCTATCTATCTATCTATCTATCTATATGAGTAAACTTTATTGTAGCATTGTTAATTATGATGGAGCATGAATTTTCATTCAACCAATTTGATTTTTTTTATCTAATTTTTTAGTCTTTATATATGTCTCCATAAAATAAATTAATATGTTGATAATCTAAGGAGGAATAACATTGTATTTGATTGACTCTCTACAGAAATTATGGGGTGGTGAATGACATCAATTTTTGGATGCAATTAAGTGAAATACAGAGGCCTAGATTACGAGTTATGTGTTAGGGTTAGAGGTCCTAATGCTGCTTTTTAACGCCCGCTGGTATTACGAATCTTGAAGGTACAGGTGTACCGCTCACTTTTTTGTCCAGACTCGTAAATAACGCAAATCCACTTATGTCAATTGCGTATCCTATATTTTCAATGGGACTTGCATAGCGCCAGTATTATGATTCTGACCAAAAGTGAGCAGTGACCCTCTCCAGTCAAGACTGGTACCACATTTTAAAGTCAGTAGTTAAGAGTTTTACACTACAACGCCGTAGCATAAAACTATTAACTAAAGTGCTAAAAAGTACATTAACACCCATAAACTACCTATTAACCCCTAAACCGAGGCCCCCCACATCGCAAACACTAAAATAGAATTTTTAACCCTTAATCTGCCGAACCGGACATCGCCGCCACTATATTAAACATATTAACCCCTAAACCGCCGCACTCCCGCATCGCAAAAACTAGTTAAACCTTATTAACCCCTAATCTGCCATCTCTAACATCGCCGCCACCTACCTACATTTATTAACCCCTTATCTGCCGCCCCTTAACGTCGCCGCCACTATATTAAATCTATTAACCCCTAAACCTAAGTCTAACCCTAACCCCCCTAACTTAAATATAATTACAATAAATCTAAATAAAATTACTATCATTAACTAAATAATTCCTATTTAAAACTAAATACTTACCTATAAAATAAACCCTAAACTAGCTACAATATAACTAATAGTTACATTATAGCTAGCTTAGGGTTTATTTTTATTTTACAGGCAAATTTGTATTTATTTTAACTAGGTACAATAGTTATCAAATAGTTAATAACTATTTAATAACTACCTAGTTAAAATAAAGACACATTTACCTGTAAAATAAAATCTAACCTAAGTTACACTAACACCTAACACTACACTATAATTAAATAAATTAACTAAATTAAATACAATTAATTACAATTAAATAATAGTACGAAAAAAACAAACATTAAATTACAGATAATAATAAAGAAATTACAAGATTTTTAAACTAATTAAACCTACTCTAATCCCCTTAACAAAATAAAAAAGCCCCCAAAATAAAAAAGAAAGCCCTACCCTACACTAAATTACAAATAGCCCTTAAAAGGGCCTTTTGCGGGGCATTGCCGCAAAGTAATCAGCTCTTTTACCTGTAAAAAAAAAAGTACAAATACCCCCCCAACATTAAAACCCACCACCCACACAACCAACCCTATTCTAAAACCCACCCAATCCCCCCTTAAAAAAATCTAACACTAACTCCTTGAAGATCACCTTACCGGGAGACGTCTTCACCCAACCGGGCAGAAGTGGTCCTCCAGACGGGCAGAAGTCTTCATCCAACCGGGCAGAAGTGGTCCTCCAGACGGGCAAAAGTCTTCATCCAGACGGCATCTTCTATCTTCATCCATCTGGCGCGGAGCGGGTCCATCTTCAAGACATCCGACACGGAGCATCCTCTTCTGTTCACGGCCGACGACTGAATTAAGGTTCCTTTAAATGACGTCATCCAATATGGCGTCCCTTCAATTCCGATTGGCTGATAGAATTCTATCAGCCAATCGGGTTAATATATAATGCAGGTGTCGGCGATGTCGTGGGCGGCAGATTAGGGTTAATAAGTGTAATATTAGGGGTGTTTAGACTCGGAGTTCATGCTAGGGTGTTAGGTGTAGACATAAATGTATTTTCCACATAGGAATCAATGGGGCTGCGTTAGGAGCTTTACGCTGCTTTTTTGCCGGGTTTTTTTCAGCCGGCTCTCCCCCATTGATTCGTGCATCGTGCATGAGCATGTTTTACCAGTTCACCGCTAACGTAAGCAGCGCTGGTATTGAGATGAGATGTGCAGCTAAATTTTGCTCTACGCTCAATTCTTTGCGGCTAACGCCGGGTTTGTAAAAACCCGTAATACCAGCGCTGTCTGTAAGTGAGCGGTGAGCATAAACTGCTCGTTAGCACCGCACAGCTTCTAACGCAAAACTCGTAATCTAGGTGATAGAAAACAAAAACAAAAAAAAATAAGATGGGCCTGCTTCAACAAAACTTTGATTATTATCAAATAAATGTAAGATATTCACTTAATAGAATACAATAAATATGATTAGCTTAGAAAGTTATTTCAAATTCAACCTTTTTTGGTTTTAAAGATATGCGTCATTTAAGTATCCATAATTTATAAGTACAATATACAATATACTTACATGCTCGAATGAGCGATTGAAAATCGCAATATCGCTCCGACTCGCGTCTTTGAAGGTCCGAAAACCTCCGTAGACAACTTCACCTAGACCGGCGGACCCCAGACACCCTTCTCATTCTCTGCATCATCTCATAGATAATACGGTCTCTATCCTCATGCTGGATCCCTCTCACACCTCCTATGCGCCTAGGGAATAGCGATTTATCCTATAAACAAGTATTAATAATTCTCCCTCAGTAAATATGGGTGGTCGTGCCATTTTTAACTCCTAAAAATGATCTAAAATAATTTTTAAGTTTGACACAAATATACCAATTATAGAGAAATATGATTGGTTCTTGCAAGTGTAAATAAAAATATTAATATTATGTTGGCGGATTATATTTATCATGTGTTCATGACGATTACTATGTAATACAAACATTTCAAATAAATCATAATATATGCATCACTAATGACTGACTGTCAATAAAATGAAATGTATGGTTTGTTAGTTATCCAAAAAATAAAATGAAAACACACATTTGATCACAGGATTGTCTGGATTCATGCATCTTAAGAGTATTATCAAATATTTAAAGATGCGATCCCTCTCCTGTAGGACAATAGCCCTCTCTCACATAATTCGTGTGAAAGTATGACACCCTGTAGACAAGTATGACACCCTGTAGACAAGTATGACACCCTGTAGACAAGTATGACACCCTGTAAACAAGGATGACTAATTCACCGTCACTAACTAATTTATATTGCTCCATAAATACATTTTAACTAATTTGCTAATATTGTTTTACTGCGACATCAAGATGACAATTATAGATCGTTATTGTTCGAGGATTATATTAAACAGGCGTCATCAATGACGGAATTATAAAAAAGATGTCCTAATACTGTAAAAGTTGCTGATGATTTTATAATTGTTAACGGCTGATTGCCTACGTATTAACTATCTATAAAAGGGAATTTAAAATGGAGTCTATTAAGTCCTACTAAGCTTTTACAAGAGCTCTAGGTCTTTGTTCTCATTATATTTATTCTTCTGACATTTGTGTGCTATATTATTTTGTTTGGTTATGTCTGGGAAGACAAAGTCTGGGAGAAATATCCAGTTTAATTTCGAACAAAACAAAGTTTTAGTTACCCTTGTTTTAGAGAATTATGATTTTATTTATGGTTCCAAAGCCCAAAAGACCTCGCTCTCTAGAAAAGAAGAGATGGAGAGCAATAGCCGGCAGTGTCTCCGCCGAAGGCACTCATCCCAAAATGGTGGGGCACTAAGAAGAGATTTTCTGACATTAAGAGAATCTTAAAGGCCAAGCTGGCCAGGGAGAAGCAAGTTGCACATTCTACCGGTGGTGGCGCGCCATATACGGCTGAACTCTCAGAGTATGAGATTCAGCTGAGGGAGAAGCTGGGAGCAAAAATGATGCTCGGTCTGGATTTGGTGGGGCATGATACTGACGAGTTGGCAGGTAACATTCTATTACATGCGTTTTTGATGTTGCACACATTTTGTTTTAAAAAATTCTAATTTTTAGGGTTATTGAGATTATGATGTGCAATTATGTTGATAATAATATTTTATTTCATGTATTTTGTTTAAGCATCTACCAGTGCTGCAGCTGCTGCTGCTGCAGGTACAGCTGATGATGATGCTGCCACAGATGGAGATAAGACCCTCCTATTGCCTGTCAGTATCCACACTGAATCCAGCCACAACTTCTCCTCGGCCGCCACACACCCGGACATTATGTGCAGCACCCCTGATGGAGCAAGCATTGACCATTCTACAGGTATGTTTTTTATTATTACTTTGCTTTTAATTAAATTGTTCTTACTTGTGTGATTGCTCACATTTCTAACTATGTATATTCTATTTGTATTATACAGCTGAGGTCCGAAGGACTTTGGGACCCCCTCCAAGATCTACGATCTCCTCCTCAGGTAACAAAAACAAGAGCAAACATGAATGTTATGTGTGCTCAGATTATCAGGAATGTCAATAGCTCAATGTGAAAGTTAAATTTGTATTTAAGAAGAATATCACTTTCATAAACATTAATGTGAAATAACACACGCCTAGATTACGAGTTTTGCATTAGAGGCTGTGCGGTGCTAACAAGCAGTTTAAGCTCACTGCTCACTTACAGACAGTGCTGGTATTACTGGTTTTTAGAAACCCGGCGGTAACCGCAAAAAAGTGAGCGAAGAGCAAAATTTTGCTCCACATCTCACCTCAATACCAGAGGCAAGTATTACTAGGTAGAATAGTTATTAAATAGTTATTAACTATTTAATAACTACCTAGTTACCTGTAAAATAAAACTTAACCTAAGTTACAATTACACCTAACACTACACTACAATTAAATTAATTACCTAAATTAAATACAATTAATTACAATTAAATAAAATTATCTAAAGTACAAAACCCCCCAGTAAATTACATAAAATAATAAAGAAATTACAAGATTTTTAAACTAATTACACCTAATCTAATCCCCTAACAAAATAAAAAAAGCCCCCCCAAAATAAAAAAACCCTACCCTACACTAAATTACTAATAGCCCTTAAAAGGGCCTTTTGCCCTGAAAAAACCCGGCGTTAACCGCAAAAAAGTGAGCGAAGAGCAAAATTTTGCTCCACATCTCACCTCAATACCAGCGCTGCTAATGTTAGCGGTGAGCTGGTAAAACGTGGTCATGCACAATTTCCCCATAGGAATCAATGGGGGAGAGCCGGCTGAAAAAAACCTAACACCTGCAAAAAAGCAGCGTAAAGCTCCTAACGCAGCCCCATTGATTCCTATGGGGAAAGAAAATTTAAGTCGACACCTAACACCCTAACATGAACCCCAAGTCTAAACACCCCTAATCTTACACTTATTAATCCCTAATCTGCCACCCCCTACATCACTGACACCTACATTATATTATTAACCCCTAATCTGCCACTCCGGACACCGCCGCCACCTACATTATACTTATGAACCCCTAGGGGCCTAGTTATCAAGCCGTCAACCTCAAATACGCTGGAATTCCGCAGCGTATTTGTGGCGAGGCTGATACGCCTTAGTTAAAGGCTCGAGACCGGCAAAAGTAGAATTCTGTGACGTAAGCATCGATCCGCCGGACTCAGTCCGACACAGATCGATTCTTACGTCACTCCAGATGTTCCGCACACAAGTGCGGCACATTCTCACTACTTTTGCTAGTTATCAAAAAACTAGCAGGTACGCTCGGCACTTTTACGGCCCAGCGTACCTGGTTTTCAATCCGCCACCCCTGGAGGCGGCGGATCCCATAGGAATCAATGGGAGTCTGACCATAGCGAAAGTACAAGTTCGCTGCTGACAGACATCCCATTGATTTCTATGGGAGCTGTCTACACCTAACACCCTAACATGTACCCCGAGTCTAAACACCACTAATCTGTCCCCCCTACACCGCCGCAACTAAATAAAGTTATTACCCCCTAAACCGCCGTTCCCGGAGCCCACCGCAAGCTACTCTATACATATTAACCCCTAAACCGCCGCTCCCGGAGCCCACCGCAACTATAATAAATGTATTAACCCCTAAACCGCCGCTCCCTGAACCCGCCGCAACCTATATTAAATGTATTAACCCCTAATCTGCCCCCCCTACTCCGTCGCCACCTATAATAAATTTATTAACCCCTAATCTGCCCCCCTACACCGTCGCCACCTATAATAAATTTATTAACCCCTATCCTGCCCCCCACTACGCCGCCGCCACTGTAATAAAATTATTAACCCCTAAACCTAAGTCTAACCCTAACCCTAACGCCCCCCTAACTTAAATATTAATTAAATAAATCTAAATAAATTAACTCTTATTAACTAAATGAATCCTATTTAAAACTAAATACTTACCTTTAAAATAAACCCTAATATAGCTACAATATAAATAATAATTATATTCTAGCTATCTTAGGATTTATATTTATTTTACAGGTACCTTTCAATTTATTTTAACCATGTACAATAACTATTAAATAGTTATTAACTATTTAATAGCTTACCTAGCTAAAATAAAGAGAAATGTACCTGTAAAATAAATCCTAACCTAAGTTACAATTACACCTAACACTACACTATACTTTAATAAATTATTCCTATTTAAAACTAAATACTTACCTGTAAAATAAATCCTAAGATAGCTACAATATAATTAATAATTATATTATAGCTATCTTAGGATTTATATTTATTTTACAGGTAACTTTGTATTTATTTTAGCTAGTTAGAATAGTTATTAAATAGTTATTAACTATTTAATAACTACCTAGCTAAAAGAAATACAAAATTACCTGTAAAATAAATCCTAACTTAAGTTACAATTAAACCTAATACTACACTATCATTAAATTAATTAAATAAACTACCTACAAATAACTACAATTAAATACAATTACATAAACTAACTAAAGTACAAAAAATAAAAAAAGCTAAGTTACAAAAAATAAAATAATAAGTTACAAACATGTTAAAAATATTACAACAATTTTAAGCTACTTACACCTAATCTAAGCCCCCTAATAAAATAACAAACCCCCCCAAAATAAAAAAAATGCCCTACCCTATTCTAAATTAAATAAAGTTCAAAGCTCTTTTACCTTACCAGCCCTTAAAAGGGCCATTTGTGGGGGCATGCCCCAAAGAAAACAGCTCTTTTGCCTGTAAAAGAGAAATACAACCCCCGCCCAACATTAAAACCCACCACCCACATACCCCTAATCTAACCCAAACCCCCCTTACAAAAACCTAACACTAATCCTCTGAAGATCATCCTACCTTGTCTTCACTCAGCCGAGCAGCGATGGAACCGAAGTGGACAGTGATGGAACCGGAGCGGAAGAAGTTAATCCTCCAAGCGGCGCTGAAGAAATCTTCCATCCGATGAAGTCATCATCCAGGCGGCGCTGAAGAAAAGTCTTCGATCCGGCCGATGTCATCTTCAAAGAGGCGCTGAAGAGGTCTTCTATCCGGGCGAAGTCATCTTCCAAGCCGGGTCTTGAATCTTCCTTCCGCCGACGCGGAACCTCCTTCTTCACCGACGGACTACGACGAATGACGGCTCCTTTAAGGGACGTCATCCAAGATGGCGTCCCCTCAATTCCGATTGGCTGATAGGATTCTATCAGCCAATCGGAATGAAGGTAGGAAAATTCTGATTGGCTGATGGAATCAGCCAATCAGATTCAAGTTCAATCCGATTGGCTGATCCAATCAGCCAATCAGATTGAGCTCGCATTCTATTGGCTGATCGGAACAGCCAATAGAATGCGAGCTCAATCTGATTGGCTGATTCCATCAGCCAATCAGATTTTTCCTACCTTAATTCCGATTGGCTGATAGAATCCTATCAGCCAATCGGAATTGAGGGGACGCCATCTTGGATGACGTCCCTTAAAGGAGCCTTCATTCGTCGTAGTCCGTCAGTGAAGAAGCAGCTTCCGCATCGGCGGAAGGAAGATTCAAGACCCGGCTTGGAAGATGACATCGCCCGGATAGAAGACCTCTTCAGCGCCTCTTTGAAGATGACATCGGCCGGATCGAAAACTTTTCTTCAGCGCCGCCTGGATGATGACTTCATCGGATGGAAGATTTCTTCAGCGCCGCTTGGAGGATTAACTTCTTCTGCTCCGGATGTCCACTTCGGTTCCATCGCTGCTCGGCTGAGTGAAGACAAGGTAGGATGATCTTCAGGGGATTAGTGTTAGGTTTTTGTAAGGGGGGTTTGGGTTAGATTAGGGGTATGTGGGTGGTGGGTTTTAATGTTGGGGGGGGTTGTATTTTTCTTTTACAGGCAAAAGAGCTGTTTTCTTTGGGGCATGCCCCCACAAATGGCCCTTTTAAGGGCTGGTAAGGTAAAAGAGCTTTGAACTTTATTTAATTTAGAATAGGGTAGGGCATTTTTTTATTTTTGGGGGGTTTGTTATTTTATTAGGGGGCTTAGATTAGGTGTAAGTAGCTTAAAATTGTTGTAATATTTTTAACATGTTTGTAACTTATTTTTTTTTTTTGTAACTTAGCTTTTTTTATTTTTTGTACTTTAGTTAGTTTATGTAATTGTATTTAATTGTAGTTATTTGTAGGTAGTTTATTTAATTAATTTAATGATAGTGTAGTATTAGGTTTAATTGTAACTTAAGTTAGGATTTATTTTACAGGTGATTTTGTATTTCTTTTAGCTAGGTAGTTATTAAATAGTTAATAACTATTTAATAACTATTCTAACTAGCTAAAATAAATACAAAGTTACCTGTAAAATAAATATAAATCCTAAAATAGCTATAATATAATTATTAATTATATTGTAGCTATCTTAGGATTTATTTTACAGGTAAGTATTTAGTTTTAAATAGGAATAATTTATTAAAGTATAGTGTAGTGTTAGGTGTAATTGTAACTTAGGTTAGGATTTATGTTACAGGTACATTTCTCTTTATTTTAGCTAGGTAAGCTATTAAATAGTTAATAACTATTTAATAGCTATTGTACCTGGTTAAAATAAATTGAAAGGTACCTGTAAAATAAAAATAAATCCTAAGATAGCTAGAATATAATTATTATTTATATTGTAGCTATATTAGGGTTTATTTTAAAGGTAAGTATTTAGTTTTAAATAGGATTCATTTAGTTAATAAGAGTTAATTTATTTAGATTTATTTAATTAATATTTAAGTTAGGGGGGCGTTAGGGTTAGGGTTAGACTTAGGTTTAGGGGTTAATAATTTTATTACAGTGGCGGCAGTGTAGTGGGGGGCAGATTAGGGGTTAATAAATTTATTATAGGTGGCGACGGTGTAAGGGGGGCAGATTAGGGGTTATTAAATTTATTATAGGTGGCGACGGTGTAGGGGGGGCAGGATAGGGGTTAATAGGTTTAATATAGGTTGCGGCAGGTTCAGGGAGCGGCGGTTTAGGGGTTAAACTATTTATTTAGTTGCGGAGAGGTGCGGGATCAGCAGGATAGGGGTTAATAACTTTATAATAGAGGGCGACGGTGTAGGGGGGCAGGATAGGGGTTACTAGGCATTATGTAGGTGGCAGCGGTGTCCGGGAGCGGCGGTTTAGGGGTTAATACATTTATAAGAGTTGCGGCAGGGTCTAGGAGCGGCGGTTTAGGGGTTAGTAACTTTATTGAGTTGCGGGAGGCTCCGGGGGCGCCGGTATAGGGATAGAACAGTGTAGTTTAGTGTGAGTGCTTAGTGACAGGCTAGCAATAAAGCTGGGAAAAAGCCGAAGGGCAGCGAGATCGGATGAGTGATAACTGTCACAGTCTGCTGCTCATCGCCCCACGGCTTTTTGACAGCTTTATTTGATAACTTAGGCGTATTTTTTCAGGTCCGCGGCGGCGATGTGAGGTGAGCTTAGGTGGGCGTATTGGGCCGGCGAAGCCAGAAAAGTAGACGGCTTGATAACTACCCCCCCTAATGTGCTGCCCCCAACATCGCCGACACCTACATTATATTTATTAACCCCTAATCTGCCGCCCCCAACGTCGCCGCCACTATAATAAACATATTAACCCCTAAACCTAATTCTAACCCTAACCCCCCAACTTAAATATAATTTAAATAAATCTAAATAAAATTACTATCATTAACTAAATTATTCCTATTTAAAACTAAATACTTACCTATAAAATAAACCCTAAAATAGCTACAATATAACTAATAGTTACATTGTAGCTAGCTTAGGGTTTATTTTTATTTTAGAGGCAAGTTTGTATTTATTTTAACTAGGTAGAATAGTTATTAAATAGTTATTAACTATTTAATAACTACCTAGTTAAAATAAAGACAAATATACCTGTAAAATAAAACCTAACCTAAGTTACAATTACACCTAACACTACACTACAATTAAATTAATTACCTAAATTAAATACAATTAATAACAATTAAATAAAATTATCTAAAGTACAAAACCCCCCACTAAATTACAGAAAATAATAAAGAAATTACAAGATTTTTAAACTAATTACACCTAATCTAATCCCCTAACAAAATAAAAAAAGCCCCCCCAAAATAAAAAAAACCCTACCCTACATTAAATTACTAATAGCCCTTAAAAGGGCCTTTTGCGGGGCATTGCCCCAAAGTAATCAGCTCTTTTACCTGAAAAAACCCGGCGTTAACCGCAAAAAAGTGAGCGAAGAGCAAAATTTTGCTCCACATCTCACCTCAATACCAGTAACAATGTTAGCGGTGAGCTGGTAAAACGTGCTCATGCACAAATTACAATTCCCCCCAACATTAAAACCCACCACCCAAACAACCAACCCTACCCACCCAATACCCCCTTAATAAAACCTAACACTAAACCCCTGAAGACCACCTTACCGGGAGACGTCTTCACCCAACCGGGCAGAAGTGGTCCTCCAGACGGGCAGAAGTCTTCATCCAACCACGCAGAAGTGGTCCTCCAGACGGGCAGAAGTCTTCATCCAGACGACATCTTCTATCTTCATCCATCAGGCGCGGAGCGGGTCCATCTTCAAGACATCCATCGCGGAGCATCCTCTTCTTTCCACGGCCGACAACTAAATTAAGGTTCCTTTAAATTACATCATCCAAGATGGCGTCTCTTCAATTCCGATTGGCTGATAGAATTCTATCAGCCAACCGGAATTGAAGGGACGCCATCTTGGATGATGTCATTTAAAGGAACCTTCATTAAGTCATTTGCCGTGGAAAGAAGAGGATGCTCTGTGTCGGATGTCTTGAAGATGGAGCCGCTCCGCGCTGGATGGATGAAGATAGAAGATGCCGTCTGGATGAAGACTTCTGCCCGTCTGGAGGACTACTTCTGCCCGGTTGGATGAAGACTTCTCCCGGCTTTGTTTAGGACTTCGGCCCGGTTGGGTGAAGTCGTCTCCCGGTAAGGTGATCTTCAGGGGGTTAGTGTTAGTTTTTTTTAAGGGGGGATTGGGTGGGTTTTAGATTAGGGTTGGTTGTGTGGGTGGTGGGTTTTAATGTTGGGGGGGATTTGCATTTTTTTTTAAAGGTAAAAGAGTTGATTACTTTGGGGCAATGCCCTGCAAAAGGCCCTTTAAAGGGCTATTTGTAATTTAGTATAGGGTAGGGCTTTTTTATTTTGGGGGGGCTTTTTATTTTGTTAGGGGGTTTAGATTAGGTGTAATTAGTTTAAAAATCTTGTAATTTCTTTAGTATTTTCTGTAATTTAGTGTTTGTTTGTTTTCGTACTTTAGATAATTTTATTTAATTGTAATGAATTGTATTTAATTTAGTTAATTTATTTAATTATAGTGTAGTGTTAGGTGTTAGTATAACTTAGGTTAGGTTTTATTTTACAGGTAAATTTGTCTTTATTTTAACTATTAACTACTAATAACTATTTAATGCCTATTCTACCTAGTTAAAGTAAATACAAAGTTGCCTGTAAAATAAAAATAAACCCTAAGCTAGGTACAATGTAACTATTAGTTATATTGTAGCTAGCGTAGGGTTTATTTTATAGGTAAGTATTTAGTTTTAAATAGGAATTATTTAGTTAATTGTAGTAATTTTATTTAGATTTATTGTAATTAAATTTAAGTTAGGGGGGTTAGGGTTAAGGCTGTGACACACTGCAAGCAGAGCGACACGCAGCGTGTACATGCAGCTGTGTGCGCTCAGTGTGTCCTGCCTTTTCATCTCTGAGCACTCTGCTGCATCAGGTCGCGTAGCTAAGCACTCAGAGATGAAATATTTGAACTTCAGAAGCGATGCGACGCGGAGCGAAGCAGCTGCTTTGCCTCGCGCCGCATCGCTTGCAGTGTGTCACAGCCTTTAGGCTTAGTTTTAGGGGTTAATACATTTAATATAGTGGCAGCGACGTTGGGGGCGGCAGATTAGGGGTTAATAAATGTAGGTAGGTGGTGGCGATGTTAGGGCGAGCAGATTAGGGGTTAATAATATTTAACTAGTGTTTGCGATGCAGGAGTGCGGCGGTTTAGGTGTTAATATATTTATTATAGTGGCGGCGATGTCCAGTTCGGCAGATTAAGGGTAAAAATATTTATTTTAGTGTTTGCGATGTGGGGGGGGGGCTCAGTTTAGGGGTTAATAGGTAGTTTATGGGTGTTAGTGTACTTTTTAGCACTTTAGTTAAGAGTTTTATGCTACGGCGTTGTAGTGAAAAACTCTTAAGTACTGACTTTTAAATGCGGTACCAGTCTTGACAGGAGAGAATGTACCACTCACTTTTGGTCAGACTCGTAATACCGGCGCTATGCAAGTCCCATTGGAAATATAGGATACGCAATTGACGTAAGTGGATTTGCGGTATTTCCGAGTCTGGCCAAAAAAGTGAGCGGTACACCTGTACCTTCAAGACTCGTAATACCAGAGGGCGTTAAAAAACAGCGTTGGGACCGGCCAACACTGCTTTTTAACCCTAACACACAACTCATAATCTAGGCCATAGATTGTTTAGATAATCTCTCATTTCATAGTATTTCAAAGAATTGTACAGTCAAATGATGTTATATCTCATTTACATAGAACATTTATTTTAGATACACATATGGAAATTTAACTATTGTTAAATTTAAATCTTTTTATTATCTTTAGTTAGCCATACATTTAGAGGGACATGAAACACAAACCTTTATTCAGTGGATTAGGATAGAGAATCCTAGATTAATCATATTGAAAATGTAAGTATATTAATTAATTTGTGTCATTAATTTGTTATACTTGTAATGAAAAGGTTAACTTTGAAAGCTCTGAAGTATCAAAGAACCAAGCTTCTAGGTGATGATTGGTACATGCATACATTTATGGATAGATAGATATACTTATATACTAATTGTGATTGGCTCATTGTTGCTCCTTCAACCAAAGATACTGAGTAAATGAATAAAATTAAATAGAACTATATTTAATTTGAAATTTAATTTTGTATTCTATAGCTTAAAGGGATAGTATAGTTAACATTAAAATGTAATGGTTCAGATAGAGCATACAATTTAAATAAAGCTTCACATTTACTTCTCGCATCAATTTTTATTTATTCTCTTGTTATCTTTATTTGGAAAGCAGGAATGTAAGATTAAAAGACAGCCCAATTTTGGTTCAGCACCTGGGTAGCGCTTGCTGATTGGTTTCTAAATGTAAACATCCAATCACCAAGCGGTATCCATTTGATGAAACAAAAATGGGCCTGCTTTTAATATTACTTTCTATCTATTTTAAAATAAAGATAACAAGAGAACTAATAAGAATTGATAATCGGATTAAATAATAATGTTGCTTAAAATTTCATGATCTATCTGAATCATGAAAGTTTATTTCTTACTAGACTATCCCTTTAATGATGAAAGAACAAATTTGAATTGACAGTCCTTTTCAACTTCGAATAAATCAAAGGTTTGGATCATCACCTGTGTATTGCATGACAATTCTTTGTCTAGATTTCAACAAAAATGATTAAGTGAGAAACACAGAACATTGAATGCTACATTTTAGACAATATAAGCATTGTGAAAAGTTTATTTTGTCCGTAATCGAGTTCATTCAAATTACATGCTCTATCACCAGCATTAACATTATATTTTTATGGTTATATTTTTAAAAATTAGACAATATCTCTCTCTCTCTCTCTCTCTCTCTCTCTTTTATTAATCTACAAATGGAGATGGAGAGAACCAGTTTCTTGCGAGCCTGCAGGCTTGCAAGAAACTGCAGTTATGAAGCAGCCGTATAAAGAATGCTGCTCCATAACCTTGCCGCTATTCTCCCCAATCGAGTATGATCTTATTTATTGACCCCCCCTCTGCTGACGGGCCATTGTCCACAACTCTGCAGGGGGCATTCTCCGCATTCAGTGAGGTATGGCGGACATGATCCGCACTGTAGGATCATGTCCAACAGCCCTAAGATAAATAGGCCTCTAAGATATTTTCAGCGCAACACCATTATCACAACTCAAGCTTCTCACAGCATTAGTGGGGCTTGTTATCATGTCAGTGATTAAGAAACAGTCTAAACCGATTTTGAAAATGTTCAATTAAGAAAAGTGATGTGTTAAAAATTATATTACACAGTGAATACTTTAATACAATGTTAAATATGATATAGGTTTTATAATAAGCACTTATATCAACATTTTGATTTATTTTATCCATTTAAGATAACATTAACTGTACAAATCTTTCATGTTCAAATACAGTGTCTTACATTTTCTATCTTGATAGGAATCATGGAAGATATATGTTTAATATCATATGCATTTAATCTTTCAATTTACATTAAGTTGGATAACAATATATATTTAATTTCTCATTTCTTTAGATATGGAATGTGCACTTAATGTTTTGGAGGAGATCGACCGTTGTCTTCGACAGATGAGAGATGTGATGGAGGAGTCGTTCCTGGGAGAGACCCAATATCCAGAATCCCAGGAACAGGGATTCTCCCAGGGGACATTGGATTTGGAATCTCTCATCTGTGCTGCCCCTCCTGACCCAGAAGACCCAGCTGCTCTGGCCCCTGGTGCCCCTCCTGCACCTGTTGCTCATGCTCATGGATATGCTGAATGTGTCTAAAAAAATATTTTTATTTATTTTTGGAAAATAAATCTGATGTTTAAAGTCACTTTAAGCATGGACAGGCCTGTGTTCAAGAACATATTGAAGAATCCTCCAGAAATTTACAAAGACATATAGAAAAAACATAACTAACTCATAATCGCACAGCAATGGAAGACACGAATATCCAGAATCACCTGCGTAAACAAAATAGATCATTGACATTAGCAGTCATAATTATTAAAATATATCATATACATATGTTACAGTATCTAAGAGATATTTACCTATCAGGATTACCTCTGGAAATTGGCCTTCCTGGAACTGATGGTATATGACAGAATTCTGGAGGATGAAGGAATCATGATTGCAGCCAGGGAGTCCGGAGCATACACTCATAATCCTCAACCTGGCATCACAGATGACCTGGATA
Organism: Bombina bombina; assembly: GCF_027579735.1. Lineage (NCBI taxonomy): Eukaryota > Metazoa > Chordata > Amphibia > Anura > Bombinatoridae > Bombina > Bombina bombina. Next base: position 783,793,747 of record NC_069500.1, on the reverse strand, counting down.
GTCAGCGAGTGGTTGAATTTCCTGTCCCGGTAGGGCTCCTCTGTACCCCTGGGAGGCTGCACCAAGACATAGGTGCAGTCTATGGCCCCCAATACCCTTGGCAATCCAGCCTTTAGGTAGAACTGGAGCTTGACAGCACGCCACTCCTCCGTTGTATTTGGGAAGTGGACATGATAATAATTTATAATAATAATTTGCGATTTATATTGCGCTTTTCTCCCTGTGAGACTCAAAGCACTTTACAAATATACCAACATAAGACATAAAAGTTAGGAGTTTCTGAAGATCAGATAAGCGGACTGAATGCCTAATGGAAGAGGTGAGTCTTTAGCTTTTTTTTTTTTAAAAGTCTGTAAGGACGGTGCCTCTCTGATTGCGCACGGTAAAGAGTTCCAGAACGTAGGGGCAGCGTGGCAGAATGCTCTGGAGCCTGAGTTTGTCCTTATTCTTGGCACTGAGAGGAGGGATGTGTTGGCTGACCTAAGTGAACGGGATGGGATTTAGGGTGTCAGGTACTGTGGGCCTTGGTTGTTTAAGGCTTTGAAGGTCAGCAGGCCAATTTTAACATATGTTCACCATTCAATTGGAAGCCAATGTAGGGGGTGGAGAACAGGTGTTATGTGGCAGGAGCGAGTTTGATTGGTCAATAGTCTGGCTGCTGCATTTTGTACTGTCTGAAGGCGATGGAGTTCTTTTTTTGGGAGGCCCAAGTAAAGTGCATTGCAGTAATCTAGCCTAGAGGATACAAATGCATGGATTAATGTTGGCATATCATCTAGTGGAATTAAGTGTTGTATCCTGGCTATGTTTTTCAGATGAAAGTAGGCAAATTTTATTACAGAGGAAATCTGCTGTTTAAAAGATAGTCCAGCGTCAATCAGCACTTCGAGGTTTCGTACCTTTGCTGAACTAACAAGTTCTTTTATATTTGATGACGGACTAAGCATTGGTGCAAAGCATTCAGGACATCCTTCAGATGACATGAAAAGGTTGCCTGGCTCATACCAATGCCTAGAGCTGTCAAAGCCTGGAATGACCCAGTTGTCAAGAAATAGAGGACCGATAGCAATTTCACCATCCCAGGGATTGCCCTAGTTCTTGCAGTGAGTGGCTCGAGAGAGTCCTTGATCTCGACATAGAGCCTCTCAATAGAGGCCCTATCTAGTCAAAATCGACGGATCACCTCTCGGTCACTGGGGGCATGGAGCCCAATCCTTGGATAGAAAACCCCTGGCACTCGCTTGCATCTTCATTGTCGCACCGCAGCCATAAACACCCGACTTTCCCTGCGTCTCCTTAATAAAAGTAAAAACTGGACTGCATTGAGTATGTCCATGTTCAAAGCTCAAAGTAATAATGAAGTAAAGTGATTGAAGAGCCCCTTTTCTAACGCCAAGTTTAACAGCTGTGAATGATTTCAGTAATTGAATAAATGATGCGCCAAACATTACCTAACAAATGACCTGCACATTTTGGTTATTATCGCATCATTTTACGAGCAATCAATTGAATCATTTATTCAAAAAACGTATTTTCGTTATTTCTCGCGTCATTTGACGAACACAATGGGATGTCCAAATGAATGTCTGATTAGGTCATCCAGGTGTGTTTATCAGCTGTAAGAAATGCAGGTGTGTTTGTGCAATTAACTAAATTGCATAATTAATTGATAGCATAATTTGTAATGTGTATAATTGATTGATAGCATAATTGCTGTGCAGTGTTTTCATTCTCTTGCTATCCTTTGTGTGAATGTGTTTTTCTTTTTACAATCTTTTTCATTGCTGTGCAGTGTTTTCATTCTCTTGCTATCCTTTGTGTGAATGTGTTTTTCTTTTTACAATATTTTTAATTGCTGTGCAGTGTTTTCATTCTCTTGCTATCCTTTGTGTGAATGTGTTTTTACAATCTTTGAATTATAGGAAGGGAATGGTATTTATAAAAGGGTATACATATTTAATAATGCTTTCCAATTTTTATTAGGTGATATGCTTCACTCTAGCAGCATCGAACATAAGATTTCAGTTTTACGATTCCCATTGACTACTATAGCATCCGCGACCTCTAAGGCAGCGGATTGAAAACTAGGTACGCAGCATCGGATAAGACGCGAGCGTAACTGTTAATTTTTTCATAACTTTTGAAAAGCTTCAAATTGTGTCGAATACCATGATGAATACACATAATTACGCTAGAATTCCAGAGGTTTTCCATTTGCATCGATCTGTGTCAAATTGAGACCGTCGGATTGTATGTTATGTCACAAATTTCTAATTCTTGAGATCTTAAGGCTTTGATAACTACAGCGAATCAATCTTGAGACAAGTACGACATGGAATTTGGGCGTATTTTCAGTTGACGCTTTGATAAGTAGAGGCCTATAAGTTTATTCTTCACTTTGTAAGTGCTCCCAGCTGTCACCTTGGCAGAGTAGGGGATCGTATTCATTGCCAGCGTCAAAATTTGATTAAGTGGAATGGTAGGAAGATAATTATTTGGAACCAGTGGCTAATGTGTATGCTGCTAATTTACTCTGCCAGTTTCATCATCAGCATTCTTCTTGACCTGGTCGCACCCTGAGATCTTGCTTAAAGTGATGTTAAACTCTCCCCTTTTTAAAATCAGATCCAGAAAGTTAGTAATATTTTAGATGGACTTTAATTCATTAGTTGCAATAAAGATACCCACTTCAAAAGTAAATTTTTCTGTGCATCTTCATTGATTAATTAAACTCCATCTAAAATATCACTAATATTCTGGATCTGTTTTTAAAAAGGGGAGAGTTTACCATCACAAGGAGGGGGGTTATGCAAAGGCTCCAAACTGCACTAATCTAAAGGACCAGGGGTTCTCTTTTAAAGCTGTTGCCTTGAAGGAGGCTGAATATGGCAGAAAGCTTGGGCATGCTATGGACATCTCTGTCCCTGAAGAGTCCTTGGAAGGGCACTCTAAATTTAGTTTTTCGAAGTCTGGGTGGGATTTTATTTTCTATTTTGCTTTCTTTTTTTCAAGGGCTGTTTGAAGAAGCCCTACCTACCAGGAGATGCCTGTGCGTTTGCCATGGACATGAAGGCAGACAGGTGTATGTGAAAGGATATTAACACCATAATATCCTTCCGCCTGTTATACTGTGGCTACTTGCCATTTATTGTTTGGGATACAAGGGAGTGAGAAATGCAAATGCCTATGATAAAAAGTCTGGTGGAGTCAGAGGCTACGGTCTGATAATCATACAGGTTGGTGGTTAAACTTTTTCACTACACTATGTTTATGTGGACTGGGATACAAGTGGGTATTCATCCTGTTACTATATATGTGTATGCGCGTAACGGATACATATTATTGAAATAATAGCGACAATACAATTTCCCCACAGCTAGTGTGCAGGAGCTAGTGGCTAATGTCTTTAATTTGTCTATTAGTGATTTTGGCTGTAAAGGTAGCTCTACTTGTAAGTTTGTTGTTGGCATTGACCCTAAAGTGATTTTGACGCCATAACCTTTGGGGAGGTGTTAAAAAGCCTTTTCTAGCTTTATTACAATGATTGGTTATTCCATATAAATTCTGTAATTTTTGATACTGCTCTGTTTTTTTTGTTCTCACCCCTGATTACGTCTTGGATTATGTGCCAAGCCTTACCATTGCCTGCACCTTGCTAGGTGGACTGAGTTACTGGTTGCTGACTCCTGGAACTGTACATTTGACTATGCTTCTGCCCTCTTCTTTTGCTGTGATTTTTGGTTCCTGACAAATATACTGGTAGTAAATTGTGCTTTGTTTACTGACAATTCTTCTGGATACTACTTGTGTTTTGACATCTGGCTCAGTTTTTCCAGTGATGACCACAGCCTGTTCCTGACTGTTGAATATTTGTGAGCTCTTGCAGACTCGACTCCTTTCACACAACAAGGTAAATTACCTTATATATTTATATATTTTAGACTACTCACAACAAACATGTTTCTCATGCCTTTTATTTATTTTTTTCCTTTACCTCTTGCAACCTCCCCCTCAACCAGCCTTACTGTCCAAAATCCTGAATAACACTTCAGGGATTAAATTGACATCATTACAAGTAGCATCTCTATACAACTCCATACATATAACTCCACATGCATTCTACTGAAATGGTGCAGAGGATGAGGTATCAAATTCTTATTATGTTCTCATCTTACCACCTATCCCAATGACCTAATTCAACTCAATATCTTCTATACAGGTATACCTCACTTTACAGTGCTTCACTTTACAGCGATTCACTAATACAGCGCTTTGTGGAACTGAAGTTCAACCTCCAAGGATTTTTAAACAGTGCTGTAATCATCGTGAGATTGCTAGAAAAGTGAATGGCACCATTTTGTTATGCTTAGTTCACTCTGTTTATAGCATTACAGTGTTATAGTCTGGCAAATGTTACTACAGTAATTGTCACTATTTTACAGGTACAGTATTTATTAAATACTAATTGAATACTTGCTGTGCTAGTGTTAAACTAAATTTAGCACTATTGCACCCATAATATAAGTTAGTTCAAACATGTTTTCAAGTTTTTAAACACTGAAAAGAAAGCTAAAACTGCCTTGTTTCACTTTAAGGCGGTTTTCACTTTACAGCGGGGCTCCGGTCCCTAACCCGCTGTATGAGTGGGGTATACCTGTATATTGCTGATCCCTACTCCCAATCACAGCTTATTTTTCCCCACTGACACATTCCCTGCTTTTTCTTTTGAAGCATGTGCTTATCACACCAATTCTAAAGAAGCCCCTCTTTTGAAGTTTTCTGTTCTCACAAATTTTTCTAAAAACCTTATTCTACTAAACTCTTACAGTGTTTAATATAAAATTATCTAATACACTTTCTCTGATCAAAAGTAATGCATTAGAGCCTTTTGTTATTGCACTGTTGCATGCACATAAGTATTTGTTTAAACCTTGCAGGGGCTAAACTCACTGTTAATTCTTACCCTGGTAGAGGATTATTATCACTATCTACAAGGAACTACAGCCTTCTGTCTTTTGAGACATAAACTTAGGCATAAACTCAGAACTTACTCATTACATTATCTATTTGATTAGTTGTACTGTTGATACAATTCAATACGTAGGGCGCACTATGAGTCCCTTGAAAGATAGAATTTTGGAAAATCTGAGAGATGTAGAAAATCCTGAATCTAACACAGTGATAGCAAGAGATTTTATAGAATTTCATCATAGTGACGTGAGGACTTTTAAATTCAGGGGACTGATTAAAAGAGGATTCTCCTTGAAAGAAGAGAAGCTTTGTGAATCTTTAAGTTTTGCACTAAATACCCTAAATAAAGAATGGAATGTATACTTGTTCTATTTAATAGTATGTATAGCAGATATCATAAGGGGTTAAAGGGATACTGAACCCAAATGTTGTCTTTCATGATTCAGACATAGCATGTAATTTTATGCAACTTTCTAATTTATTCCTATTATCAAATTTTCATCGTTCTCTTTTTATCTTTATTTGAAAAAGCAGGAATTTAAGTTTACGAGCAGGTCCATCTTTGGTTTAGCACCTGGGTAGCACTTACTGATTGGTGGCTAAATGTAAATTGATTACCAGATGATACAAGCACCATAGGCTCTCGGAGCAAGTGCTGTGTTTAAAATGCTGGTGCACGGTGCATACTTAAATACTTAAAAATTCCAATTTAAATTTAACCCGTCTTTTACTTAACAAAAGCACAGTTTCAACATGTAGAAATGATGCTCTTTTAAATTCTTTTTATAACAAATGTTTAGTACAATGTTTTTGTAATTAAAGTTTTACATTTTGAACTTGATGATCCTTTAGGCTAGGATAAAACAAATTTTTAGTCTTCACATTTACAAAAACCTTAATCTTATTTAGTAAATCAGTTTCAGATTATAATTAGTCTTGTGAAAAAAAAATAATCTGTTATTATTCAAAAATAAATCACCATTCTAGAAAAGAAAACAAAAAGTGTAGTGTGTTATTATGAATTTTACAGTTACTACATAACCACAGGTTTTATTATGCAGACATTTTCATGGAATAAAGTGTTAAGAGTAATATAATAAATACCTTTTGCCAGTTCTCTCATTGCCCTTGTCTCTATCATGAAAAATTGCCTTGGATCGGGAGATATTTGGTAAAGGGCGTTCAATCGTCATTCCAGCACCAACCACTCTAGCAGAAAGAAAAAAACCATAATTCAGATATTTTAATATTAAAGGCAATGGCTAGAGCAGAAATCTACCAGTCTGTCACTGTACTGTACTGTACTGTACATATTCTTGCATTCATTCTATACTATTAAATAAAATAAAATTAAATTATAGTTGCTGATCTGGAGAATCTAAAAGGAAAAATATATAAAGTACCTTTGTATTTCAGAAGGTAAAAGTTCTTGTTGTGTTTGATATGTGATTAACAAATTAAGCGTAAATTATAATATGAAACTTTGTTATACTCTTTAACAATAGCAAATACTGCTGGGTTTGAAGTGGGTTTTGGAGAATAGGAATAGAAACTAGGAAGGTCATCAGCAAATAATTAGATATCATATTTATGGGCCTATCACCTTATAGTGAAGTTCTCATGTTATTAGCTAGGGGTTATAATTCATTATTATTAAGTTATTATTGCTTTTGTTCAAAATCTAGTGATTATAACTTCTCCTGGTTTATTGCCTTAATGGTAAGATATGTGAATATAAAGGAATGTGGACTTATTTGTAATATGTTACATTAAAAGTCAGTGTCATTTATGGCCATTTCTATTTCCGCCAGGGGGGTCATTGAGTGATTACAGGCTATTAAAGATTCAGATTCAACATGTTATTTTAAACAACTTTCTAATTTACTTCTATTATCTAATTTGCTTAGATCTCTTGGTATCCTTTTGTTGAAAATGATACCTAAATAGTCTCCAGAGCTGCCGATTGGTTGATGCTCATATATACCTCATGGCTCACCCCATGTGTTCATCTATTTTTCAGTAGTGCATTACTGCATCTTCAACAAAGGGTACAAAGAAAATGAAGCAAATTAGATAAGATACATAAACTGGAAAGTTGTTTAAAATTGTGTTCTCTATCTGAATCATGAAATAAAAAATTGGGTTTCATGTCCCTTTAAATGTGCTGCAACTGTGACTGTCTAGTAATGTGCCAATCTGCCCACTCTGCACTCCCAACTCCTGATCAGCTCCACCTTCTTCCTGCCAAACGTTGCCACCCACATGATGTGCCCCCCCCCAATTTGCTGTAATTCTACTTTTGAATCTCCTTGAATAAGCCATCATTCCAGATAGGCTTCAGGAAATGTTGGAAATTAAGGATTAACTTGTTCTAATTTACACAGTTTAGGACAGTAAAGCTCCCTCAGACTTTTAGGTATTTGGATAAATATCCCCATCACAAAACAATTACAAGCCCAACCAAAGTAAAAAAATTGGTCTGTTTATTTGCAGTATTTTGTGAACATATTCATCAATATTTGCTTTTGTTTTTGTGACATTCCATCTCATTAGATGTGTGGAGGTATCAATTAATTAATTAACTTTCACATGTGCACACAAAAATCTATTGATGATGATTATGATCATAATGAAGATGATTTTTGTTCCCCATTACTTTGTACAAGTTGCAGATTTGTAACTTATCACTTGGATGCAACCAAAAACACACTTTAAGATGATATTTTATTTGTACACATTGAAAAAAGTTTAATAATGTGAATTTTATCAGTTTTATAAAACAAGGCACCAATCATGTTTTTTTCCAAATATGACATTGAAAAATTTAAAAAAAAAGTCATGAAAAAAAGCAAAGATATGTGGGTAAAAAGTCAAAATCTGTAAGGCTGTTGAATTAGGTATGACAAAACTTGTATGGAAAGTATTTACTAATGGATTGCAATGCCGCTGGCAAGTTGTCTCAAAGCAAAGTAACTGATGAGTTAATGCTGTGCAAAGCTTAAAAAAACAAACAACCTCTAGAAATCCATTAGATGATGTGTTCTGCATGGATAAGGAAGACCTTGAATTTCAAAAACCAGCGCTAAAATAATGATGGCGGCGCTAACATGCTTTAGTAATACTGTTTTACCATTAACTTGTAAAACCAGAGATTGCTCTATTCTTATAGCATTGCTCAGATATGGATAGTGCACTCTGCTCTATCAATAGCACTTCACTTGTAATCTAGGCCAATATGTTTAACCTTTGCTCCAAACACGTGGTTAAAGATGATTGGCCTCTTTATGTTTATACTGCTCCTGATTGGCTCATCAGCCGTGTTCTGAATAGAAAATGGTAATACATTGTAACTGATAGCATTTTACAATTACATATTTAACTCCTTGGTATCGATTAAGCAAGAAAGTTAAACAAATATTCAAGTGCATTTTAGTTTTCAATAGAAGCATTTTTGCAATATACTTCCATTAGCAAAAATGCTTCTAGTAAAAGTTATCACTGTTTTTCAGTGGGAAAACCCACGTATGCTGTGAGGGCCGTGCACTGGTATTCAAGCTCAGAGACCTGGCAGTGGTGTGTATTGGGTCTGTGAAGATTAAATTTGTCTCATACAAGCTGAGAATCTGAGAAGGTGAAGTGTTTGAATATTGATGCATGGCCAGTAACAGGATATGTGCATATGCCTCTGAAAAACAGTAATAACTTTAACTAGAAGCATTTTTGCTAATTGAAGTATATTGCAGAATTGCTTCTATTTAAAATTGAAATGCACCCATGCACATTTCATTTTCTATCTTTCTATCCCTTTAATAATAAACTGTGATAACAAAGTAGGACATTTTATGATTACATTAGAATGTTCTTTAAAGTTCTATAACTTCCATATTTTCTATATTTTTAAAAATAATTTGGGCCAGATTACAAGTGGAGCGATATTTAAAACTCCTACTCGAGCATTAACTCTGCTAGAAGTCAGTTTTTTTGCATGCGTCTGGTAGTACTCGTATAAGAAGTAGAAAGTAAACTGTTTTCACCTGCATACTAACCTGACTTGCGTAAAAAGCCAAACTTTGAATGTTGTACGCATACTGTGTTCCCACATAGAAGTCAATGGAGCAGAAAAGGTAACACCCTATTCACGTGCAAATACGATTGCATATTATGCGCTAACTCGACATGAAAATATAAATATTTCACATTCCAATGTTCTTCAAATAGATTAAATTGTTCTATTTATTCATAAATAAACATTGCTATATATATCTGATGGTTTTTTGCACAAATATATATTTAGACACACACGCACACACACACATATATATGTAGCTTATCCAGTGCCTGGGTGTCTCCTTAAAGCCATGTACAAAAATCCTCCAAATGAAAGGGCACTCAGGACTTGACAAAGGAAAATATCTTTATTGTATATAAATCATCATAAAGTGTCAGTCGACATTTTGGCTACAGTTTTAGCCTTTTTCAAGACAATCTAAAAACATAATGTATACAACAGAATTAATATTTAATTCATACAAAATGTAAATTTCTTTTAACATTTATCATAAAATACACTGAAATACATAGTGACTACCTGATATAACACCACAACCCAAAGTATTTTAAAAGTTGAGAATATTGGTTCAAAGAGACCTCACAGATACCCATTTTACCCAAATCAAATTTGACAGTTTAATTTGTATTATAAAGAAACTACCAGTACCATATAATTAAAGTATTAGTACATAATATGCTTTGACATGGTAAGTGATAACGTTACAATAGTAACAATAAAGTAATTACAAAAAGTGATTTAACTTGCTTAAACCCACTACTAGCCAATGAACAATATATATACTTTTATCAAATGTATCATTATTTGCACACCGCAAACTATTTATGTGTGTCATACATCCCAATTGCCAAGTTTACTGACATGCACTAAATATATGTAACCGGAGAGTACAAAAGGTAAGTAATAGCTGTATACATGCATAGCAGATTATTCTCACTCTAAGATAAAACACATGAGAACACAATACAAGCCTTAATATCAATAGAATAATATCAAGAAATTTGACAAACATACCAAAGTCGGTTAAGAAAAACTCTCGGCGTATCCATGCGCTATTCCGTGATGTAGTATGCACCTGTAAGAGCCAAGCCCCCTTTTTAAATCGAACACTCTCTCTGTGATTGGACATCACCAATATAAGTGTCATAGAACTGGGTGTATATTACTTCGTATATTACCAACAAATGCCCACCATCGCAAGTCCCAGAAATCATCAGACACCAAACACCATCTGGTTCGAAACGAAAACACAACAAGCCGCACACGGCGATCATAAGAGTAACCTAGTGCAACGTATCAAATAAAGCCATACAAATATAAAAAGAAAAAATATAAGTATAATCTCCCACTTAAATTTTAAAGAGAACTGGTTGATATAACACATAAAGAAATACATCTCTTAAAGGGACAGCGTCGCATATAACAAATATAGTAAATATATAAGTATGCTTAAACCTTTTGATATTTAAAAGGCATAGGTCAACAACTGCTTATTTGAGAACCTCAAAAAACATTATTATACATGTAACCAACAAGATACTCACGCGCCCCGGTAATAAAAACAAAAAGTATATAAAAACCATGAAACCGAAACAAAACTCTGTCTCTATGCAATGCTTGATGGATAACACTGCCCTATTCAACTCTCTGAAAATGTGGTCTAAAGATAGAGTATATATATATGCTTGGTAACGTATCATGCACAAATGTGACCCAACTAGTTACTATTATCTATACAGCCCACACGCAATAATAATAGATAAAAGAGAAATCAAAACACTAGAAAGTCACAGAAATAAAATAAGACCCAAATTGATTTAGAGCAATCATGGCCAAAATAGTGGTATGGCAAGTGGAATACATCTCAGGTTAAACAACAACCTAACTCTTATGATAGTAGAACCATGTAAGCGAAATATGTAACATACAGAAATTGAGATGGAAAACTTGGCACAAGTAAAAATAGACCCCCAAAAAAAACAATAAAAAAGGGCATAATCCAAGTATGTGTTTAGACCTCTAAGGGTTATAGTGCCTAATCTATTGATCCATTGAACTTCTCATTTCAGAAGTTCATCATCTCTGGTCCCCCTCTCTTAAGAGGCGGAACTCTGTCTATGAGCATAGTTTTTAACATAGCCACAGAGTGGCCATTGTCCACAAAATGCCTAGCTACAGGCTGTTCACTGGACCCTTCCTTGATGGCTTTACGTATAGCACACTTATGGTTAGCTAACCTTTCTCTAAAGGAAGTACAAGTCTTTCCAATATAAACTTTGGTACATGGACAAATAATCATGTAAATAACATAATTAGACGTACAAGTCAGTCTATGTCTGATCACAAACTTTTGATGAGTATATGGATATAAAAAAGAATTGTCAATTTGTAACGTATTGCAAGTAACACAGTTACCACACCTGTAACAACCAGGTTTTGCTTTTGGTAACCAAGTCTTTTGGGACATACCAATATCATGTTTAACTAACATAGATCCAATACTTCTACCACGTTTAAAGACCATGCGGGGAGGTTGGAAATCTTTGAAAGGCAAAGAGGGATCATCTGAGATTAAAGGCCAATTTTTAGTAAAGGCTTTTTTGATAATACTGCTATATGGAGTGTAAGTGGTTATAAAATTCAATGCGTTAACATTTTTCTTTGGACTTTGTACTCTATTTATGATCTTATTTTGATCAAGATCCATAATACCTCACCAAATTCTATCAATATCAACACCTCTATAACCTCTGGCAAGAAATTTGTCCTTCATCAATTTAAACTGGGCCATCTTATCAGACTTGGTGGTGTTGTTCCGAATCACCTGCAATAATTGGGATTTGAAAATCCCTAAATTCAACTGGGGAGGATGAAATCTTTGATAAGTGAGCAAAGTATTCCTGTCGGTGGGCTTAGAAAATAATTTAGTATTAAGTTTACAAGAATCGTGATTCTTGACTTTATACACACATAAGTCCAAAAAATTGATAGAGGTGTCACTGTACTCAAGTTTAAATTTAACATTTGATTCCCTACCATTTCGGTTTGCATACCAAGATAACAATTCAGATTCACTTCCGGACCATACTAAAAACAAATCATCAATGTACCTCCGGTATAGTAACATATTAGGATTAAGCTTATCAAATACATAAAGATCCTCAAACCATGCCATGAAAAGATTAGCATATGCAGGGGCCATGGGAGACCCCATGGCCGTACCAATTAGTTGAAGATAATATGTGTCTTTAAACCTGAATTAATTATGCGTTAAGCAAACATGTAACAACTCAATAATGAATTCTATAGGTGGACCACAATAATCATTATCAGCAGATAATTTGTCACATAAAGCTTTCAGGCCTAAATGATGTGGAATAATGATATATAGACTTACTACATCTAAAGTGGCCAAGGTGTAGCTACATTGTTGCTGTTTACGATGTTACAACTATTATTTTCAAATATATATATAAACGATATTATATGGTACTGGTAGTTTCTTTATAATACAAATGAAACTGTCAAATTTGATTTGGGTAAAATGGGTATCTGTGAGGTCTCTTTTAACCAATATTCTCAACTTTTAAAACACTTTGGCCTAGATTTGGAGTTCGGCGGTAAAAGGGCTGTTAACGCTCCGCGGGCTTTTTTCTGGCCGCACCATAAATTTAACTCTGGTATCGAGAGTTTAATCAAATGCTGCGTTAGGCTCCAAAAAAGGACCGTAGAGCATTTTTACCGCAAATGCAACTCTCGATACCAGTTGCTTACGGACGCGGCCGGCCTCAAAAACGTGCTCGTGCACGATTCTCCCATAGGAAACAATGGGGCTGTTTGAGCTGAAAAAAAACCTAACACCTGCAAAAAAGCAGCGTTCAGCTCCTAACGCAGCCCCATTGTTTCCTATGGGGAAACACTTCCTACGTCTGCACCTAACACCCTAACATGTACCCCGAGTCTAAACACCCCTAACCTTACACTTATTAACCCCTAATCTGCCGCCCCCGCTATCGCTGACCCCTGCATATTTTTTTTAACCCCTAATCTGCCGCTCCGTAAACCGCCGCAACCTACGTTATCCCTATGTACCCCTAATCTGCTGCCCTAACATCGCCGACCCCTATATTATATTTATTAACCCCTAATCTGCCCCCCTCAACGTCGCCGACACCTGCCTACACTTATTAACTCCTAATCTGCCGAGCGGACCTCACCGCTACTATAATAAATGTATTAACCCCTAAAGCTAAGTCTAACCCTAATACTAACACCCCCCTAAGTTAAATATAATTTACATCTAACGAAATAAATTAACTCTTATTAAATAGCTTATTCCTATTTAAAGCTAAATACTTACCTGTAAAATAAATCCTAATATAGCTACAATATAAATTATAATTATATTATAGCTATTTTAGGATTAATATTTATTTTACAGGCAACTTTGTAATTATTTTAACCAGGTACAATAGCTATTAAATAGTTAAGAACTATTTAATAGTTACCTAGTTAAAATAATAACAAATTTACCTGTAAAATAAATCCTAACCTAAGATATAATTAAACCTAACACTACCCTATCAATAAATTAATTAAACACAATTGCTACAAATAAATACAATTAAATAAACTAGCTAAAGTACAAAAAATAAAAAAGAACTAAGTTACAAAAAATAATAAAATATTTACAAACATAAGAAAAATATTACAACAATTTTAAACTAATTACACCTACTCTAAGCCCCCTAATAAAATAACAAAGCCCCCCAAAATAAAAAATTCCCTACCCTATTCTAAATTAAAAAAGTTACAAGCTCTTTTACCTTACCAGCCCTGAACAGGGCCCTTTGTGGGGCATGCCCCAAGGATTTCAGCTCTTTTGCCTGTAAAAAAAAACATACCATACCCCCCCAACATTACAACCCACCACCCACATACCCCTAATCTAACCCAATCCCCCCTTAAATAAACCTAACACTAAGCCCCTGAAGATCTTCCTACCTTGTCTTCACCATACCAGGTTCACCGATCCGTCCTGGCTCCAACATCTTCATCCAACCCAAGCGGGGGTTGGCGATCCATCATCCGGTGCTGAAGAGGTCCAGAAGAGGCTCCAAAGTCTTCCTCCTATCCGGCAAGAAGAGGACATCCGGACCGGCAAACATCTTCTCCAAGCGGCATCTTCAATCTTCTTCCATCCGGTGCGGAGCGGGTCCATCAGCCAATCAGAATCAAGTTCAATCCGATTGGCTGATCCAATCAGCCAATCAGATTGAGCTCGCATTCTATTGGCTGATCGGAACAGCCAATAGAATGCGAGCTCAATCTGATTGGCTGATTGGATCAGCCAATCGGATTGAACTTGATTCTGATTGGCTGATTCCATCAGCCAATCAGAAAATTCCTACCTTAATTCCGATTGGCTGATAGAATCCTATCAGCCAATCGGAATTCGAGGGACGCCATCTTGGATGACGTCCCTTAAAGGAACCGTCATTCGTCGGGAGACAACGGAAGAAGAGGATGGATCCGCGTCGCCTGCTTCAAGATGGACCCGCTCCGCACCGGATGGAAGAAGATTGAAGATGCCGCTTGGAGAAGATGTTTGCCGGTCCAGATGTCCTCTTCTTGCCGGATAGGAGGAAGACTTTGGAGCCTCTTCTGGACCTCTTCAGCACCGGATGATGGATCTCCAACCCCCGCTTGGGTTGGATGAAGATGTTGGAGCCAGGACGGATCGGTGAACCTGGTATGGTGAAGACAAGGTAGGAAGATCTTCAGGGGCTTAGTGTTAGGTTTATTTAAGGGGGGTTTGGGTTAGATTAGGGGTATGTGGGTAGTGGGTTGTAATGTTGGGGGGGGTATGGTATGTTTTTTTTTACAGGCAAAAGAGCTGAAATCCTTGGGGCATGCCCCGCAAAGGGCCCTGTTCAGGGCTGGTAAGGTAAAAGAGCTTGTAACTTTTTTAATTTAGAATAGGGTAGGGAATTTTTTATTTTGGGGGGCTTTGTTATTTTATTAGGGGGCTTAGAGTAGGTGTAATTAGTTTAAAATTGTTGTAATATTTTTCTTATGTTTGTAAATATTTTATTATTTTTTGTAACTTAGTTCTTTTTTATTTTTTGTACTTTAGCTAGTTTATTTAATTGTATTTATTTGTAGCAATTGTGTTTAATTAATTTATTGATAGTGTAGTGTTAGGTTAATTGTAGGTAATTGTAGGTAGTTTATTTAATTAATTTATTGATAGGGTAGTGTTAGGTTTAATTATATCTTAGGTTAGGATTTATTTTACAGGTAAATTTGTTATTATTTTAACTAGGTAACTATTAAATAGTTCTTAACTATTTAATAGCTATTGTACCTGGTTAAAATAATTACAAAGTTGCCTGTAAAATAAATATTAATCCTAAAATAGCTATAATATAATTATAATTTATATTGTAGCTATATTAGGATTTATTTTACAGGTAAGTATTTAGCTTTAAATAGGAATAAGTTATTTAATAAGAGTTAATTTATTTCATTAGATTTAAATTATATTTAACTTAGGGGGGTGTTAGTGTTAGGGTTAGACTTAGCTTTAGGGGTTAATCAATTTATTAGAATAGCGGTGAGCTCCGGTCGTCAGATTAGGGGTTAATAATTGAAGTTAGGTGTTGGCGATGTTAGGGAGGGCAGATTAGGGGTTAATACTATTTATGATAGGGTTAGTGAGGCGGGTTAGGGGTTAATAACTTTATTATAGTAGCGCTCAGGTCCGCTCGGCAGATTAGGGGTTAATAAGTGTAGGCAGGTGTCGGCGACGTTGAGGGGGGCAGATTAGGGGTTAATAAATATAATATAGGGGTCGGCGGTGTTAGGGGTAGCAGATTAGGGGTACATAGGGATAACGTAGGTGGCGGCGCTTTGCGGTCGGAAGATTAGGGGTTAATTATTTTAAGTAGCTGGCGGCGACGTTGTGGGGGGCAGGTTAGGGGTTAATAAATGTAATACAGGGGTCGGCGGGGTTAGGGGCAGCAGATTAGGGGTACATAAGTATAACGTAGGTGGCGGTCGGCAGATTAGGGGTTAAAAATTTTAATCGAGTGGCGGCGGTGTGGGGGGACCTCGGTTTAGGGGTACATAGGTAGTTTATGGGTGTTAGTGTACTTTAGGGTACAGTAGTTAAGAGCTTTATGAACCGGCGTTAGCCAGAAAGCTCTTAACTCCTGCTATTTTCAGGCGGCTGGAATCTTGTCGTTAGAGCTCTAACGCTCACTTCAGAAACGACTCTAAATACCAGCGTTAGAAAGATCCCACTGAAAAGATAGGCTACGCAAATGGCGTAGGGGGATCTGCGGTATGGAAAAGTCGCGGCTGAAAAGTGAGCGTTAGACCCTTTAATCACTGACTCCAAATACCAGCGGGCGGCCAAAACCAGCGTTAGGAGCCTCTAACGCTGGTTTTTAACGCTACCGCCGAACTCCAAATCTAGGCCTTTGGGTTGTGGTGTTATATCAGGTAGTCACTATGTATTTCTGTGTATTTTATGATAAATGTTAAAAGAGTTTTACATTTTGTATAAATTAAATATTAATTCTGTTGTATACATTATGTTTTTAGATTGTCTTGAAAAAGGCTAAAACTGTAGCCGAAACGTCGACTGACACTTAATGATGATTTATATGCAATAAAGATATTTTCCTTTGTCAAGTTCTGAGTGCTCTTTCATATGGAGGATTTTTATATATACAGTATATATATATACATGATTATATATAAGTATAGATATATACATAAATTCCTATATATATATATATATATATATGTCTGCAGCCTTTGACACTGTTGACCACCCTCTTCTGCTCCAAACCCTCCAATCCTTCGGCATCTGTGACACAGCCTTCTCTTGGTTCTCTTCCTATCTGACTAACCGTACATTTAGTGTAGCCTTCTCTGGAGCATCCTTTGCCCCGTTACCACTTTCTGTTGGGGTACCTCAAGGCTCTGTCCTTGGTCCCCTTCTCTTTTCAATCTACACGTCGTCACTAGGTTCCTTAATAAAGTCCCATGGGCTTCAATACCATTTGTATGCCAATGACACCCAAATCTACCTCTCTGCACCAGAGCTACCTCCTTCCTTACTAACCCGTGTCACTAACTGTCTTTCTCACATCTCATCTTGTATGTCCTCTCACTACCTTAAGCTAAATCTCTCCAAAACAGAACTCCTTATTTTTCCCCCTTCTTCCACTTTCTCCACCCCCAAAATTTCTATAACTGTTGATAATTCCATCATTACCCCTACCCCACACGCCCGATGTCTTGGGGTCACACTTGACTCAGATCTTTCCTTCACTCCTCACATTCAGTCCTTGGCTAAAGCCTGCTGCTTCCACCTTAAAAACATTGCTAAAATTAGACATTTCCTTACACAAGATACAACCAAGATTTTAATCCACTCTCTCATCCTTTCCCACCTCAACTACTGCAAATCCGTCCTCTCTGGTCTACCTAGCTGCCGCATAGCTCCTTTACAATCCATTATGAATGCCTCTGCCAGGCTCATCTTCCTTACTCGTCGCTCTTCATCTGCTGCACCTCTCTGCCAATCCCTTCACTGACTTCCTCTTGCCTCTAATATTAAACACAAAATCCTCACCATGACATATAAAGCTCTCAACTGCACTGCTCCCCCCTACATCTCAGAACTTGTCTCTAGATACTCTCCCTCCCGTCCCCTTCGATCAGCTCAGGATCTCCTCCTCTCCGCCTCTCCTGTTACTTCATCACATTCACGTTTACAGGACTTCTCCAGACTGGCCCCCATCTTGTGGTATTCCCTGCCTCGCTCCATAAGACTCTCCCCTAGTTTTAACAGCTTCAAGCACTCCCTAAAAACTCTACTATTCAGGGATGCATACAACCAACACTAACCTTTCCTATCGCCATTGCTTTCCCCTTGAACCCCTTAGATTGTAAGCCTATGGGCCCAGCTGTTTACAGATCGCTTCATAAGAGCCGACTACATCAGTGAAACTCTCGGCAGGGCCCTCTACCCACTTGACCCCTACAAAAGCTATCCTATATACCGACTATGTTTACAGCGCTGCTGAATCTGTTGGCGCTCTACAAATACCTGATAATAATATATATATATATATATATATATATATATGCACACATGCATATACATATTTAGACATGTATATGTATGTATCTTAATGTTAAAGCCCTTTGCCTGCCTTTTTTCTAACACCTGAGAACTCATATCTTTGAGCCCTTATAACTTTTTATTGCAATATTTTTTTTTAAATAATATTTATTAGATGGTGTTATTATGAGTGTAATTGTACTTTGTAATGTATTTTGTATGTGTTTTGTTACACTTTAATGTTTCTCAAAACAGTCAACCAGAGCTCTGAGGTCGCACTATCCCGGCAAGGTTTCAATTGTGCTCAAGCAATCGTGTTTACTTTCAACTTTTAATATGTGCGAAAAACCCAACGCACGCAAATACCAGCGATAAACCCTTTTTCGCTCACGCATAGCTGCTAGCACCCCATTTATAATCTAGCCCTTTGTGTGCATGAAACTACAAATTTACTTTCAAGATATTTTTGTTTAATTTATGGCCATTATGATGCAAAAATTGCATGCTATAATTCAATAAGTGTGCCATTTTAGCACTACTGATTTGCAAACGTAAGTACTAACACTGCAAGCCTGGGTCGTGCTAAAATGTAGTGTTTTTCAACTACATTCTTTAGGGAACACTAACAGGATACATTTTCATGATATCTGAATTAGAGCACGGGTGAAATAATCAGCTGATGAGTGAGAACAGGTTAGTAGCCATGGTTACTGGTCAGTTGATTTGAGCATGTAATTTTTGCACTATAGCGGCCCTTTAACAACCGAGTTTTGTTTATTTTCTTGTGAGTTTCTAAACTTTTTATATTTAAATAATAAATATAAACTTTAAAGGAACAAACCTGTTGTACAGCTCGTCATCTTCTCCTCCCCAACCCCAAAACATATTGGAGAATCCATTTACTTTGTGGAATTGCTCCTGTGTGAATGCCACTATCCCTCCAAAAATGGTTTCATACGGCAACCTATACAAAAATATGAGGTAAATCATGTCAGTTATGAGCATAGCCAAATGTCCTACATGTCATTAGAGTAGGTTTCCTTTTTCTTATAATCACACATTGGTAAATCTACCCCATAGAGAGAGAGAGAGTGAGAGTGCTTGAAATTTCCACTAATCCAGGACAAATAACAAACTGCAGTAGAGGAGTATAAACTTTTTCTATCTTTAACATTGAGAGGAGAAGTAACTTTTATCTATACCTCTACCTATATATGTGTGTATATCTGTATGTGTGTATGTGTATATGAGCATATATGTGTATATCTATGTGCACATACATAAATATGCACACACATATGTACAGATATATACACAAATACAAATATACACACACACACATATCTATCTATCGTCTATCTATCTATCTATCTATCTATCTATCTATATACACTGTATATATATATATATGTATATATATATATATACACACACACACACCTTTGAGCCCTTCCTAAGCATAATTTATAACAGCCATCAGATGTTCTGACCTTGCTTCTTATTTTCTCACGCAGCCCACTGTATAGTGATATGTGCTGCAAAATATACATCAATGTTCTTTGTATTTAAAAATACTGTTTAATCGTAAGAAAGACTGTCTATAAATGCTTATGACACCCCTGAGAAATCCCTCTGGACCAGCACATAATGCAGCACATAAGCACAGCATGTGTATGATAGAAAGAACATTTGGACTGTTGAAAATGAGATTCAGATATCTAGATAATTCAGTAAAGACGTTACAATATAGCCCTGGAATAGTGGCCCACATCATTAGATCATGTAGTAACCTTCACAACATCATTCAGAAAAAGGAACTGCTGTAAAACATTGTAATTTCAGTAGGGATGGGCGAATGTTTCTAAAAATTTGAAATTTAAAATTAATTTTTATACATTTGTTGGTTCAAATCGAATTTCTAACATTCTATTTTCGAATTTTCGTTTTTAAATTTTTCAATAAAATTCGAAAATATTCGTTAGAATAATAGAATGTTTAGCTATGTATTCATTCAATTTCAAAATGTAATATTCGAATTCGAATGTGACATTCAAATTCAAAATTGTATTTCTAGTCTACAACTGTGTTTAATAAATGTAATATTCGAATTTGAATGCTACATTCGTATGTCACATTCGAATTTGAAATAGTATTTCTAGTCCAATACTGTGTTTTAAATTTAATATTCGAATTTGAATGTGACATGCAAATTCGAATGTCACATTCTAATTCGAAATAGTATTTCTAGTCTAATACTATGTTTTTTAAATGTAATAATCGAATTTGAATGTGACATTCGAATTCAAAATAATATTTCTAGTTTACAACTGTGTTTAATGAATGTGATATTCGATTAGAATGTGATATTTAATTTGAATGTGACATTAGAATTCGAAATAGTGTTTCTAGTCTACAATTGTGTTTTATAAATGTAATATTCGAATTCGAAAGTGACATTCGAATTTGAATGTGACATTCAAATTCGAATGTGACATTTGAAAACTGTAATAACATTCGAAAATTGAATTTTTAAGAATATTCGTTCTTATCAACATTCTATTATGTAAATCAAATTTCTACAATAACATTCGTTCTAACATTCGAATATAAACACATTCGCCAATCCCTATTTCAGAGAAGATCCTTGAGAAATAAGGTTTTAAGGAAGAGCATCAAGCATCTGATCAACCAAACAATGCTGTGGTTAATCTGCAAGCACAATTTATTTAGAATGTTCAGATATTTGTTTGATAAAGCATATGGATGTTGTTCTTGTTGTTAAATGTCCTTCTGTCCGTCCATGCCAAAGTATATATCAGAGTTAGTGTACATATTCGTATCACACTTTTTAGAACACTTTCTTAGTTCAAGACTGTGACTGGTAGAAATTTGTGTTTAGGATTTTATATAGACACTACCATTAACCCTTTGCAACACTGACCTGCAGAGCCTTGATTAAAAATCAACCACATCATGAAACATCAATTATTCATAAGAAATTCTTTATTACCTATTTTATTTTATATACAGTATATTTTAATGGAAATCTAGAAGAACACAACAATTATGAAATAACCACAGACAATATTTTAGAGGTGTATTTGTATTTGTATATATGGTCTAGATTAATTGAAGCTCTCTTAATCACAAACTTACATATGTACTGTGTATGTATTTAATGTGTGATATCCCGTACAGCTTACGAGATCTTCAAGAAAATTGAGAAAACAGAAATCTTGACTGCAACATCTAGAAATTGCGTGTAGCACTTTTGGAAAAAGTTTTTATTAATTGACATTCACTTTCATTACTCATCTTCATAAACAGGATTTCAGTTGGCTGTCGTGTGTTTGTGACTAGGATTTAGCCGGTTGCTGTTCCGTCTTGTTTCTTGGCAGCCAAAATATTTTCCAAGAGTTGTTCCGCAAATATTTTTTTAATCACTATTTATAATATCGAGAATCTTGTGTCGTCATCTTCTTATGGTAATGGAATTATACAAGAACAAAGCCCAATCTCTACAGTTTTGTTTACATTTGTGTGGCTACATTATTGTAGTCCCAGTTTGATTCCAATGACAAGTACTTAGCAACCAATAACACATTTAAGTGAAAACAAAATCATGGCTATAAGGTTTTAGTGGCCAACCCTACTTTGGATTGTGATCACACACAAAAAAACACTTTTCCTATACCATTGAAACTAAACCCTTGTTATCTGGAACCAATATTAAAAGGATTGTGATTAAGGCCTATATATTTTGCTCTGTAGGAGGTTTGGGAGCAGTAGAAGTTTTATGCAAAAGCAATATGTAGTTAAAGTGCCTTTAATTTATATTTAATACATCTAATCTCAAAACAAAGGCATAAAAATATAGATTTTTTTATTCCTGTCTGGGCCTCTTGTAGTGGAAGTAAGGTTTTCTGAAGGAGGTAGGAGGCTGGATGGTGAGGTTAAAGGTAAAGAATAAGAGGGACTTTCTTTTGTCTCAGCTAATGTTATTTTGGTGTTTCTGGAGCATAGCAGAGGTGGGATGGTAGGTCTAACTGCATTGCGCATTTTGGTCTCCATTAGAAAGTGGTGCAGTGCATAGTCATGTCTGCTCTCAGGAGCTGCATCTGCATAATCAAGTCCTTCATCAACCTCTGATGGTCTCAGCTCCAGGCATAGTAGGTTTACCTTTTACCTCAATCCAGTCGATTGATGTTCTGAAAAAGGTTCCTTTACTCTATTCTATTCACACTATTTAAACTTTGCAGAAGGACAAGGTGCTCCTGATGAGGTTCTTAATGCTGTCAGCTAATAGGGCCTTGTGGTGAAGGATATTGGGCAGAAGTGAGTGCAGCAGATGGGCCAGAGCAGCAGCAGGAGGACCATAGGGGGCAGCTAAACGGGTGGAAGATGGTGTCTGATGCTGTAGTTAAGCAGTGGCATGCAAGGTACCACTTATCTGTGGTTCAGTTCTTGAGGTCTGTGAGGTGAAGGAGATGTACTCTTCATCCCCCAAGAGATCTAAAAAAAGGTTTTGGAGAAAGGAATACTGACTTCCTCTTATTACTTTTTTTTCCTACAGGACTGGTCCCAATTTCTTCAGGAGTGACCTTTAAATTTTTAATATATTGTTTATGACTAATTTTAAATAAGGAATTTTTTAAAACATCAAGATTTTTATGTCCCTTTAAAACATTTCTATACCTTACAATCATGTATAACATACAAGTGTTTGATGTTAATCTAAAATTCCAATAGAATACACATTAATCTATTGCTACAGTAGGCAAATTTGTTTGTTCATTTTTTTATTTGAAATACAATTCCCCTTGGCTACTAGTGGGTATTATTATAGTTTAATTAAATAAATTATGCATCAACATTACACATTCAGATTTGTGATGGATTGTATTTGTGTTGCTGTGGTAGTGTCTTTCCCTGGTGTCAGTTCCATCTATGGCTTATAATACCGCCACTTCAGACGTCTTACTTTCATTTTTTGTGCTCAACTTGTAATGTGGGCCTATGTATTTAACCGCCAAAACAGGATTAAAAACATAGGTAAAGTCCCATTTAAGAGCTGCAAACTTTGCACCTACCATGTAGAAAACAGCAAATATTGGCAGCTACAGGTGACTGTTGTTTCTTGTGGATACTTGGTGGGTCTTTAACTATGTGTTTACTGCTAATGAATTAGATTGTACATATGTTTTCATTTCTGCTTTAGAATATTCCTTTATAGGAATTTGAAAGTTAAAAAAAATGTCTAATTTCATTTTACAGATGAAAGTAGTAAAAATATGCTAAATAACTTGCATTTTCAATTCTAACCCGTTTCGCTGCAGTCTTTGTCAGTAAAAAAAGCTTGTTTCCGAACCCACCATAAGGCTAATGTGCGCATTAGCAAATCACGGTGGGCAACCTGGGTTTTCTATTATCACGCTTGCCTTGGACCAACGCATACACTATTGAGGTTGCTTGTCCCACTCATGCACAATTGGCCAAAGAGTATGCAGTCACCTTACCGCAGTGTCTACAGAGCTGCAGCATCTGTACCAGCAGAGAAGAAGGAGCGAAGCATTGATTGTTTAAAACGTATGTTATGAGCACCCCTAGAAAAACGAGCATTATATATTATATATAATATTAGATATTAGATATATGTATGGAAGTTTAAAACATGAAAAATCACAATATAAAGACTAGGGCCTCTAGTTATGAAGGTTTGTCGGACCTTATCCGACAGTGCGGATCAGGTCCGACAGACCTCGCTGAATACGGCGAGCAATATGCTCGCCGTATTCAGCATTGCATCAGCAGCTCACAAGAGCTGCTGGTGCAACGCCGCCCCCTGCAGACTCGCGGCCAATGGGCCGCCAGCAGGGGGGGTGTCAATCAACCCGATCGTACTCGATCGGGTTGTATTGTGGCTCAGAGCAGGTGGACAGGTTATGGAGCAACGGTCTTTGAACAAGGTTTTATTAATGTAGAAATTAAGGAGTTTTGAAGCACTCAGTTCCCCACATTACCTATACCATACACAATTCCAAAAATTCATAAAACACTCCACAAATCCCCAGGGCATCCGATAGTGTCGGCAAGGAACTCTCTGCTACAACCTGTAGCTCAATACATTGATTTGATCTTACAGTCATTGGTTAGGAATATCAGATCATTTGTACTTGACACTAATAACCTTATAAAAATGCTGATGGATGTTAAGATACAAGATGGAGACCTATTGGTCACTCTTGACATCAACAGCTTATATACGATCATTCCACACTAAGAGGCTCTGAGGGCAGTGAGGGAACACCTTATAGACAATCATGAGTATCTAGAACCCCCAGTTGAATATTTGCTATCACTTATAGAATTTTATCTAAATAAGAACTATTTCAGATTTAAAGATAGCTTTTATATACAAACATCAGGGACAGCAATGGGGTCAAATATGGCCTCATCGTATGCAAAAATATTTATGTTCTCATTTGATCATCTATGGGGCATTAATAATCATTCGCTATTTTTTTACAGAAGGTATATCAACAACATCTTTCTGATCTGGAGGGGTGTACGTGATAGCCTTAACCAATGGTTTAACAATTTCAACAACAAGAATACCACTGTAAGATTCAAACTAAAGATCACAACATACATTTCTTGGATTTATCCATATACATTATAGATAACTCCCTAGGGACCACACTGTGCACAAAGCTCACAGATCATAACTCCCTATTGAGAGCAGAGAGTTTTCAACTGTCCTCCTTAATTAAAAGGATTGTAAAATCTCAGATTATAAGGGCCCTCAGGAATAACTCACAAGCTGATACACGGGTCTCCCAGTTACAGGTGGTTAAGCAGAGATTCCTTTAGAGGGGCTATGATACACACTTGTTTGAGTTAGTCATGACTGAGCTACAGGGACTGACACAAAGAGAGTTGATTTGTAAAAGTAAAGGGGATGAAAAAGAGAATGATAAACTAATAATGATAACCACATTTGCACCAAATACCACCAATACAGGATCTATCTTGAGAAAACACTGGCATATACTGACCACGGATACAAAGTTACCTTTTGCCAAGCACACCAGGCCAATGGTTGGATATAAACAGGGGACTAATCTCAGAGACTTGTTAGTCAAATCTGACCCCAAAATCTGTTATCAGGAACAACAGAGAAGCAATGTAAAGGGATGATGCAAGTGCTTGGGTTGCACGACCTGTAACAGTCTTATTGCTACAAGAACATTTCACCACCTACATAACAACAAAAACTATAATATCTGGGGGGGGGGGGGGGGGCGGAGCTTGGCCGCACAGAGTAATGGCCGCAGCATAGCATAGCTCTTAGGCCTTAACCTCCAGTGAGGCACTCAAAATTTGCTAGCAGGGTCCAAAATATATAAAAAAAGATAGGCAAAAAGGTGTAGCAGCATAGCGGGGCAAAACGAGGCACCAAACAGCCGCCGCAACGGAACCGGAGCTCCGATTACATATACAGAGGCACGCAGCAGAGACAAGAGTGAGAAGCAATGGCTGCCACGTGGGAGCAAACAGGGGAAAGAAGTAAACGAGCGTGGCCAGATGTAAATTACCCACAAGAGGCTAAGAGCCGGACTTTGCTTGGAACAGCAAGCGGAGCAGATAATTGCTGGACAAGCGAAGCACAGGGAGACCGCATGAGCGGTTAGATAAGCGCCGCAAAGAGTACAAGGCCTCAATCCAGCACCGGAGACTGGTACAGTACAGCAGGGCGGAGGAAAACAAGCCCAAGGCGAAACGAGCAATTATTAAGGTAACCCCTTATCCAAATAAACAGCAACTGTATACACACTACCAGCAAAGGCAGCCGTAATAACAAAAGAATAAACTGTCTACAAACCCCTCACAGGTGTTACGCTATAACTTTAAGAGACTTTATTATACATAATAGGGAACCAACACCCCAGCAAAAGGAATGATAGAAGAATATAAGGGGGCATAAAATCTTTAGAATCACATCAAAACTACCATAGCATATAAGAAAAGTGAAAGCAAGCATTGGTGGGATTGGAAAGGCGCAACCTTTATTATATCAGCCTGACAGTAAAGGTTAACACAGTTCTGCATATCACCTAATAGGCAGACATCTTTTACAAATAAAAGGTAATGAAGGACACATCAACTTAAGATATAAAAGCTGCAAAGCGTGGATCCCAAATATAGCACTACATCAGACCTTAGGTCTAGAAAAGAATAGAACATTGGGCATGCCAGCAAAAAAAAAACAAAACAGATACCACAACGAAGGCAAAGAAAATAAACCAGTATTTAAAACCGATAGACAGTGCTGCACAGGACACAGTACACATTGCGGACAGCCGGACATGGCACAGATAAATGACCAAGCAATAGGAGCTCAGCAGGAAAGCAAGTCTGGTGACATTACCAAAGCAGACTTAATGCTACTAGCAACAAAAGATGATATTAAAACAGCAATGACAGACATGCGTGACATGTTTAATGAAATAAAGAAAGATATCAAGAAGGTAGAGCGAAAGGTCTCCACACTAGAGGAAAGCCACAATATTGCAACGCAAGATATACAGCATCTTTCACAACTATCCTATAATCAGGATGAAATCCTTCACAACCTTATGGAAAAGGTAGAGGACCTGGAAAACAGAGGACGCCGAAACAATCTAAGGATTAGAGGGGTACCGGAGAGCATACAACCATCAGCAATACCTGGCTACCTGCAAGACCTTTTCAGAACTGTGAAATGCAGTAATACATCACCTGATGTCACCTTGGAGAGGGCCCATAGGGCATTGAGACCAAAACCCCCTTTAAAGGCACCACCAGGGGATATCATAGTGAAATTCCTCAATTTTCTAGATAATAAGGAGGTGCTGAAACACGCCAGACAGAAAAATCAGCTCACGCATGCCAGAATAGCAATACAAATATTCACAGATCTAAGTCCAGCTACTCTGCAGAAGCGCAGGGAATTGCAGTTTGTGACTTCAGTACTGAGATCCCAAAAAATACCATACCGCTGGGGATTCCCAGTGAGCCTTACAGTCACAAAAGGAGACAAGACAGCCACACTACGACACAGGGATGACCTCACAACATTCTGCGAAATACTGCAGATACCAGTGCCTATACCTCCAGAATGAACAACTACGAGGGAACAAAGACCATCAAGCTCAAATGAAGAAGACCGTGACAAGGTTGTATCATCTCAACCTATTGCTCCCTCAACAAGGAACACCAATCTATAGAAGATGTAGACTTTTGGAGATGAACCACTACACGACGGACAGATAAGTACAATACTGGAAAAGACAATATCACTTTAGCAATGTGTGTCAGTGTCAGTGTCAGTGTCGCAGCATGAGTCCCCTTGCAATCAGTTTTCACCCGCATACTCGTGGATAGTGACTGTTAGAGACTGCAGTGCACTGGGATTTATGCTGGATGGTTGCATATACAAATTTAAAAAAAATTTTTTGGTTACACCTTGGTTGAATTTACATAACACCCTGCTACTGTAACTGATACTTAATGTTTATCTGAATGCCGCTGGAGGAGATGGCCATAGCCCTCAAATATTGTTGTAATAGACTCGAGACAGTTGATTTTGCGTAGTTACCTTGTTCTGTAATTATAGTACCGAATACAGATTGTTTATATTTTCTCTAATATATATATTTTTTATAGTGCACTGTTTCAAAAAAAAAGAAAAAACTACTGTCACTGGAATTGTTAATTCTATAACCTTCCCCTTTCCCATCTTACCTTTCCCCTGACTACCCCACGCATATAGCCACACGGACGCTAGTGTACTACAACGGAGATAGAGACAGTTACACCACTAAAGGGTTCTTGCTAGTCAGTCTATAGCTTCAATATAGTAGTACTGAGATAAATTGCATCCAACTTACAAAGGGAAAATGTGCAGAGGGACTCTACCACACCCCATAAATCTGACCACAATAAATGTAAAAGGTTTTAATGTCCCACAAAAGAGATCTATAATCCTATCTGACCTCCACAAACAGAAAAGTGACATAATCCTACTACAGGAGACCCATTTTAAAAGGGGTCAGGACCAAAATGGCACCATCATATCTACACCACAGCTTATTTTTCCTCTGGCCCGGTCAAAAAGAATGGGGTGGGGATCCTAATCAGACAAAATATCCCAATAGAAATTAAACAAATAGAAAGGGACACTGAGGCGAGGACACTCATACTGATGGGTCTATTATATGGCCAGCCCATCACCATAGTTAACACATACTTTCCAAATAAGCAACAAACTACACGCTGTCAGGGAAAATATTAGATACCGCTAAAGGCATAATATTCATGGGAGGAGACCTAAACACCCCACTTAGCCCAGAATTAGACACATCCGAAGGTTCCACCAGCATTTCCAAAAGAGACATTAAACAAATCAACAACCAAATCCAATCGCTGGCACTACATGACATATGGCGCACACTGAACCCCGTGGCGCGAGATTTCACCTTCTACTCTTTCCCACATAAGCTATACACCAGAATTGATTATATTCTCACGGATTCTGTAGGGCTCACACTCATCAAGAGCATGAAAATACTCTCATCAACATGGTCGGATCATGCGCCGGTCACATGTCAAATTCTATGGCCCAATAACCCAGTAACTCCATATATATGGAGACTGGAGGATGGGCTGCTGGACCACCCCATCATCCAAACCAGCATAGAAAAAACCCTTGAAGAATACTTCCAAATAAACACAGTACCAGAGACAGCATGGGTTAGTATATGGGAGGCCCACAAATGTGTCATACGGGGGGAACTACTAAAACATAAAGCAAACCTTATTAAGCAACACAGAACCAAGTATGATACCCTCCTTAAAGAACTAAAGCAATTAGAAACTTCCCACAAACAACACCCTAAAGACCCTGGACTTACCACATGACTATCAGAAACCCGAGCCGAGATTAACACTTTGCTGCAAGAAGAACAGCAGAACAAGACATTAAAACTGAAACAAAAATACTATGAGCAGGGAAACAAGGCAGGGAAATTACTTGCCAGAACACTGAAATGCAAACACCTCAAAACACACATTCACAAAATAAAGACCAAATCTGGCCAAACAAAGCATGACAGCCTCTCTCTAGTAGAAGAATTTAGCACTTATTATTCAACACTGTATAACCTCTCGACAAACGCTAATGAAACAACAACACAGGATAGCAGGAAGCGAATCATTTCAGAGTATATCACTAAGGCACAACTACCTAAGCTAGATGACACACAATCAGAGAAACTCAATGCGCCAATTAGCCTCATAGAAATAAAAAAGGCAATCAAATCATTACCCACAGGGAAAAGCCCAGGCCCTGACGGGTTTAGCACACAATATTACAAAAAATACAGTCAGATACTAGCCCCACAATTGGTACACTTATTCAATTCTATAGACAACACGACAGGCTTCCCAACATCGTTGCTTGAGGCCCACATAACTGTCCTACCAAAACCTGGCAAAACCCCAGATACACCAGAGAATTTCAGACCCATATCACTCCTAAATACAGACATTAAGATATATGCCAGAATCCTTGCAAATAGACTGAACGCATTCCTACAACTAATAGCCACAGACCAAGTGGGATTCATACCAGGCAGAGAGGCAAGGGATGACACCCTCAAAATTCTACAACTTACAGCAATAGCCCAAAATACACGTCAAGAGCTTGCGCTAATTTCAACGGACACAGAAAAGGCCTTCGACAGGGTGGACTGGGACTTTCTCAGGGCCCCCCTGCGGGGCATGAACATAGGCGATAACTTCATAGAAAAAGTCTTTTCACTCTATTCAAAACCAACAGCCAGAGTCAAAGCCAACTCGGTTCTGTCTAGGCCATTTGCAATAAGCAATGGCACTAGACAGAGCTGTCCTTTGTCACCCATATTATTCGCAATCTCCATTGAAATACTAGCATGCAATATAAGATCTAACAGCGACATAAAGGGAGTTTTCATGAAAAAGAGCGAATATAAGTTGGCAATGTACGCCGACGACGTGTTACTGACCCTGACAAACGTAGACAAATCACTCCGAGCCCTTCTAAAAATCATGGAAGAGTACGGCAAACGATCAAATTTCCATCTAAACCTAAACAAATTGGAATTACTTAACATTAGTGTTCCAACACATATACTAAATAAAGTTAGAAACTCATGCCCCATTAAATATCCACCAACACAGTTAAAATACTTAGGAATATTGATCACACGCAATCAGCAAGACCTATTCGCAGCCAACTATAGATCACTACTGAAAGAAATAAGAAATGACCTCTCGAGCTGGAAGAACAAAAACATTTCATGGATAGGAAGGATACATGTCGTAAAAATGAATGTGTTACCTTGCATACTGTACACCCTACAGACATTGCCAATCACACTAACAAAAGATTATCTCCCCCAAATACAACATAATATAGAGCAATTCATCTGGAACGGAATAAAACCAAGGGTCCCAAGGAAAACAATGCACATGACAAGGGATAATACTGCAAATAGAGAACGTGGGCTGGCTTGCCTGGTTACAGGCAAAGCATAGACCAAATGTTATACAGAGGTTCCCATTACTGGAGGAACTGTTCGCCCAGTGGGATGCGTTGATAAACACCAATATAGGCATTACCACTAGACCCGCACCACTGACTCCATTGGTGGCAAACCCAGACCTACCGTTGTCTTTTCAGGTCAAAGCAGAGCTAGGAACAGCCCCACATCTAAAAGAATACATAATGAGAAACATTTTATCAGGCGACAAGATAATTCCGAGTGAAGAATTGACAGACATAATAGGAGGCACACCTCTAGCCTGGTACCTATACGCACAAATCTCACATTACCTAAAAACACATAAGCAGAAAACTAATATGACGAGGCAACTAACCCCATTTGAAACCATGTGCACATCATCACATTACCCCAGACATATAGTCTCAACACTATATAAAATGCTCCTCAATGTAGAGGGGGAACAGCTCCCCTCCTACTGTCATAAATGGCAAAAGGAACTACACATAGATATAGATCATGCTGGTTGGCTAAAGATATTCCGTAACCACAAAAAAGCGTCAGTCTCAGCTAAAATACAGGAAACAAACTTCAAATATATGTCACGCTGGTACCTTACACTGGTGAGACTCCAAAAAATCTACAAACAAGCCAATAATAAATGCTGGAGAGGCTGTGGGGAGGTAGCTGACATGCACCACATATGGTGGGGTTGCGACAGAATAAGACACTTCTGGGAAAAGGTGATCAAACACATCAACACAACGCTAGACACAAACATATCTGAGAACCCGAGCTTACTTCTGTTCCACAATATTCCGAACCTTAAAGATGAAATAAAGCAATCACTGTTATATATAATGCTCAATAGCGCAAAAGCCCTGATACCTTTAAAATGGAAATCCACAGAAGCACCAGAGATAACAGCATGGAAGCAACAGGTAGAGCAACAGCTCATACTGGAAAAATATCACTTTCTCACAATAGGCAAAATAGACACACACGAGTATATGACACAGAGATGGAACACACACAAGGAAAGTGGTTAACCTTGAGGCAGACCCAGCGATAATGCCCCCCTGCTATCACAAACTCGCAATAAACCTTAATTTGCACCCTCAGTTACCAGAGATTCATAGTACACAACCATTAAAAGACGTATGCAAGACCCTAGAGATTGGCTGAATGTAACTAGTAGTTCAACTTAATTAAATTCACCCTCCCACTCTACCCCCCCCCCATACTCAACCCTTTACCCTACCTACATGTAGATTTATCCTCAAGAACAAATGTCTGGGATTCAAATCCCGTATAATGTAAAATATAGAAGATGTGAAATGGTTTGATTCATAGGGCTGATGGCCCGACAGTTAAAGAGATCATGATCTATAACGGGTTTACACTTTTGCATACCGCATCCAATGTAAAATATATGATGATTGTATGCCCAAGAAGATGTTTGCGTATCCCAGCAACCCGACTTCACAATTTGGATATCTGGAACTTGGTCCAAAAGCGACCAAACAGCATACCAATGGGTGAGGGACAAAAATAGGATCTCCCTTATTCTAATTCAAAACCACGAAATTAAATGGGACTAGTTAACTTTTTCACCTCAAGTTCCGGAAGGTGTATTGTATTTTATTTCAATGTTATAAGATGGAACGGCTCACATTGTAACCCGAGCCCAGTTTGTATTTTGAAGCACTTTTTCACAATAAAGCTCTTTTGAAAAGGAAAAAAAAAACAAAAAACTATAATATCGGGTTCTCAATATCATGCAAAACGACACATGTTGTCTATCTTCTCATTTGCCCATGTACCCGTTATTACATTGAGAAAACACATGGAACTTTAAGGGAGCGCATGGCTAACCACCGGTTGGCGATCAGACAGGCACTGGAAAAGGGGTACTCTGATCAGCCAGGGGCACGCCATTGCACAGAAAAAATCCCATTCGATTTCCACAATTAGATCTATCCTCAGCGATCATGTGCCCAAGCTGGACAAAGGGGGTGATAGGAATAAAATCCTGGCAACTAGTGTATGCAAACCAGTTTAAAAAAGTAATTACTGATCGAGCGACTTCTGGCTGGAGGCGGGGTCGACAGATAACTGCAGGCAGCTGCAGGCGTCACTGGAAGCTTCGCACCTATATGTGAGGCCTAAGCCATCACCAACCTTCGCTGTTTCCCTTGGCCGGATTCAGGCTTGGGTCTTAGGATTGCGATCCCGCATTGGAAGTTTGCATTTACAGCCTAATTGTGCACGGTGGCTGGTGCACGCCACTTTCGAGGAGTCTCCAGGTGCTCTACCAGCTAACCTGAACATTAACTTAAGGAGCTCTGTTACCTTTTCCATGAAGTGGATGAGCTTCAGTTTTACCTTATTGAGGGCCACCTGAGCTGTCGTTGTTATCCTAACCGGAGTCGGATCACGTTTGCCCCAGGGTGCCTGGTTTCACCCACATCAGAGGAGCGGTACGCTAGCCCACCTGGTTGGGTTGTACCATCAGCAGCAGCACCCGAGTCCCCTGGTTGTGACGGAGGGCGTGCTGTCTACTCTTAGATCTGCTCCACATACAACTGACAGGTCCGGCTGCAGGTCCGGGCGTACGGAGGACTCCCTGATTGGCTGGCCTGGCCACACTGGTCGGTGGCTCCACTGGGCCACTGGTTTGTCCACTTCTTAGAGCGAATCCTCCTTTGGGACTACCACCACGTCATGTTCCAGTTCTGATAAACCGCAAGAAAGGTGGAAGCGCTGAGAGCGGCAAGATTGCTGTGAAGGCTCAGGTTACTTCATACTTGGTACTGTTTCCTATTTGCCCCTTTGTGACTTTAGTTAATCAGCTGGCTACAGAAAGTTTGGCGATAATCTCATGACTTGGCGCTCTAGACCACAGGGTTTCTAATAGAAGCACCTTGGGATTGACACACAGCGTCCAGGTTCAGTTGAGAAGAGCGGCTCTGAGGGTGGCCATGGGCAGTTGCCCGGCTCTGTGCACGGAGCACTAGCACGTCTGCAGGCTGAGCTGCAGATCTGGTATCAGGAACTCAGGTAATAATTATACTTATTTCCCCAGATTTTTAAGTAACAATGCTAGCTTCCAAAACGGGCTACGATTAAAGTGGGCAGATTATCTTAAAAATAATGGCAATTATTTGGATAAAGTTGAAGTGTTTTGGGAGGCCTCTAAGGCTGTTTTACGCAGGGAAATTAAATCGTATACGTCACATTGGAAGAAGAAATGTAGCCAGGTCGCTAGACAGCTTGCCAATCAAGTAAAAAATTCTTATAGAGCGTATTTAAATAATTCTAGCAAAGGATATTGGGACGCTTATGCAAGGGCTAAGGCACTTCGGGATATGCACATCAAGCAGAATAGTGCCCAAGAAGAGCTCAGAACAAAAGCTCTATATAGCGGATTCGTAGGTAGATCGGCTAAATTCTTAGCCAGAATAGCTAAATCCTCCCCAAGGCAGGCAATTTCGGCCATTAAACAAGGTGCAACGAGGTACACGAGTCACCCCGATATTGAACGAGTGTTCTTCGAGTTTTTTCAAGACTTGTACAAACCAGATCCTCCCAATTTAGTGAAGAAAAGAGAATTCTGGGAGAAGATCAAGACACCTAGATTGTCGTTGGAAGCCAGGGATTCTATTAATGCCCCCATTTCTGAAGAGGAGATTATATTAGCAATTAAGAACGCTAAACCTAATAAAGCAGCCGGGCCAGATTCATTTCCTATTGAATTCTACAGAATGCTTCAAACCCAGGTGACTCCTACATTTACCAGGCTATTTAATTTCTATTTTTCAGATAATACCAAGTGTTCACCTTTTTTTGCAGCTGCAAATATCACGCTAATCTTAAAAAAGGATAAGGACCCTGAGCTTCCAAGTTCTTTCAGACCCATTTCAGTCCTCAACACCGACTACAAATTATTAGCGGCCATTGTAGCTTCTCTACTGAAACCCTATATTGGAGACCTAATCCATAAGAACCAATCTGGATTTATGCCAGGTTGGATCCCTGTGAGAAACACGAGGAAAGTGTCAGTGCTTATTGAGTCTTTCTGGAACAGACATAAGTCCTCTATTTCCCACGAGATCCTAGATAAGGCCATCTTAACGGTTTATGCAGAGAAGGCCTTTGATCGGGTCAGTTGGGACCATTTGTTCTTTACCCTAGATAAATTTGGACTTTCCGGGTTTTTTCACAACTATATTCGGTTAATTTATAGCGCCCCTACATATTCGGTCATTATTAACAACATGACCTCCCAACGATTTGTTATGTATAGAGGGACCAGACAGGGATGTCCACTCTCTCCCTTATTATTCAACATCAGTTTGGAACCCCTGGCCATACTACTACGTCAAGAGTTGGAAGGTATCTCATTGGCAGGTGAGAAACTGGTCCTGCTATTATATGCAGATGCTCTGTTGCCATTTTTATCTAACCTTAAGGTCACTCTGCCAATCCTCCAGGACATTATCCATGGCAAGATTTCCGGCTTCAGGGTTAACGCCCTGAAATCGGAATTAATGTGGCTCTATAAAAAGCCTTCACATGTTATGAAGCATCCCTTCGTGGAAGTCTCTCAGATTACTTACTTAGGTCTTCGATTATCTAGAAACCCGGAAGACTGGTACAAGTTAAATTATGGGCTCGGGGTCACGCTTTGTAGCAAAAAATTGGAGGAATGGACCCTGCTGCCTATTTCTTTATCTGCTCGGGTAATATTAATTAAATCAATTATTTTTCCCAAACTTATGTACATTTTTCAAAATATTCCTTTGTTTCTACACAAAAAGGACATTGCTATATATAACAGAGCTTGCTCTAAATTTTTGTGGAAAGGAGACAAACCGCGGATTGCCTCCCATCGCCTCATGAACTCCAAATATCCAGACTTACAATGTAGTGACCATAGCCAGATTTGCGCTGGACTGGATATCTGGTAAAGATCAAATTTCTGCTTTTGTTTGGGAATCGCGGCTAGTGGCTCCTTTCCAGCTGAAGGCTTTATTGCATTGTGCATTGACGTCTCTTCCTTCAAATATACTCTGTTTGTCCACCTTTAGGAATATTATAATTGCATGGCAGTGGTTGTGTACAGAGTTGGAGTGCTCACCTTATGTTTCACAATACCTACCCATATGCGGCAACCCCAACTTCAGCCCTGGACTCTCAAACCAGATATTCAAAGACTGGGATCTGAAAGGTTTAAAAACCATGAGTCAATTGTTGGGAGCAGAAGGGCATCCATTAACCTACGCTGAAATTGCAAATAAATTCAATCTAGGCGCTCGCGAATTCAGGAGTTGCTCAAGAACTATGGGAATAATTGGTCCATGGGCGAACTACAGTCCAGGATTTCTATTTATGCCTCTGGGATATTTGCAATTTCCCCACTATACTTACTTGCAATTCAGAAAGCCTCGAGTTTGCAGGTTGGCGATATGGTTGCCAAATCGGCTATTCAATTCCCAGGTATAGATGAGCAAACCATTGTTGGGAGCTTTAAAATTACTCAACAGAGTTGGGTTCCTACTACATGGAGAGAATCTCAGATAAAAATTGGGCTTCAGAGGTATTTTACCCCAGGAATGCTATCTAAATGGTATAATGCAAGGGTCCTTTGCTCTAGATGCTCGATATTGGACGCAGATTTATTCCATTGCTTGTGGGGTTGCCCAAAAATTCTCAAATTCTGGAGAAAGATCTCATATTGGATGAGCACTGTTCTAAAATTGGAACATGAGCTAATCCCTATAGAGATCTTCTTTCTGGTGAGATTTCAAGGTATAAACAAAAACTATAGCCTTATAAATACAATGATATTAACTGGACGTAATCTCATCCTTAAATTATGGAAGGCACGCTCTGCACCTACAATGGTTCAATTTAAAGCAGCCGTAGTTAGCCAATTTACAATAGAGCAGTTTAATATACCCTTCCCTCAAGATATCCACTTGCCCGCCTTCTTCAGAAAATGGGAGAAATTTATAAGATCCTTGCCCCTAGTATATAAAAAAAAATGATCAAACCATTAAGGGATTCTGAATTTGTTTTGATAAATATCCTGGCAGGGCACTTTCCTGGAGATTGGGCAGGAGGCGTGGAGTGAGGGGTTCCGCGGGGGATCGGAGGGGCGAGAGGGCGGTCCCTGCCCCTCCTTTTTTTTTGTTTTTTTTGTTTTGGTGTTGTTTTGTTCGACTGGTTAATGTTTGTCTCGTTATGTTTGGGGTGTCTTGCTCTGGTCTGTTTCTTTTGTCTACGCACGTAGGTTTAATTGTCTTTAACACTTAAAAAATTTTAAAAGTACAAAAGGGAAGAATGGGAAATAACTAGTTATATGTATTTGAAGCCGGGTTCTCTGCCTGTTACCTCATATTCAGTACAGGCTATGTATTAATCCGAGTACTCGGTAACGCTGCCGTGACATTTAGTGATAGTCATGTATTTTTTGTATCATATTTTTCTCATCATTGTTCCAGTGCTGTATTATATTCTGTAAATTGCTTGGCTGATAATTTTTTTCTCTTTTGTCATAAATAAAGATTTAAAAAAAAAAAAAAGGAATAAAATCCTCCTTCCTGGGAATGATATACCCTGGAGGACTCAATACAACACCAGATTTCAAGTTCCTGTTCAAGTGTGGGGGGACATAGACCATTATGGGTCTGGTATCTGTCACACTGGCACTGATTTACATGTAACTTGTAGTCACTCTCTCAATCGGGTATCTCAAAAATGCTTGGTGTCATACATGTACTGCTTGTCATGTTTGTATCATGTGACTAATGGCCTGCATAACGATATAAATAAGGGCATAATCAGGTAGCCTTTAGTGCCTGTATCCGTGCATCATTATCTTATACCTTGAGTTCTAATGAATTACATATAGAGCATATGATTACATAATATGTCTATACTGTAAATAATTGCCATGTAGAAATAACAACATTTAGATACAAGTTGTTTCTTACACTGCACTGACGTAAGAGTGCTTGTTATGTTTCCATGGCAACAATCCGATGTACACTTTGAATTTATGGGTTGCGTCGTGAATTCGCCAATGCCCTATACACTATTTTGTATATATGAAACGGACAGTCTACACCAGAATTTTTATTGTTTAAAAAGATAGATAATCCCTTTATTACCCATTCCCCAGTTTTGCATAACCAACAGAGTTATATTAATATATGTTTTACCTCTGTGATTACCTTGTATATAAGCCTCTGCAGACTGCCCCCTTATCTCAGTGCTTTTGACAGACATTCAGTTTAGCCAATAAGTGCAGACTCCTGCATAACTCCACGGGAGTGAGCACAATGTTATCTATATGACACACGTGAACTAGTACTGTCTAACCGTAAAAAAACTTTTCAAATGCTCTCAGCTAAGAGGCGGTTTTCAACGGTTTAGAAATCAGTTTGAGCCTACCTAGGTTTAGCTTTTCAAAAATACCACCAAGGGAACAAAGCAAATTTAATGATAAAAGTCATTTGGAACGTTGTTTAAAATTGCATGCCCTATATGAATCATGATAGTTTAATTTTGACTAGACTGTCCCTTTAAGCTTGAGCACAAATGTTGAGTGCTATTTATGACTTACATAGATGCACTATGTATTTTCTTGATCACGAATGTATTTATAATCACGCTTTGTTTATTATGTGGTACCAGAATGACAGTGACAGTTTCCGGTTTCGGTGAAACGCATGGCTTGCGTTCCACACTCTATGTTTGGTGCCACATGGGATTAGGAAGGAGGGTATGATTGTTTGTGTGTTCACTATATAAGTTTGATATTTGTACACAATTGTTATTCTGATGAGGGGGATCATTTAGTCCTGAAACGTCAATACATTTTGACACTATTCATCCAAAATTACCTGTGAGTGCATCTGTTTGAGGTTTTTTATATATATAAGTGCATTGGAGCCCTTTTCAGTTAAGTAGATGAAAATAAAAAACATATGTATGCCAAATTCATATTTAATAAAGGTTTTAACTATGTATTTACTGTAAATATTTCACATTCTAATATTCTGCACATAGGGAATATGCTCTAAGTATTTATACATAGATATTCCTATATATATATATACCTATATATAATCATGAAGGCCGAAACGATCGTCTGGGGTTGCTGTGTTCCTTGTTCAGAGAGGAATTGCCTGGTATTTCGGCGCTGGACTGACCGTAATAGGCGGGATCAGACTGATATACTACAGGAAAGTTCTTCTCTGTGAAAAGCATTACTGGGCTAAAAAGCTGCACCCAGGTGGTAAATCGCCATAGAACAGGCTAACAATGGTATTGAGCCAGTTGTTCATTCCTGTGAGTGCACTTCTCTCTGTATGTATTTAGTCTCCCTATGGGAAAAAGGGGCAACCAGACGTGGACTCCTTGCTCAGTGTGCTTAGAGGAATACTGCTACACCTCACTGACGAGGCCCAATGAAGGCCGAAACGATCGTCTGGGGTTGCTGTGTTCCTTGTTCAGAGAGGAATTGCCTAGTATTTCGGCGCTGGACTGACCGTTATAGGCGGGATCAGACTGATATACTACAGGAAAGTTCTTCTCTGTGAAAAGCATTACTGGGCTAAAAAGCTGCACCCAGGTGGTAAATCGCCATAGAACAGGCTAACAATGGTATTGAGCCAGTTGTTCGTTCCTGTGAGTGCACTTCTCTCTGTATGTATTTAGTCTCCCTATGGGAAAAAGGGGCAACCAGACGTGGACTCCTTGCTCAGTGTGCTTAGAGGAATACTGCTACACCTCACTGACGAGGCCCAATGAAGGCCGAAACGATCGTCTGGGGTTGCTGTGTTCCTTGTTCAGAGAGGAATTGCCTGGTATTTCGGCGCTGGACTGACCGTAATAGGCGGGATCAGACTGATATACTACAGGAAAGTTCTTCTCTGTGAAAAGCATTACTGGGCTAAAAAGCTGCACCCAGGTGGTAAATCGCCATAGAACAGGCTAACAATGGTATTGAGCCAGTTGTTCGTTCCTGTGAGTGCACTTCTCTCTGTATATATATATAGTGCATTGGAGCCCTTTGCAGTTAAGTAGATGAAAATAAAAAACATATGTATGCCAAATTCATATTTAATAAAGGTTTTAACTATGTATTTACTGTAAATATTTCACATTCTAATATTCTGCACATAGGGAATATGCTCTAAGTATTTATACATAGATATTCCTATATATATCTATACATATATATAATCATGTATATACTGCATATATAAATATATATTTGTGCAAAAAAACATCAGAAATATAAAGAAATATGTATTTATGAATAAATAGAACATATTCTGCTATGTGAAGAAGATTGGAATACGAAATATTAATATTTTTATGTCAGGTAACATACTTGAGAATATGGGATTGAGTTTGCGGGCGCATAGGGGTTTATTTCCCTTTTTTTGCACCATTAATTTCTATAGGAGAATACGTTATTGTGCATGCAATATTGTGTTTGGCTTTTTATGTGCATGGGGTTA
This sequence comes from Bombina bombina, assembly GCF_027579735.1. Taxonomy (NCBI): domain Eukaryota; kingdom Metazoa; phylum Chordata; class Amphibia; order Anura; family Bombinatoridae; genus Bombina; species Bombina bombina. The sequence goes on along the minus strand of NC_069500.1, from coordinate 783,753,451 downwards.
GTGAGCAAGCGACAACTGTTTACTTTCAACTTGTAGTACAAGCGCAACTGGACGCGCGCAAAAAGCTAACTTCTAGCACAGTTAACACTTGAGCGGTAGCGTTTAATAGCGCTCCACGTGTAATCTGGCCCTAATTACATTACATTGAGGACTCAAGGTTTTTTAATTACCTTTGCTCCTGTAGAGTCACCAACTGAAAGCAGCACCTCAAGAAATCCGTGAACGAAGTGGAAACAATAGGATTTCTTTCAGTACTGTTCTCAGGATCGTGATTTACAGGGAACTGCCGAGAAAGCCTGTGTCAGCATTGATAAAATACGCATGCTCCATTGCTTTAGAAAGAGCTAGCAGAAGTCTTCAATTATGACGGTGCGCATGCGTGAGCCAACTGATTCCACTGCACATGCATTGGAAGGAATAATCTTGGATAATTTCCATATTTAAATTAGAAAGAATACACAGGACTATTATAATTCATGTTGGACAGCCCATTTCTGTGGGCTGTTATTTGTTACGTCATTGCAGAAATAAAGATATATAGTTTATATCACTTAGAGACTTCATTCACCTTTAAAACAACATTTGAAATAGCTTATTTTCCCTTTGGTTTTCCTACCTATACTGAAAGTTTCTATACTTAAGTATAGGCTATTGACAAGCTATGAAAACTAGAAGAAGAAATTACACTCCCAGTAGGAGGTAGGAGAGCTAAGCAATAAAATGTTAATTTTCAATTATTCTCTATAAATGTTGGACACAGAAATAATATAAAGAAGCATGTGTGTATACACATAGTGATAATATAATGATTTCTGATTTACCTAAAATGGGTTATGGTTTCAAAAAACAAAACCAGCTATGCAGCTCTGCTGCATGTACAAGTGATTGGAAACACATTTAGGGAAAAATTATTTTACAGTACGCTGTCCCTTTAAAACTCTGATCTAAATGAATCAGAAAGAAATGCCACAACTGCAGAGTTGGCTAAAGATAGACATGATTTCTACTGAAGTACCGCATAGCGTGAGGACAATTCCTATATTGATGGCGCCGGCCTAAGATTAACATAAATAATATAGCACTTACATTTCTGATATTTATGCATAAAAGTCATCACTTTCTTATCTCTCAACCACAAAAACTTCTCCAGTTTTCTGTCTTTTTCTTGCACAGAGTAAAGTCTTTTTTTGGCATATGGTCTGATGATGAAAAACTTGCCTGCATCAAGAGACATTGCACAATCTTTGGGGGCTTTTTCTTGAGCATTTTATGTCAATGTATTTGTCTCTTCACATCCAGAACTCTGTATAGCTAGATAAACAGTTCACAAGCTAAAATGAGACTTTTTAAAAAAAAATTCAGGGACCTCACAGTACTGACGAGATTGCTTAGAAAATCTCACCAGAGCAAGAGCTTTAGATCATCAGGCCAATAGAGAGAACTAGCCATACTTCATCAACAAGACCAGGGGCTATTTTGTCCTAAGCTAACTAAGTAGCATTGTGGGGGAGGGGGCAGCAACTTTTGAAGAACAGTTTGGTTTCTCGATGCCTTGCAGCTCTCATACTCTGCAAGGGAATAGACATTGCTTATAAATGGCCTACTGATGGCTTACAGATAGGTATAATTACTTTTGCATGTTTTCCTTTGTATATAAGAAGAGAAAGGGCGCCTCCTAGTGTAGCCAATACACAATTAGATCATGATACATACAATATAAAATGGTACTCACAATTTGAAAAGGCAAAGATAATGCCTATGTGTGTAGTCTGGGAACTCTGCAGTGTCCCAGTAACTGTGCACGATTGCAAGGGCAGCTCCTCTTTGCTGTAGTGATATTCTGCAGTCTGGAAATTGAAAAGAAAGAAGAGGGCGACTCCTAGTGCAGATCAGTCAGTCAAATGAGCACCCACTGGTAACTACCAATCAAATGGATACTCACATGGCCTGGAGCACACTGTAGTGCTAATGAAGCAAGCTGGGTATATTGTAGTGGCCCAGCGCACACAAAGGCTGTGATCTTGTTCCAGAGGCGTGAGTGAGAGACAGGAGACTTCAGTATATAAAATTATTTTATGATCCAAAAAGTTAATATACAATTTCTCAGATAAAATACAAAGTGATATAAAATCAGTAAAACATGCTACGCGTTTCTCAGCGCTAACCACACTGTTTCCTCAGGCAGGTAGTACTGATATTAACTGAAGTCTCCTAGTATTGTGGCAGGCTACGCCCTAGTGCAACCTTAATTGGCAGGTGTTACAATGATTAGTTGTTTCAACATTTTCTTCTTAAAAAACAAATCATCTAAACTATCTAGAAACAAACTCAAAACAAATGAATCAGAAGCAACAATTGGCCACAAATGATACATGCATTAAACAGGTCTCTGCATAAACATATGTTAGTACATGCACAAACAAATCCAATCAAACAGATATAGTCGTTATTACCTTATATGTTATGAGCCCTATTTTTTGGAGACATTAAATAAAGTTTCCTTTATTCTTTTTTCTCTTGCTCGTGCTTTCCTTTGTGTCTGACAGGAATGAGCAAATAATTAACTGCTCAGTAAGTTTGTGAAAAACGTATATGAGACAAATATAAGCTAAATTGGGTGGATGAAGGGGCTTAAGATGGGCACTATATTTATCAGTGGCTAGGTCAGCACTAAGCTTCAATACATTCCTGGGCAAAGCCCATCATAGAATATGCATTCTGGAGTTGACTCTTTGGGGTCCATTTATTAAAGTTACTAAATACAGAAGAGAACCAGTATGGAACTCTCTGCATCAATTTGAGTGTCCTAAATTACAGCCCAATGGCAAAATTTATAAAAGAATAGAACCGTATGTATTTGCTTCAATTCAGGCGTGATAAGAGGGAGATGATTGATAAATTAGGAACCAGTCTAGACACGGATAAGTGGGATACCAGCAATACACAAAAAAATTTTATTTTACTGATTCCATTCCTCTGTTGTTTCTGGGAGACAAGTGACTTAAAAATTGTGTACTCAGCATCTAAAACAGTTTGTAGGTGCCTGGAGAACATTGGTTGACTCATACTGACCATAACACTGGACACTGATTGAAAATATCCAATAGCCATGAAATGCAGAATGGCCAACAATTTGAGCATACCAGAAAGTGCCGTTGTTCTGAAGGTGTCTGGCCCAAAAAAGTCCTGAGTTTCATTTAAAATCTTCATATTTGATTGACTTAACATTCAGAACCGCTGCAATATTTCACAGACTATAAGAGCTTCCAGACCACAACGGGGCAAAAATAATCATGGGACTCTTATGTGCTGTCTTTGACAGATAACTTCTTGCCTCTGCTGTAGAGAAAGACGTTGTCTATGGCGTCTTAATTGTAATAGGGTTGTTGCTACTGTAAATAATACTTTGATTCTCAAAGCACTAAATGTTATGTGATTTATTTTTCTGGTCCGATTTATATTTATACAGACTTCCAGAGTATTATTTTCCATGGTGTTATTGACAAGAAAGGTGCTCAATACACATTGCTATCATGGCGGATTGTTAGACGCAAGTTAGAGACAAAACAGTGTGAGAAATTTGAGAACTTGATCGGATTTGGCTTTGTACAAGTGGAAAATAGGTTAAAATGATTTTCTCGCAAATTTGCATTGTAATAGAATCTGGCACTAGGAAAAAACATTGTTTTGAATAGGGTCCATAAATTGATAAATCTGAGAGCTGGAATACGCTCTTATTTTGACACATGGACAGAGGCAGATTGTTAGTTGAAGCTTTGATAAAAGGAGGCCTTTCTCTTGCTTATAGGGCATTCATGTGTGATGCTAACCTATTGTTATGGACGGGGTCATATTGATATACGCCAGAAGAATTCACTTTGGCAACATTCACAAGTGTAAGTAAAGTTTCTGCACCCTTCAAAACATTTAGAACACTAATGTTGGCGACAGGAGGCCGGAAGGGGCGGAGCTGCACGGATGCTGCGTGTGGTTGCGCTTTGGTTGGGAGAGAGCGCGTAACAAGCCCCAAGTGCTCCGAGGATTCGACTCGACAAGCCTGACCTTTAGGCGAGCTGCCTGGTGCCCGCAGTAGTAGCGGGAAGCTTGGAACCCGACGGAGGGTGAGCAAAACGGCCGCCACGAAATAGGCGTAACAGCAGACCCATTGCCTGGGTCACCTCTTGGAGGAACAGAGCTCCGGAGCGGAGAGACATCTACAAACGGCAAAGGGATAAGTACGCTTGTAAAGCCGGAGAGCCAGCAAACAATCTCAAAGTAAGGTACTTTTTCCGCTTATTATCTGGAAGAACCTGTGTGGGGGGAACGAAGATTAAGGGAGACAAGACAAGGCCAGGTATGCACTTGTGATGATGCGTATTGGGGAGTAGGCAAAGAATTGCTGAAATATTGGTTAAGGATGGAGGTCCCCAAGTAAACAAGGCCTGTTCGTGTAAGGGCGATCAGTGTAATAAGCCCCCTTAATATGTAACAACATACTGATGCAAGCAGTGTCCCCCCCACGAAGAAAAACATATAACTAAGGCGTCTAGGAGAGATTTAACAGATGTCCTGTTTGTATACTGTATCAAGGTTTGAGATCCCTTAAGCGAAAGAAAGTGCTGTAGTAATATCTCATGGAGTAAGGAAACCTTTATACTACAGCTGTTGTTAGCCAGGTACCGCAAGGTGGGTGAAGTCCTGGCGGAACAGGAAAGTGAAGAATATACTCCTTTTTTTTATTCCCTTTGTCTCTCTGGGCTAATTGATAAGGTCTATATTGATTTCGGCTTAGACTTAAGACTGCCATAAACTTTGCTGAAGTAAAAATAACTGGCTAGTGGAAGAGTTGCCATATAAGCTTATAAAGGTTACTGAATGCTGCCGGTCTAAGATTTTGCTATCTGCCTAGTGGAAGAGTTGCTATATAAGCCTATAAAAGCTACTGAATGCTGCCAGTTGAAGATTTTGCTATCTGTCCATTCAGGAGCCTATAGCAAAAAAGGCAATTATAACGGACAAAGAGAAACACCTGCAGTCTGCCTTGAGTAGCAATAGAAGGATACATCTATAGAGACAGTTGAAAATTAATTATAAGAATGTTTCTTAGGAACTGGACTACTCAGAGAACTTTAAGAGCTATATATTAAGTTATATCCAATTTTTCTGTGGCATGATATGAAGCGCTAGGCTCCCAAACTATTGTAATAGGCTAAGATTTTAACACTGAATAATTGTAGTAATTTAAGAAAATACTAGGAAAGTTAAATGTTTAACCGTGGTTAGACAAAGCTGCTGAAAGAATATACACAATAACAGGTTATAAAGGCTTGTTTGGAAACTTGCTGGGCATTGGGTATATAAGGAAAAAGAGCTATATTGATATCTATAGATAATTGACTGTTTCTAAAAATACAGACAACTGTTTCTCGACTTAGAATTAGGCACTGCCACAGTCAGCCACACCTTACACGAATAGAGTGTTAACACACTACTTAGAATTTACCCCTCACACGTCAATTACTCCCCCCTTTTTTTCTGTCCCCTCTTTTTTACCCCTTGCCTGTCCACCCATTTGGACTTGTTTAGGCCACCACCAGGCCCTTATTAGTTTAATCACCCATACACAAACTTATGGAAAGATTTGTCACTATTAAAAATAAATCACCGGCAATGCCACCAAAAGGGAAAGAAAAAAAAAACGCTAAAAAGAAACAGTTTAGATACAGAGAATAGAATCTTGTTAGAAACATCAAACATACATACAATGGAGTCTCAGGACCTAGTAAAACAAATATCAGATATTATGTTGCCCCAATTCAATCAGGTAAAGAGGGACATCTCAGAATTAAGGGCAGAAGTTAAACAGTTTTCAGAGAGGTTACAAGAAGTAGAAATCAGAATATCTGATATAGAAGATATGAATGTCAGACACGAGACTAAATTAAAGGAACAATCTAGCCAAATACATATGTTGCAAAATAAGGTCGAAGAATTAGAGGACCGAGCTAGACGAAGCAATGTCAGAATTATAGGACTCCCAGAGATAGAGGAATTTCAGGATTTAATACACTTTACGGCAATACAGCTACCTCTAGGATTGGGTATGCAAATTCCCCCACAAGGGATACAGGTTGAAAGAGCGCACAGAGTAGGTAGCGCTAGAACTTATACGGATGGTAAGACTAAGATTAGACCAGTTATTGTCAAGTATTTGAACTTTCAAGACAAAGCCATGATCATGAGTCAATATAGGAAAAAATTCCCAGTAAAGATAGGAGAGTATAACATCTTGCTTTTCCAAGATTTTTCAGTAGAAACGTCAAAAAAACGAAAAGAAATGGTACCTATTTGTACAAGCTTAATCAAAACAGGTCTGAAAGCCTCAATTATATATCCAGCCAAAATTAAAATTTTTAATGAACAAGGAAACGTTCTACTGAATAATTACGAAGAAGCGAAAGATTTCCTATATGCTAGACAGAATTCTTAGTAATAAGAGTACAGAAGGAAGTATCCCAAAAAGGATACTAACCAGGTTCTAAGAAAGAATAAAGTTGGAGATGATCAATAGTGTTAATGATATAGTTAATAGGCTAGAGCCTCCAAGAGAAGTTATGGTTATAGTTTTAGCTGAGCAAGATGTTCTCAGCACTTTTGGGCGATACGGAGAAGGTTTTCTCTGTATCTGGTTTTTAGATTATGCATTGATTATTGTTTATTATGTTCTGTGTTGTGTTTTATTTTCCCATCCCTCTCTTTTCTTACCCATGGGGCTCCCCTCCCCCCCCCCTTTTTTTTTTTTTTTTTTTCTTCTAGCAATGCGCTATAGGGTATACTATAATATTTGATTAATATTTGATGGCTGAACACGTAAAAGTAATATCATGGAATGTGGGAGGGATTTCCTCATTATGGAAGCGGAAAAATATTTTGAAACAATGTAAAAAAAATAATGCAGATATAATTATGCTACAAGAGACACATTTAAAAAAACAGGAATTAGACAAACTTAAAGTAGGATGGGTAGAGGAGGTGATTGCAACGCCCTGCACGACAAGAAAAAGAGGTGTAGCAATTATATTAAATAAAAAATTAGAGTACAAAATTATGGAGAAAGAATTAGATATAGAAGGAAGGTTTGCAATCTTACATATTATAGTATATGACAGACCTCTGATTCTTTGTAATATTTATGGCCCAAATAGCCTAGACAAAACTTTCTGGAACAAGATTCAAGTCAAACTAATGAAATATGGTACGCAGAACATATATACTGGAGGCGATCTAAATATGGTGATGTATCCAACACTAGAAGGCTAAAACCCTCTATGAATAGCAATAGCCGAGCAGAAACTAAACTACTTAAGAATTTGTGTAAAAATTTAAGACTTAAAGATATCTGGAGAATTCAGAACCCAGATCTAAAATGTTTTTCTTGTATATCCCATAGTCATAAAACTATGTCTAGGATAGATGCTTTCTTGATCTCGGAAAACTTTTTAGGTATAGAAATATCAACAGATATCAAAGAAGTGGTAATATCAGACCATGCGATTGTCGTACTAAATTTTAAGTTTAAAGGGGTCAAAAGAGACCCAGCAAAGTTTTTTTTTCCCAACATACTTAAGTACAATGTACAATTTAAGGACTGGTTAAAGAGAAAATGGCGGAATATACTTACTACAATAAGGAATATGAAAATAACTATGAAATTTTCTGGGAGGCCTGGAAAGCGTTCATTAGAGGGGAAATCAAGGCGTATTTTGTGAAAAATAAGCGGATAGCACAACAGAAAGAGTTACAGCTAGCAGGACAAGTACGTAATTGCTATAATGCGTTTCTAAGTGATAGATCAGGGACACGTTGGGACAAATATATAAGGGCCAAACTAGGAAGAGACACTTTTCTTATGCAAAAATTAAGACAAGAAGATCTTAGGACAAGGGCGTTTTTTTACAGACATAGTGGTAGGGCTGGTAAATTTTTGGCAAATCTAGTAAAGGCTAGGAAGAAGAAGCGGGCTATAGAGACGATTAGAAAGGGATCAGAGAGATTGACCAATATTAAAGAAATAAACGAGTATATATATAAATACTATCAAAATTTATATACAAAGGATAAGATCAATTTGGAAGCTAAAACAAACTTTTGGGAATAAAATTAGGTTACCAAAGCTAAATAAAAAAGATCTAGACGAGTTAAACAGACCTATATCACAAGAAGAAATAAGAAAAGTAATTAACAAAACGGCGAGCAACAAGGCCCCCGGCCCAGATCAGATTCCGATAGAACTATATAAAATCTTGCAGGAAGAAATAATCCCTACGTTAGAAGGCCTTTTCAATAAAATATATATTAATAATAAAATGCAGTCCAAATACTTTACAACTTCAACAATTTCATTAGTTTTGAAAAAAGGTAAGAACCCGGAAGAGATGGGTTCATACAGACCCATCTCACTGTTAAATAGCGACTATAAGCTGCTCATGAGCATAATTGCCCAAAGATTAAAGAAAATGATGGCCCCATTAATACATAAAGATCAAGTTGGCTTTATGCCTAATAGGACTTCTACAACCAATCTGAGGAAAGTTCAATTGATAATAGATTACTATTGGAACCAGATTAAAAAAAAGGGAACGGGGATTCAAACAGATATGGCTATCACATCTATAGATGCTGAAAAAGCTTTCGATATGATTACATGGGATCATCTATTTACAACATTAGTAACTTTGGAATTACAGGTTCTTTCCTCAGATTGATACAATTGATATATAACGAGCCACAGGCAAACATCTTGATAAACGGTAATATATCACAAAACTTTACTCTACAGAAAGGAACCAGACAAGGGTGCCCGTTATCCCCTTATTTGTTCAATTTAGCGATCAAACCTCTAGCGATATTCCTGAGAAAGGAAATAGATGGGATTTGGCTAGGGAATAGAAGAACTACGCTTTTATTATACGCTGATGATTTACTGGTCTTCTTAAGAGATACGCAAAAAAATATTCCTCTATTAATTCAAATTCTAGGTGAATTTGGTAAGTTTGCAGGCTATAAAGTAAATATTAACAAATCAGAGATTTTTTGGTTAAAAGAAAAAAGAGATAGTTATAAGAATGCGCCATTTAAGAACGCAAATGGAAAATTAAAATATCTAGGCATCATATTGTCTAGAGACCCTGAAAATTGGTATGCATTAAATTACCCTCAAATCTGGGCAAAATTGTCTAAGGATATGGCCAGATGGGCTAATTTTCCATTGACTTTGTCAGGTAAAATAAATTTAATTAAAATGGTCCTATTTCCTAAAATTCTGTACCTACTACAAAATTTACCTATATTTATTAATCGTAAGGATTTAGTATCATTTAAACGGGACTGTTTAAATTTTTTATGGGGCAACAAACGTAAAGCGATTGCACTACATAATTTGTCACTATTTAAAACAGGGGGTGGTCTATCCTTTCCAGACATAGAGCTATATAATTTAATATGTATGGGTAAATTTGCATTAGAATGGCTAACAGAGGCAAATTATGTTGCCACAAACGATATAGAAGAATTTTTAGTGGCCCCATATGGCTTAAAAGCTTTATTACATCATAAAGGGAAGCTGCCAGATAAAGTTAAAAAACTATCCACCGTTAAGAATATAATTAGCGCATGGCATAAATTGCTGAAATTATTACGAGCTAGCCCGGAATTCTCCAAATATTTGACTATAGTGGGGAACCCCAACTTTATACCAGCAATAGAGTCGAAAGTCTTCCATAGATGGAAGAGGAAGGGTCTAACTTTCATACAACAATTGCAAGATAGGGACACTAAAACTTGTAGAACGTTTCAGGATCTAAGAAGTGAGTTTGGAATCCCAAATAATGAATTTTACGCGTACTTGCAAATACGGCATTTTCTAGAAACTTTTAACAAAGAATCTATACGAGATGGTTTAGGCGACAGGATGAATATGGTAGTAAATATGTATAGTCAAGGAAACTATTCCATCTCTTTTTGGTATAAGATAATCAAAAAGTTTCAAGAAACAGCAAGAATAGGGGCTTTAGCAGCAAGCTGGCGACAGCCAACTGAGAGACTACAAAAAAGTTTCAATCTAGTAGACAAAGCAACACTATCTATAGGTTGGAGAGAGTCTCACTTGAAAGTGATAAATAAGGTATATATTACACCTGCCATAAAAGCTAAATGGGATAAAAATACCGAAAATAAATGTGCTAGATGCAGCTTCCCTTTAGCGGATCTGACCCACTGTCTATGGTCCTGCCCAAAGATTCAAAAATTTTGGAGTAAGTTGAATTTTTGGCTGAACAGAATTAACGGGAAAAAGATTAAATTAGAAAAAGAGGATATTATCTTTATGTATCAAACTCCGAGACAACAGATTAATTTTAAATTTGTAAATACAGCAATATTAATAGGGAGATCTTTAATCCTGAAATATTGGAAGTCCACGAAAGCCCCCAGTTTAATAGAATGTATTAATAAAATTAAGGGACAACTAATAGTGGAGCAATTTGATACGACAGTTAATTCTGAAACTCAGATAAAACGCTTCCTTGACAAGTGGAAGAGATTTATACAGGCTTTCTCGGAAACAGAACAGAAGCGGTTAATATACCCTTTTAGAGAGTCAGAAACATTGCACAACGCGATTGCTAGAAACGAATTTCCAAATTGGAATTAAGTATTGGGGGGCCCCCTCCTCTTCCCCAGTTGTGTTTTTTTTTTTTTTTTTTTTTTTTTCTTCCCCTTCTTTTTTGGTGATTGTATAAAAACTGTAATTATTTATATAAAATTGAAGCATGACAATTATAGTTGTAATAAGAATGAGATGATTGCCTTGTATGGCAAATTTTTTGTTTTGTTTTCATGATGTCGGGAATGCCCTGGCATATCTGTATCTTTTATTTTATGTGCAATAAAACTTTAAAAAAAAAAAAAAAAAAAAAAGAACACTAATGTTGGCACCCAGCTAGTATTTTTATGTGCCTGGTCTATAGATAATAAAGGCTAATAATAAAGGACATACTATGGGAAAACGAGAAAAAAAAAAGAGAGAAGCGCTCAACCTGGGAACAAACAATAGCATAATAGCTTGTTCTATGGCTAGTTACCACCCAAGAAGCAGCCTCTTTTTGCTCAACATGTGCTTTTCACAGAGAAGAACTTTCCTGAAGCATATCAGTCTGATCCTGACTTCACAGTACAGTCCAGCCCCGAAATACCAGGCAATCCCTCTCTGAACAAGAGAAACAGCAAAACCCCAGATGTACGTTTCGGCCTATTGTGGGCCTCGTCAGTGAGGTGCAGCCATATCCCTCTAGGAACACTGAGCAATGGGTCCACGTCTGGATTCCCGCATCACACTTAGGGAGACTTCCCTAAGTGTAATAATTTGCATACATAAAAAGAGAGAAGCGCTCAACCTGGGAAGAAACAATAGCATAATAGCTTGTTCTATGGCTAGTTACCACCCAAGGAGCAGCCTCTTTTTGCTCAACATGTCCCTTTCACAGAGAAGAACTTTCCTGAAGCATATCAGTCTGATCCTGACTTCACAGTACAGTCCAGCCCCGAAATACCAGGCAATCCCTCTCTGAACAAAAGAAACAGCAAACCCCAGACGTACGTTTCGTAATTATTTTATTAGAAAAATAATCATAAATGCATATATACAAAATAAAATCATAATAACAAATGCAAACAAAATATCTCTTGTTACAAAACATCTGAAATGTTGACCCAAACTTTTGTCATCAGAAAAAAAACAAAATGCAAACATAAAACTAAAATAATCACACAGAATAAAATTAAACATATTTCAAATACAGACAAAAACAAACTGGAGAAAAAAAAACTAAAAACTAAATAATCCAATCCTTCCACTTCTTTGTCTTCCAGATGCCTTCAGAATCTAATCCCCCATATTGCCTCCTATCAAAAGAAAAATACAAAAACAACTTCCCACGGATCATACCCACACAATTACCTACAGTAACTACCTCTTTCTTAAAAATCAAAATATTACGCACATCCCACAACACCTCCTTCACACAACATGCCAACAACCATATCAATCTTGCTTTCTCCTTTTCCACACCACTTCCACACAAACCATACATCATCATATTAAAAGTAAAAAACTGCCCTCCAGTCAGACCCTTGATCATCCTTTTCAAACTTCTCTAAACATCCCTAGCATACTCACAATTCCAAAACAAATGAATAACACTCTTGCTTTGACAACAACCATCTCTAGGACACACTTCTGAAGCCACTAAATGATGCACTCTCTGAAAATCCCTTGTCGGCAAACACTTATGCACACTCATCCAACTAATATCTTTCTGCCTATTCATCAAATACTTATAACACACATTTTTCCATACCAACACACATTCATTCTCATTCAAACCCCCCAATCAACTCAAGACCTTCCTTCTTCTCCAAGATTTTCAACACCATTCTGTTTGCACACCACATCTCCCTACTAACATTCTCCAAACCATATTTTTTAATCCAACATTCCACCCTTACATAAAACCACGGAACAGCAAAACATACCGGTTTCTTTCTATCAATCTCAAACAAACCATATTGTCTTAAAACATTTCCACAAGTATACTTTACCATACAACCAGCCATGCTATCCTTTCCACTCAGAACCACACACCTACTAACATATTTCACAGCCAAAAAAACTCTCCACATTTTGAAAACCCTTACCACCAACATTTTTACTCTTAACAACAACATCTCTTTTCAAACGCTCCATACCAGAACTCCAGAAAAAAGAAAACAACACTCTCAAAATTCTCTGAAAAATCCTCTCAGGAGGTGGAAAAACTAACGCCAGATATAACATAATAGGATAGGGATCAAAACCGATTTAATAACTAACATTTTCCCTTCTAAAGATGAAGTCCTTAAAGACCAAAACTGAAGTTTTCTACTCACTTTATCAAAAACATTCTCCCAACTTTCCAAGCCTTTCAAATCCACATCAAATTTCACACCCAACACCTCAATTGCACCGTCAGTCACAGGCCATCCACAGGAATCAATCTCCCTATCATTACCAAAAACTTTAACTTTACACTTATTCCAATTAACTCTGAAACCACTTGCCATACAAAAACATTCAACCAAAGTTTTCACTCTCCTCAAAGCAGCCTGAGTCTCACATACCACACTCACATCATCCATATACCCAATCACTTTTAAATACCTTCCATTACTGCCAGGAACACTCACACCTCTAACTAATTTATCCTTCCTCAAACTAGTTAACAATGGCTCAATGACACATACAAATAACACAGGAGGCAAAGAACATCCTTGACGCACTCCAGATTTAACACAAAATTCCTCAGTCAAAAAAACCATTAACCTGAACTTGACTCACAATATCACAATACAAACATTTAAACCATCCAATAATCTTACCAGAAAAACCTAAACATGAAACATAAAATCATGCACTACCCTATCATACGCTTTTTCAAAATACACAATAGCAACAGCAACAGGCCTAATCCTCTCCCTCACATACCACAGTACATCACATAGTAACAACAAACTTTCAGAAATCTGGGGGGGTGTCCGACCACTAACCAAGATGGCTGCTGTTTAGCTATGTCTGGATCTCAGAGCAGATGTAACTGCTGTATATCTCTCTTAAGACCTGTAAATCCTTTCCTTTTTAAGAGCAAAAAGATAAATACTACCTATAGAACAGATATATGTGACTTTCATATACAACTGAGAACAGGCAGACCTGCATAGAGAAGGTACGCAGCAGAGGCCTATAACGGCCTATACCTCTCTCTATCCCCCCACTTTTCTGATAAGTCAGTCTGTCCAGCCTGTTGTGCTGAAGAACGTTCACACCTTAGAACACTCCATTATAACTAGTACTCAACATGGATGAACAGTCCTGCTGCACAATTAAGGAACTTATATGTGCATATTTATCTCGATTTGAGGAGGAGATGATCAATACTATACGCTGCTGTATATATGAGATTCCTACTGAAGGCAAAATCAACCTAATTACAACTAGTTATCTGAGATCTGATCTGGATCTTCTACACCAGAGAGCAATAGCAACAGGAAAATCAGCTCAGAAGATTGCGGCGAGAAGAATAAATGACCCACAGCCTTATACCATAGCCCTACCAATGGTGAAAGTGTGGCAGGGTATAGAGTCCGGGACAATACAGAATGAGACACATATAAAAACCTCCATATGCCAACAATCTATGCATACATATGACTGGAGCCAACCGGACTTACTCAACCCTCACAACACTTGCCAAGCCGCTGTTCATTTCATTACAGTGAGGCCTCTAGGCCTATCCTCTTCAAGGACTGGAATGGCACTGGAACCTGCTGCAATGCGGCCGATCGTGGTTAGGAAGGTAGCTAACTCGGCAGCAAGTGGATATAACGTGACTGCCAGCTTTAGTAATAAACAACGTAACAGGACCTTGCTCAATAGGGGATTCCTGTAATTGAGCAATTTATGAGGACCATGCCAGCACAATGCTATGCCGGAGTAGGCCATTTAGACATGCATAGAGCTGCAGAGAATGCAAGTACCCAGAATGTCTGTTCAGGGGATGAAGTGGGGAGCTGTTCCTCCGAACCGCCTGCGGAGTTGGTTATAAATGTACCGCTTACATCTGTTTCTAAGGACTCTGCTGATTCTGAGATTTTATGTCCTAAATGGACTAAAGGCATACCTCCAATCGTCTCACTGCTGGGATTTCTACCCCACTACTCAAAGCTTGTTCTATATGCCAATCGAAGCCAAAGACTCAGGAAGATATTCTTCAATAATGCTACTCTCACAATGTGATATACCTTTAAGGTATATCCCCGCCCATTCCTCACTTCTCCCTATATAACAGGCCTTATGGTAATTGAGCCCTGCCTGAAAATTGAAGTTAATCTTAACTTTACTCTCTAGGAGTCATATCTCTTAGCTCTCAGGTCTCTACTCGAATTTCTGGAGATTATATCCTTCAATTATTTTTCAACTATTATTATTCCTATTCAAGCTCAGAGTAGTTTACCTGCTCTTTTCGTTGATTCTAAGAAATACCTTCTCAGTCATACATTCACCGCATATCGCTGCGCTTGCTGGATCTACTTTCACATCATTCAGTTGTCTAACAGAGTGCTGGAAGTGATCACAATCGCTTCCAGCAGCTCTGAGGGTATTGCAGTGATGCCTCGATATGGAGGCATCCTTAAAAATACCCCTTTACAAGCCTCCGATGCAGAGAGAGCCACTCTGTGGCCCTCTCTGCACCGGTAGCGATGGTGCCGATGGTGCCGTTGTCTGGGTGGGAGCGTGTGCGCGCGTGCACGATGTGCGCGTACGTGCACATGCGCGCGTGCACGGGACGCGCGTTCACGTGCGCGCATTAGCCACACTGACACAAATGAAGGAAGGAAGGGGAAAAAAGTTTTTTTTTTACATATAAAAGGATCTGGGAGGGGGGGGGGGGGGGGGGTATTGTGGGGGGCCTGCTACACTACAGAAATAATTAAAAATAAAAGTTATAAATAAAATTAAAATACTTTGGTTTGTGGGGCCAAACTGGGTACTGGCAGACAGCTGCCAGTACCCAAGATGGCGGTAATTAGGTAGGGGAGAGGGTTAGAGAGCTGGAGGGGGGGATCAGGGAGGTTGGTGCTAAGGCAGGGGTCCATCACAACTAAAATATTTTATTATTTTTATTTTAAAAAAAAAAAAAATCTTTTATTTAGTACTGGCAGACTTTCTGCCAGTACTTAAGATGGCGGGAACAATTGTGGGGTGGGGGAGGGAAGAGAGCTGTTTGGGAGGGATCAGGGGGTGGGATGTGTCAGGTGGGAGGCTGATCTCTAAAATTAACCCTGCAAGCTCCCTACAAGCTACCTAATTTAACCCCTTCACTGCTGGGCATAATTCACGTGTGGTGCGCAGCAGCATTTAGCGGCCTTCTAATTACCAAAAAGCAACGCCAAAGCCATATAAGTCTGCTATTTCTGAACAAAGGGGATCCCAGAGAAGCATTTACAACCATTTGTGCCATAATTGCAGAAGCTGTTTGTAAATAATTTCAGTGGGAAACCTAAAGTTTGTGACAAAATTTGTGAAAAAGTTAACTTTTTTTTTTTTATCGCATTTGGCGGTGAAATGGTGGCATGAAATATACCAAAATGGGCCTAGATCAATACTTTGGGATGTCTTCTAAAACAAAGTTAGAAAAAGTGTGTTTTTTTCCATTTTTTCCTCATATTTTATCATTTTTTTTTTACTAAATTATAAGATATGATGAAAATAATGGTATCTTTAGAAATTCCATTTAATGACGAGAAAAACGGTATATAATATGTTTGGGTACAGTAAACGAGTAAGAGGAAAATTTCAGCTAAACGCAAACACTGCAGAAATGTAAAAATAGCCATTGTCATTAAGGGTAAGAAAATTGAAAAATGGTCCGGTCATTAAGGGGTTAAATAGTTAATAACTATTTAATAACTATTCTAACTAGCTAAAATAAATACAAAGTTACCTATAAAATAAATATAAACCCTAAAATAGCTACAATGTAATTATTAATTACATTGTAGCTATCTTAGGGTATACTTTACAGGTAAGTATTTAGTTTTAAATAGGAATAATTTATTTAATGATACTGTAGTGTTAGGTGTAATTGTAACTTAGGTTAGTTTTTATTTTACAGGTAAATTTCTCTTTATTTTAGCTAGGTAGCTATTAAATAGTTATTAACTATTTAATAGCTATTGTACCTAGTTAAAATAAAATGAAAGTTGCCTGTAAAATAAAAATAAATCCTAAGATAGCTACAATATAATTATTATTTATATTGTAGCTATATTAGGGTTTATTTTAAAGGTAAGTATTTAGTTTTAAATAGGATTAATTTAGTTTATAAGAGTAATATTTATTTAGATTTATTTAATTAATATTTAAGTTAGGGGGGTGTTAGGGTTAGGTTTAGGGTTTAATAATTTTATTATAGTGGCGGCGGTATAGAGGTTAATAAATGTATTATAGGTTGCAGCAGTGTAGGGGGGGCAGGATAGGGGTTAATAAATTTATTATAGGTGGCGACGGTGTAGGGGGGGGGCAGGTTAGGGGTTAATAAGTTTAATATAGGTGGCAGCGGGGTCCGGGAGCGGCGGTTTAGGGGTTAAACAATTTATTTCGTTGCGGCGGGGTCCGGGATCAGCAGGATAGGGGTTAATAAATTTATTATAGGTGGTGGCGGTATGGGGGGGCAGGATAGGGGTTACTAGGTATAATGTAGGTGGCGGTGGGCTCCGGGAGTGGCGGTTTAGGGGTTAATACATTTATTATAGTTGCAGGGGTGTCCGGAAGCGGCGGTGTAGGGGTTACTAACTTTATTTAGTTGTGGGGGGCTCCGGGGGCGCCGGTATAGGGGTAGAACAGTGTAGTTTAGTGTGGGTGCTTAGTGACAGGCTAGCAATAAAGCTGGGAAAAAACCGAAGAGCAGCGAGATCGGATGAGTGATAACTATCACAGTCCGCTGCTCATCGCCCCGTACTTGGTGCTCGGCTTTTTGACAGCTTTATTGATAACTTTGGCGAGATTTTTCAGGTCCGCGGTGGCGATGGTAGGCAAGCTTAGGTGGGCGTGTTGGGGCCGGCGAAGGCAGGTAAGTAGACACGTTGATAACTAGAGGCCAATGTGTTGTTGATCCCGAATATATTTTGAGGCAAGTGCTAGTCCATGAATGTTCAGCGATGAATATACTCCATCTTGTTTAATATGTTTGTCAACAATATTTGCACATTAACAAATAATGAATGTGATGTGTTTAATTGTCTACATTGTAATTTCCTAAACATGCGCATTTGTATTTGAAGTAATTTCTAAATATGCATTCACGTATATCATATGATATATAAATGAGATGTATACTTTTTATAGATGTTATGTCCTGATATTTATTCTTAATGTAAATGTTCAATATTGTGTCATGTATCGATTCAACATTGTTGTTATCCAAATATAGTACTGTGAGCATGAATTTCAAATGTAACTCTTAAAGGGACATGAAACCCTAAATGTATCTTTCATTAGTTATGTTGAACATACAATTTCAAACAAGTTTTCAATTAACTTCTATTCTCAAATGTGCTTCAGTCTCTTGGTATAATGTGTTGAAGGAGCATCAATACACTACTAGTTTTTAAGTGAACACATGGGTGAGGCAATGACAATCGGTATATATATGCAGCCACCAATCAGCAGATCGAAGCTAGCTTCTTTACTGCTCCTGAGCTTTTCTAGATATACCTTTCAGCAAAGGATAACAAGATAATAAATCAAATTAAATAATATGAGTAAACGTGAATGTTGTTTAAAATGTTATGCTCTGTCAAAATCATGTAAGAGAATTTTCTGCTTTCATGCACCTTTTAAATGAAATAGATTTCCAAAATAAGTAAAACACTTTAAGCTAGCTTTAAAAAATACACCTTATTTAACATATTCAATGTTGTCAACACATCAAGAGAAATATGGCATACAGGCTTATTAAAAAATATCAATATTTGCTTTATTTAACAAGCACATATAGATATACCAATGAGCCATAAGGATTAGTATATGTCAGCATATGTTCTTGTTTAAGCTATGTTGTTGGCATCAACACAGTGATATGCCATCATGTATAATTGTAATGTTTGTTGGTTTGTATTAGGAGAACACGTTTGGACATCACATCACAAAAACCAATTAATCTAATCAACAAGGACAGCATGTGATGATGTTGTCTCAACACACTTGTAAAACACACTCTGCAAACTATCTGCCACCATGGACTCGGTCCCATAGAAGCTCCACAAGTATAAGAAGACAACATCATCACATACCTATCCTTTACACATTAACTAAAAATTAAAATCTAATAATTAAACATAATTACTTCTTCCTCCTTCCCTTCTTCCCATGAGACTGAGGCTCTGGGGTGGTCAAATGCCCCCTCCGACGTGTCCTCATTGGAGATGGTTGGAGAAGAGGGGGAGGAGGAGTACTGTGAGTTATTGGGGATTGACCAGGCAGAGTAGGAGATGGAGGAGGCACAGGAGATGATGGTCTAGGAGATGACGGTCCAGGAGCTAATGGTCCAGGCTCTTGTGGTCTTCCCATTTCTGGATATGGTCTGCTTGCCACCTTCCGGAGGACCTGAAATATGTTATTTAGAACATTGACAATATTTGTTTGTCCTTCTATCAGGTGTTCACTGCGTTTGTCAGAAACTGTGTGTGTTCCAGTTGTGCCCCCCGGGAGGTCTGCATTTCCTCCAGGAAGGCCCTCATCAGCTCCACCTTGGTGATTTTGGGGGGGATGTTCTCCTCAGGGGGAGCTGCTGCACGAGGGGTGCTGCATGGCGAGCTACTGCTGCATGGGGGGCTGGTGCAGGGATATCTTCTGCAGGGTTATCTTCTGCAGGGTTAGCCTCCAGTTCTCCCTGAGGTGGTGTGTCACCTTCTGCACCACTTTCATGCCTGGGTGAAGGAGGAGCATGTTCCTGCTGTGTTTCCTCCTCACCGGCCTCAGACTCTGTATATTTGAAAATTCAAGAAATAAGAGATATTAGCACAGTTCCAAATAAAGATCTAAATGTTATATTTTAAAGTGTATTAATGACGCTGCCTTCGTAATTCAACCAAAAGCAATCAATATAATTTACATATTTGCAAACCCGTCTTTCGAATAACTAGATGGTCAATATGAATGTATTTTTGTGTGCGTCTTAAATATGTTTAAATGCGCACATAATCTGTAGACTAGATACTAATGTGATAGCTTTTCTTCAAATCCAATTTTCTCAAGGTAATTCTGAATGCGTTTTCGGAATAATGTTTAAAAAAGCTTAATTGCGTTAGTCCTATCCATAATTTATTTTGCTTGTGAATGGGTTATGAGGTGGATGGAAAGAAACTATTAAATGAGCTTACCAGCAGATGAGTAGTGCAGGTTCCCAGTATCGATTCCTCCTTCGATCCCGACTAGGTCCACCTCAGAGATGTTGGGACCCAGCATTTCCTCCAGCAGCTGTAGATGAATGTCTTCTCCGGCCCGCCACTGTTCCCAGTATTGTATTGCCTCTCCCTCAACATTTTTTTCTTGAGCTCGGTTTTGCAGTCCCGGTAGCGGTGCTTTTTAGATTTTATGTCACTCCTGAACTCCCACACTGCATTGACAGCATCCCTTATCTCCAGCCACAACTTTTTCTTCAATGAAGGGGCGGCCTTCAGTGCCTGCAGCCTCGTAGCCCTCTCCATATAGGCCGCTATAATACGGTGAACAATACGCTCGCCGTATTCAGCATTGCACCAGCAGCTCTTGTGAACGCCGCCCCCTGCAGACTCATGGCTAATAGGCCACCAGCAGGGGGGTGTCAATCAACCCGATCGTACTCAATCGGGTTGTATTGTGGCGATGTCTGTCTGCCTGCTCAGAGCAGGCGGACAGGTTATGGAGCAGCGGTCTTTGTGACCGCTGCTTCATAACTGCCATTCATAATACGCTATTCATAACTGCTATTCATAACTGCTATTCATAATACGGGACATCAAGCTCCATTCAGAGCTTGATACATATACCCCATTCTCACTAACTTTCTCTCTCACTATCTCTCTCTCTCTCACTAACTCTCTCTTATTAACTCTCTCTCTCTCTCACTATCTCTTTCTTTCACTAACTCTCTCTCTCACTAACTCTCTATCTCTGACTATCTCTAACCTCCAACATCTGTACCTGTCTCTAAAAAGCAATACAGTCAAGGAAGCCATGCTTAGAGCATGCTTATATACCCTATGTAAATGGTTAAAGATGTACCGGTTTGCAAAGTAAACGAGGTCCAGGTGTGCTTTAGTGATGATTTTTATGTGTGCAATGTGGAGTAGTTGTTTGTATTTGCGCATGCTCATATTGAGTTTCTAAATCCACATATGTTTTTAGGGAATGTGTATAATGCGATAATGTCATAGTGATCATTTTGCATAACATTATCATAATTTAGTATAGCAAAATCCAAATAATGATTTCTGATCGTATCGTATTTGTTAACTGTTCTAAATGTTTATTTTTAATAATCTTTCCTAATCGCCAATGCAAATGCTTTTTTTTTGTGTGTATTTGTGTGTAACTCTTTTTTCTTGTTCTTTTGTCCCGTGATGCAGATCCAAACGTATTTTCAAAATCCTTGTTTAGTGTTAATGTTAAGTAGTATTTGTTGTAAACGATTGTGAATGTTGAATGCGGATGTGCTATGTTGTGTGAGCGATTGTTGTTATATTTGACATGATTATTATTTGTGTTCATTAAGTTGTACGTGTAATGTGACAGAGCACTGTGTAGTTCTCGCGATATTGAGTGTTAGATAAAAAATCTGTTTATTTTTCAGTTTTCATTGATCTCTATGGGGGAATCTATTACGCGTCCATGATTACGCAAGTGTAATAAATGCGATATTTGTGTTAACGCGATGCGCAACAATGTTGTTTTCAGACTTGTAATACCTATGTTACGAAGAGCGCGCAATGAACATTACGCATGCGCTATTTGCGCACAGCAATTATGCAAAACTCATAATCTAGGCGTTTGTTTTGTAGCCAATATGCCACGACTAACGTCTGCAATAAACATTGCTTATTACATTAAGATATCAACCTGTAAATTATATTTTGTAGATTGTGGACAAAAAACTCATGTGTTTTAAAAAAAACAATTGTACCAAATCACAAAATCCACACGAGCGAAGCCAGTGGGGCAACATCTAATATGTATATAATGAAAGGTGTTTTTATTATGTTACTTATTTAAAAGTGTAATGTAATGTAATTTTTTTGCCCAGAAGGTGTCCGTATTATATGAATGAAGATGCTTTTACACACCAGTGAATTCGTACACCTGTTTGGTATAAATATTGGTATGGGTAGCACTAGTGAGTGTTCACATGACTAAGGGATTGCTTCCGAAACGTTGTGGAAGCACTCTTTCCCTGTAATAATAAAATGTTTTTTTACTGTTTTGACAAGTGCTGCTGCTTTTGCATTTCATGTGTTCCCAATAAATGAGTGCCAACATAAATAAACCCCATTCTTACCAAATAGGAACCCACACCACTGGAATTACCATTTGCAGACCAAAACTGCGCCCAGTAGGCAGCCAATCCAGTGCTGTACGCGTGACAGCAGAGGATCTATGTATATTGAGTATGACGATGATCCAACAGGAGGAGGTTAGGGGCCAGTCCCTGCAACACATGTGTCACACCTATGACTAACTACAACTGGGTGTTATTGTGCCACTACCCCATACTCCAAAAGCTTCACTCTGTCAAATAGTAGTTCTGTGAGGTGAAAAAGGGCCTCAAATTGGTCTGAGAACCCCTGTCACAGAAGAACACCTGGAGCACCTCTATTCTTTACCTCTCTGCTGTGGAGGCAAATATATGATTGGTTTCCAGTAAGGTGTGAGTGGTTTTTAAGTGCCCTTGGAGTTTTGGATATCTCTCACCACCTTTATGAAAGAAATAATAATAACAACAATAACAAGTATAAGAACAATAATTTTGTGTTAATGTAACTTAAATTATTGCAAATTACCTGAAGTTAAATTTGTCCAAAGAGTTGGCCATATGCCTTGGATGAGTCTCTAAACACCTGTACAGATTTCTCTCGTCCATAGGGATGATATCCACATCATGAAATATGAAACAGCCATAATCATAATCCTTTACTGCTTCCTTAAAACCAACATTCATCAACTTGGCTCTGTTAAAGGTTTTCATATTTGACTATAGAGTGACATAATGAGAATGTTAGAATACAGATTCAGGGACATTGTACTGTACTATATAAACCATATATATGTTATCCCCAATATGATCTTCTCACTGTTACCCACATAATATCTAAGTATCTAAATAACCTAATATATAAAAACTTCCATAATTCAAAAAAGCATTTAAATTATATTCAGTCTTCAGGCTCTTTCAGCCAGTGGAAACAATGTTGCTTACAGTTCTCTTCATTCTAGCCCAACGTAGTTTGCCGCCAGCAAAGTGAAGCTAAAGAATAATGATTGATTAACTGGATTTAAGGTAGGAAGTTAGGGCATTTTTTTTTCAATGTAATTTAGAAAAAGAGTTTATTTTTAAAATTTAGTGTGGTAACTATTCAGAGGCTGTTTTTATAGACTGGGGGCTATGCATTTGGGATCGTGATGAGGGTAGTTAGATGTTGGGTTTTTGTAGTAGGGATTGAATAGTGGGGTCCTTTGGATGATGAGACATTGTGAGGAGGCTGGGCCAGTCTTTAGGGTCTTCTATAGATTGGCTGGTGTATGGTTAGGGTTAAACACATAGTTAAAGTACTGATCTGGAGCTTTCTTATCCATCTATCTATCTATCCACACTTACATATTTATATATTATAAATATATTTATATATATATGTCAAATAAAGATTGAACTTTCACTAACCAAATGGACTTTTAAACATGGTGCAATGTCCAATAATTATATTCCACAAGTAACTGCACTCACTGGATTTAAAGATCACTCCAAACTTTAATGTGACATTTTGGGGCGTGCATCCCTACCTCAGACAAAAAGGGATAAAAGTTTGGAGTGATCTTTAAATACAGTGAGTGGTTACTTGTGGAATATAATATATATATATATATATATATATATATATATATATATAATATACATCTTCCAGCTTAACCCACCAAATGCCGACAGCCTGGGTGCAAAGATATGGCAAAATACAGGAACAGACGTTTGCACTCACAGGTCTTTTTTCAAACTTTTAATGTGGAACGTTTTCGGGGTATTATAACCCCATCATCAGCATGGTTATAATACCCCGAAAACGTTCCACATTAAAAGTTTGAAAAAAGACCTGTGAGTGCAAACGTCTGTTCCTGTATATAGAGTGAAGCCAGATGGATTCATAGATTGAATACACTTGCCCCAAATGGCTTAAATGCCAGTATTGACTATGCTTTATTTTTCTGATAATGCAATTGTTAACCTTTTTTTGTTTGTTTTTTGCTGTATCTTGTTGTTTTTACAGGTCTTACCTCACTTATGCGCTGGTTTTCCCACTGTTTGTTTTCCTCTTGGATGTTTGTCTACTCTGGACACTCTTTATTATGGTATTGGGTCTTTGTGGTTTCCTGCTATCCGTTGGTCTCCATTAGGAGTGTACCATTACCTTCCCTGTAGAATCGGCTTATTTTCTTTGTAACACCTTGACAGATGGGTATTTGATGGGGGTATGTCATGGTTCTATGCCTAGCCTTATACTAGGTTTGTCCTTTTTGATCATTTTGATCACTAGTTGGGGGGCCTTATCCCATTTATGGGTATGGATGTCAGCGATTGGTTGGTGTCTCTGACCACCACACACCATCCTCTAATATATATCCAAGAAACCATTGCTGCCTGACCCCAGGTTTCATGACCTAGGGGTCCCACAGTACTTCACTGTTCTGTATGCTCTATTGTCTGAGGGGATATACCATATCTGTGGCGGCCATATGTTTTGTACTCTGTCTACTCTACTATTTGGGTTATTGTGATGTGGATTTGCACGCATCCTTGGGTTCCATCGCCGTATTGGTTCTTGGGTATCCCTTGTGTGACAGATGACGGTCCCCTCTGATTGGGATTGCCGGGGCTTATATGTGCACCATGAATTATGTGCTGAGCTGTGATGCTTGTTTGCACTGACATTGCTTCCTGTTAGATCAGGGCTTGGGGTCCGGCACTTCTCGTTGTGACCCTCACAGGGCTTGTTCCCTGTTGCAAGCGCAAAGTTGGTTACCATATATCTGGCTCGGTTACGCGGCCAGCTGAGGTGTGTCAGCGGCGCGTGTTCTGATTGGCCTCTGCGGGGGGCGGGTACAACCCTTTTTAAGGACCTACGCCGCGGCGGTTTTTGCATTAATGACTCTGTCGTTCTAGGGGTATAACGCGGACGCTGTGCTCCGCACTTGTTCGGGTAAGAGGGGCTATGGCCCATGATGTGTCTTCTTATGCTATACGCTCATTGGGATAGTTGTTATGTGAATCTCGGTATATAGGTGAGTGGCTGACTAATGCATCGTGGTTCACGGCTATATTAATTTATATTAATTTATATATCCATTTGACACAAGTTGTGATGTCATTTATTTATGTATAAACCTAATACGGCAGCGTTCGTGTAGGTTTAGCATTAGGATTAACTACTACACTGGTATACGTTTGGGGTTGTTTGGTTCTTGAACCTCAATGGATCCTGCGGGGATCATTATAAATCTACTGTGAGGTCTGCTGTTTAGCGGTTTGTGATTTTTATTTTGATTACTGCCGTCACTAGATAACGGATTTCTGTTGATGTGATGTACACAGCCATGACTTTTTTTAGTAGATGATATGTGATAACACAGTTTGTGGTCTGTGGATTGCGCCCACCATGGTAATTATTAATTTTTGATTGCCCTAAATTATATCCGGTATATCAGCATTGGTATATGTGTAATGTGAGAAGAGTTGTAATAATTCAGGTTTGTTGAGTGCTGTCCCTGAGTTATTTAGTTTATTTTTTGTACTATTGCCTTGGCTGTTAACCCTTTTGTCAATGCACAATGATTTATGCTAGCTTGTTAGTGTGTTATACTAAATTACCTATATGGGAAGCTTATGTACCAAGTGGAATGTGGTAATTCAATATGTGGTTCCTTTTTCCTCTTCTTTCTTCTTTTCTCTGGTCTCTTTTTTCTTTCTTCTGGCTACTATTCTATTTTTATTTTTATTATTTTTGTTGTTACACTTTGATTCACGTTTGGTTTGCTCTTCTCTTGGTTGTCTGGTTTATATTTCTTTTCATCTTCTGTTCATGTCTTACCTGACAGTTAGATATTATGACTTCCTTATTGCAAGGGAAGCACCTTTTAAGTTTCACCTGGGCTATTTTGGTCCTTTTTGGGGGAGGGTCACAATTCGGTGTTCACTTGGATATTACATGATTGTAATGTATTTTATCACTTTTCTGTTCATGTTTTTAGATTATGAAATTTGTCTTGAAGAAGGCCTAATGAAAGGCCGAAACGTCGACAATACACTTATGTTGGAACTACAATAAATGATTACTTAATGTATGAAGTCCTGTGAGTGCCCTCCTTCCCTACTAGTATTATATATATATACCTGTATATATATATATATATATATATATATATATATATATATATATATATATATATATATACACACAGTGGGTATTGAATCGCCCCCTTGAAAATAATCATATTTTGTTGCTTTGCAGTCTGAAATAAAGACAGATTAAGTTTTTGTTTATCCAGTTGTAATTACTCAGTGCAAACTATAAAATCCATGAGAAAGATATAACACCAACATGTAAGGCAAAAATAAAGTAAATTTAAAAACAGAATCACTGAGTTGAAAAAAGGATTACCCCCTCCTAAAAATACTTGTAAACTCAATCAGGTGTAGCTAATCACACACAAACTGCTAGATTACGAGTCTTGCGTTAGCCTTAAAAAGCAGCGTTGAGAGGTCCCAACGCAGCTTTTTAATGCCCGCTGGTATTACGAGTCTGGCAGGTACAGGTGTACCGCTCAAATTTCTTCCGCGACTCGAGCAAACCGCAAATCCCCTTACGTCAATTGCGTATCCTATCTTTTTAATGGGATTTGCCTAACGCCGGTATTACGAGTCTTGGAAGAAGTGAGCGGTAGACCCTCTCCTGTCAAGACTTCTACCGCATTTAAAAGTCAGTAGTTAAGAGTTTTATGGGCTAACGCGTAACATAAAACTCTTAGCTAAAGTGCTAAAAAGTACACTAACACCCATAAACTACCTATTAACCCCTAAACCAAGGCCCCCCACATTGGAAACACTTTAATAAATATATTAACCCCTAATCTGCCGACTGGAGATCGCCGCCACTTTAATAAATATATTAACCCCTAAACCGCCGCACTCACGCCTTGCAAACACTAGTTAAATTTTATTAACCCCTAATCTGCCATCCCTAACATCGCCGACACCTACCTACATTTATTAACCCCTAATCTGCCACCTCCAACGTCGCCGCTACTATATTAAAGGTATTAACCCCTAAACCTAAGTCTAAACCTAACCCTAACCCCCCTAACTTAAATATAATTTAAATAAATCTAAATAAAATTACTACAATTAAATAATTTAATCCTATTTAAAACTAAATACTTACCTATAAAATAAACCCTAAGCTAGCTACAATATAACTAATAGTTACATTGTAGCTAGCTTAGGGTTTATATTTATTTTACAGGCAAGTTTGTATTTATTTTAACTAGGTAGAATAGTTATTAAATAGTTATTAACTATTTAATAACTACCTAGTTAAAATAAATACAAATATACCTGTAAAATAAATCCTAACCTAAGTTACAATTACACCTAACAATTAATTACAATTACATTAAATAAAATAAAGTACGAAAAACAACAAACACTAAATTGCAGAAAATAAAAAAATAATTACACTTTTTTTTAAACTAATTACACCTACTCTAATCCCCCTAATAAAATAAAAAGGCCCCCAAAATAATAAAATTCCTTACCCTATACTAAATTACAAATAGCCCTTAAAAGGGCCTTTTGCAGGGCATTGCCCCAAAGTAATCAGCTCTTTTACCTGCAAAGACAATACCCCCCCCAATATAACAACCCACCACCCACACACCCAACCCTACTCTAAAACCCAGCCAATCCCCCCTTAAAAAAACCTAACACTAACCCCTTGAAGATCTCCCTACCTTGAGACGTCTTCACCCAGCCGGGCACAAGTGGACCTCCAGAGGGGCAGAAGTCTTCATCCGATCCAGGCAGAAAAGGTCCTCCAAGCGGCAGAAGTCTTCATCCAGGCGGCATCTTCTGTCTTCATCCATCCGGAGCGGAGCGGGTCCATCTTCAATCCAGCCGACGCGGAGCCATCCTCTTCAAACGAAGTCCAAGTGAAGAATGAAGGTTCCTTTAAATAACGTCATCCAAGATGGTGTCCCTTGAATTCTGATTGGCTGATAGGATTCTATCAGCCAATCGGAATTAAGGTAGGAAAAATCCTAATGGCTGATTGGATCAGCCAATAGGATTGAGCTCGCATTCTATTGGCTGATTGTATCAGCCAATAGGATTTTTCCTACCTTAATTCTAATTGGCTGATAGAATCCTATCAGCCAATCGGAATTCAAGGGACGCCATCTTGGATGACGTCATTTAAAGGAACCTTCATTCTTCGCTTGGACTTCGTTTGAAGAGGATGCTCCGTGTCAACTGGATTGAAGATGGACTCGCTCCACTCCGGATGGATGAAGATAGAAGATGCCGCCTGGATGAAGACTTCTGCCGCTTGGAGGACCTCTTCTGCCCGGATCGGATGAAGACTTCTGCCCCTCTGGAGGTCCACTTGTGATCGGCTGGGTGAAGACGTCTCAAGGTAGGGAGATCTTCAAGGGAGTAGTGTTAGTTTTTATTAAGGGGGGATTGGGTGGGTTTTAGAGTAGGGTGGGTGTGTGAGTGGTAGGTTTTAATGTTTGGGGTATTGTATTTTTTTTTACAGGTAAAAGAGCTGATTACTTTGGGGCAATGCCCCGCAAAATGCCCATTTAAGGTCTATTTGTAATTTAGTATAGGGTAGGGATTTTTATTATTTTGGGGGGCTTTTTTATTTTATTAGGGGGATTAGATTAGGTGTAATTAGTTTAAAATTCTTGTAATTATTTTTATTTTCTGTAATTTAGTGTTTGTTCTTTTCGTACTTTAGTTTATTTAATTTATTTGTATTTAATTGTAGGAAATTTAGTAAATTAATTTAATGATAGTGTAGTGTTAGGTATAATTGTAACATAGGTTAGGATTTAATTTACAGGTAAATTTGTACTTATTTTAACTAGGTAGCTATTAAATAGTTAATAACTATTTAATAACTATTGTACCTAGTTAAAATAAATACAAAGTTGCCTGTAAAATAAAAATAAATCCTAAAATAGCATACAAGGGGGTGTGTCCCTATGACGTACAAGGGGGTGTGTCACTACGTGAAGGCCACTGCGAGGATTCTGGATACCAGTGCCGCATCGGGTGCCGTGTCTGAGCGCTTCCTGGAGGCTTTGCTTGTTTGTTTTCCACCGCATTTGAGGGTAAGCTGCACGGACACTTTTGGACCTATATTATGTTGGGCATGTTCTGGTTATATAAAATAAAAATATACCCTAAGCAAGCTACAATGTAACTATTAGTTATATTGTAGCTATCTTATGGTTTATTTTATAGGTAATTATTTAGTTTTAAATAGGAATAATTTATTTAATTGTAGTTATTTTATTTAGATTTATTTAAATTAAATTTAAGTTAGGGGGTGTTAGGGTTAGACTTAGGTTTAGGGGTTAATAACTTTATTATAGTGGCGGCGACGTTGGCAGAGGCGGATTAGGGGTTAATAAATGTAGTTAGGTTGCGGCGACGTAGGAGGGGCAGATTAGGGGTTAATAAATATAATGTAGGGTTCGGCGATGTTGGGGGCAGCAGATTAGGGGTTCATAGGGATAATGTAGGTGGCGGCGGTGTCTGGAGCGGCAGAGTAGGGGTTAATAATTATAATGTAGGTGGCGACGATGTCGGGGATGGCAGATTAGGGGTTAATAAGTGTAAGATTAGGGGTGTTTAGACTCGGAATTCATGTTAAGGTGTTAGATGTAGACATAACTTTTGTTTCCCCATAGGAATCAATGGGGCTGCGTTAGAAGCTGGACGCTGCTTTTTTGCAGGTGTTAGGTTTTTTTTCAGCCGGCTCAGCCCCATTGTTTCCTATGGGGAAATCGTGCATGAGCACGTTTAGCCAGCTTACCGCTACCGTAAGCAACGCTGGTATTGAGGTGAGATGTGGAGCTAAATTTTGCTCTACGCTCACCTTTTTGTGGCTAACGCCGGGTTGAAAAAAACCTGTAATACCAGCGTTGTCTTAAGGTAGCATTAAAAAAAAAGGCTCGTTAGCAACGCACCCCTGTTACCACAAAACTCGTAATCTAGGCAAAAGCCATGTGACCTTCAACTGTGATCAACTGTGGGCATATTGATTAGCTCAGCATGAAATAAGCTTTCCTAGAGCATCTCAGTCCCTGGTAGTGCAACTGAAGCAAACAATCAACTATAGGTGGCAAGGCAATATCAAAAGATCTCCGGGATAATGTTGTGGACAGGCACAAGTCAGGAGGTGGATACAAGAAAATATCAAAGGCTTTATCAATGTCTAGAAGCACAGTGACATCTATTATTAAGAAGTGGAAGGTATTTGGTACAACATAGATCCTCTCTGGATCAGGACCTCACTCCAAACAGGATGAAAGAGCCAGGAGGAAACTGGTCAGAGAGTTTACCAGGCCCACAGCAACTCGGAAGCAGTTGCAGGAATTTATGACAAAGAGTGGCCATTGTTTGCATGTGACAACAATATCACAAATTCTCCACAAATGGAGCTTTTATGGGAGGGTTGCAAGAAAAAAGCCACTCCTCAAGAAAGGCATCGTGCAGTCATGACTGAGCTTTGCCATAACACACCTAGGCGATTCTGATGCCATCATGGAAAAAGGTGTTATGGTCAGATGAGACTAAAATTGAATTATTTGGCTTCAACAGCAAATGATATGTCTGGAGGAAATCCAATACTGCTCACCATCCAAATAACCCCATACCTACAGTAAAGTATGGAGGTGGTAATATCCTGTTATGGGGGTGTTTCTCTGCAGTAGGCAGTGGAGCACTTGTCGGGATAGAAGGAATAATGGATGGGGCAAAAAAACGTCAAATTCTTAACTCCTGTTTCGTGAAGGCTCGCACGGAAACAGAGGCATTGGGGCCAATACAGGGCTTGGTAAATCGGCCCCATAGCCTCCTGCTTCTGCATTTGCCAGAGAACGCAACTGCTGAATGCACATCTATATTATCTAGCGCTCTTGCAAATGGATAGCATTCTTGCAAAATTGCTGCTATATAGTGTGTCCGACATGTTCACGCTCCTGACCTTACATACCTGAATTTCAACAAAAGATACCAAGAGGACAAAGAAAATTTGCATGCTCTGTCTGAATCATGAAAGAAAGAAAATTGGGTTTCATGCATTTTAAAGTAAAAATGTATAAAGCAAACTGTTTATACAAAAGATATTGAGATAACAAAACAATTTTGATAATGGAAATAAACTG
This sequence comes from Bombina bombina, assembly GCF_027579735.1. Taxonomy (NCBI): domain Eukaryota; kingdom Metazoa; phylum Chordata; class Amphibia; order Anura; family Bombinatoridae; genus Bombina; species Bombina bombina. Next base: position 783,722,106 of record NC_069500.1, on the reverse strand, counting down.
GAAAGTTGTTTAAAATTGCAAGTTCTATCTGTATCATGAAAGTAACATTTTGGGTTTCATGTTCCTTTAATGTGTACTGGGCAGCTGTCTGAAAAATTGAACTGTCCAGTCATGACCACTGGCTAGTGATGTCGCGAATAGTTCGCCGGCGAATAGTTCGCCGGTGAATAGTTCCCGGCGAACATAGCATGTTCGCGTTCTCTGCGGCGGGCGAACATATGCGATGTTCGATCCGCCCCCTATTCTTCATCATTGAGTAAACTTTGACCCCTTACCTCACAGTCAGCAGACACATTCCAGCCAATCAGCGGCAGACACTCCCTCCCAGACCCTCCCACCTCCTGCAAAGCATCCATTTTAGATTAATTTGGAAGCTGCATTCTTAGTGAGAGGAGGGACAGTGTAGCTGCTGCTGATTTAATAGGGAAATCGATAGCTAGGCTAGTGTATTCAGTGTCCACTACAGTCCTGAAGGACTCATCTGATCTCTGCTGTAAGGACAGCACCCCAAAAAGCCCTTTTTAGGGCTAGAACATCAGTCTGCTTTTTTTTTTTTCCTGTGTAATCTAATTGCAGTTGCCTGCCTGCCAGCGTGTGTGTCAGGCTCGCAGCGTATACTGTGCCCACTTGCCCAGTGCCACCACTCATATCTGGTGTAACAGTAGTGTACATTTAAAAAAAAAAACACTTTTTTGACTGTGTTAAATAATAGCAGACAACTGCCAGTACCCAAGGTGGCCATCAATAAGGCAGATGGGGAGGGTTAGAGAGCTGTTTTGGGGGGGGGATCAGGGAGGTTGGGGGCTAAGGGGGGGGGGTGCTACACCACAGCATATGTAAATATGCTAAAAAAAAAATAAAAAAAAATAAAAACCTTTTATTTTAGTACTGGCAGATCTTCTGCCAGTACTTAAGATGGCGGGGACAATTGTGGGGTGGGGGAGGGAAGGGAGCTGTTTGGGAGGGATCAGGGGGTCTGATGTGTCAGGTAGGAGGCTGATCTCTACACTAAAGCTAAAATTAACCCTGCAAGCTCCCTACAAACTACCTAATTAACCCCGCCATAATACACGTGTGATGCGCAGCAGCATTTAACGGCCTTCTAATTACCAGAAAGCAACGCCAAAGTCATATAAGTCTGCTATTTCTGAACAAAGGGGATCCCAGAGAAGCATTTACAACCATTTGTGCCATAATTGCACAAGCTGTTTGTAAATGATTTCAGTGAGAAACCTAAATTTGTGAAAAATGTAACGTTTTTTTTAATTTGATCGCATTTGGTGGTGAAATGGTGGCATAAAATATACCAAAATAGGCCTAGATCAATACATTGGGTTGTCTACTACACAGAGAAGCATTTACAACCATTTATGCCATAACTGCATAAGTTGTTTGTAAATAATTTCTGTGAGAAACCTAAAGTTTGTGAAAAAGTGAACAATTTTTTTTTTATTTGATCGCATTTGGCGGTGAAATGGTGGCATGAAATATACCAAAATGGGCCTAGATCAATACTTTGGGATGTCTTCTAAAAAAAATATATACATGTCAAGGGATATTCAGGTATTCCTGACAGATATCAGGGTTCCAATGTAACTAGAGCTCATTTTGAAAAAAAGTGGTTTTGAAATAGCAAAGTGCTTCTTGTATTTATTTCCCTATAACTTGCAAAAAAAGCAAAGAACATGTAAACATTGGGTATTTCTAAACAGACAAAATGTAGAAACTATTTAGCATGGTTGTTTTTTGGTGGTTGTAGATGTGTAACAGATTTTGTGGGTCAAAGTGTTTTTTTCCATTTTTTCCGCATATTTTATAATATTTTTAATAATAAATTATAAGATATGATGAAAGTAATGGTGTCTTTAGAAAGTCCATTTAGTGGCGAGAAAAACGGTATATAATATGTGTGGGTACAGTAAATGAGTAAGAGGTAAATTACAGCTAAACACAAACACTGCAGAAATGTAAAAATAGCCCTGGTCCTTAAGGGAAAGAAATTGAAAAATGGCCTTGGTCCTTAAGGGGTTAAAAAAAACTAGAAATTTGACTGTGAAATAATAGCAGTCAGTGGAGGGGGGCGGGATCGTTGGCGGGGATGTCCGGGGGCATGCACGGAGGCGCGCACGTGCAAGGGAGGGCAGGGGCGGGCGCGTGCACGGGGAGGGAGCGGGTGGGAACCGCTACACTACAGAAAAAGTTGGTGTAAAATTTTTTAAAAAAAGGAATAAAAATTAAAAAAAAAAAAGATCAGGCAGGTGGTGAGGGTTGATCTGTGGGGGGGGGAAGCTACACTACAGAAAAAAAAAATAAAAACAGAAAAAAATACTTTTTTTTGCAAACTGGGTACTGGCAGACAGCTGCCAGTACCCAAGATGGCCACCAATAAGTCAGATGGGGAGGGTTAGAGAGCTGTTTTGGGGGGGATCAGGGAGGTTGGGGGCTAAAGGGGGATGCTACACCGCAGCATATGTAAATATGCTAAAAAAAATTAAAAAAAAATTAAAAACCTTTTATTTTAGTACTGGCAGACTTTCTGCCAGTACTTAAGATGGCGGGGACAATTGTGGGGTGGGGGAGGGAAGGGCGCTGTTTGGGAGGGATCAGGGGGTCTGATGTGTCAGGTGGGAGGCTGATCTCTACACTAAAGCTAAAATTAACCCTGCAAGCTACCTACAAACTACCTAATTAACCCCTTCACTGCTAGCCATAATACACGTGTGATGCTCAGCAGCATTTAGCGGCCTTCTAATTACCAGAAAGCAACGCCAAAGTCATATATGTCTGCTATTTCTGAACAAAGGGGATCCCAGAGAAGCATTTACAACCATTTATGCCATAATTGCATAAGTTGTTTCTGTGAGAAACCTAAAGTTTGTGAAAAAGTGAACAATTTTTTTTTTATTTGATCGCATTTGGCGGTGAAATGGTGGCATGAAATATACCAAAATGGGCCTAGATCAATACTTTGGGATGTCTTCTAAAAAAAATATATACATGTCAAGGGATATTCAGGTATTCCTGACAGATATCAGGGTTCCAATGTAACTAGCGCTAATTTTCTGAAAAAAAGTGGTTTTGAAATAGCAAAGTGCTTCTTGTATTAATTTCCCTATAACTTGCAAAAAAAGCAAAGAACATGTCAACATTGGGTATTTCTAAATTTAGGACAAAATTTAGAAACTATTTAGAATGGTTGTTTTTTGGTGGTTGTAGATGTGTAACAGATTTTTCAGGGCCTGCCAGGGCACAGTGTCACACCAGTGCAACTCATATCTGGTGTAACAGTAGTGTACATTAAAAAAAAATACAATTTTGACTGTAATAGATTGAATAGCAGTTAGTTGTCTGCAAGAGTGTGTGTCAGGCCTACAGCGTCTACTCTGCCAACTTCTGCCAGTGCACAGTGCCACTCATATCTGTTGTCACAGTAGCTTGCACGCATAGTAACACTAATCGAAAAAAAAATGACAGGCAGGGGCAGGCCACCCCGCAGGGGCCGTCGTGGTCGTGGTGCTGTGATTCCCTTTGGCCCTAGAATAATGCCCAGTATTCAGAGGCCACGAACCCTGAACTCGAAAGTTCTGAGGACATAGTTGACTGGCTAACACAGGACACCCAATCTTCTACAGCTTCCACTCGGAACCTTGACGCACCATTCACCTCCAGCTTAGCTTCGGGCACCTCTCAAGTTACCACTCGCCCGCCTGCTGCCACCACCAACACTAGCACCACAGCCGCTTCACTTGATCTGTCAGAGGAGTTATTTACACATCAGTTGGAAGAAATGAGTGATGCCAGAGGATGTAGATAACAGGGATATGTCTCAGTCAGGCAGCATTACACACATGGACGTACGGTGTGATGATGATGATGATGATGTTGTACCTGCTGCGGGAGTTTGGTCTGTCACTGTGAAGTGGGCGTAACCCTTACACTTCCTAATCGATACAACATCATACCTGATGTTTTAAAGCACGTTATTCAAAACAATTTAGGAATGTTAGGTGATTTATGTCCTTTATGGATTAAAACCAGACTCTGCATCAAGTATGTAATTTTCCATGGGAGTTTTGCCATGGATCCCCCTCCGGCACGCCACAGTCCAGGTGTTAGTCCCCTTGAAACAACTTTCCCATCACTATTGTGGACAGAAAGAGTCCCTGTGGGTTTTAAAATTCGCCTGCCCATTGAAGTCAATGGCGGTTCACCCGGTTCGCAAACTTTTGAGGAAGTTCGCGTTCAACGTTCGCGAACCCAAATTTTTAGGTTTGCGACATCACTACCGCTGGCAACCCTATAAGTACAGCTCTACTAATGGATTAGAATAACCCCACTATAGTATTATTTTTACTCTACAGTATAAGCTATGACAAGTGATATTAATAATAATAAAAAAAAAAAATTGAATATTGAAACAACCAATGAAAAATAAGTTTTATAACAAATTGTAAAGTAGTCTTAAAGTGCTTTTTAAAGCAAATTTGCAATGTAGTACATTTCAAATTCATTTAAAAGCATTTCTTTGCAATATGCTTGAATTTGCAAAAATGCTTCAGTGCAAAGTTATTATGTGTTGCCTACATCTGAAATGTAATGCCTGCTTTAAGTGCTGTTGGATTTTAAATTCACTTTATGTCCCTTTGAAATCAAAATAACAAGGAGAACAATGCTTTAAAATAATTTTATAGGTAAGGTTGATGTTCCTTCTACAAACAAAGCACACATGGGTCAAAAAAAAAAAGATTAGTATCAGATATAAAAAAAATGTTGCGTCTTCCAATATTTCTTATGACCGCTGCTTCTTAACTTCCGTTTCAGGCGAAACCTGAAACGATAGGGTTTCGATGCAGCATCCGCTGCTTAATAAATCGACCCCATAACCTGAATCATGCAAGTTTAATTTTGACTTTTCAATCCGTTTAAACTCATTCCTGGATGAGCATATCTAACCATTGTTCAGCATAGAATACAGCCAGTTGAGAGCCATTAAAGGACTAACTTTGGTATTTTTAACCAAAAACAAAACCCACATTTCAAATAAAAGATATAACAAATAAATCACTAACTTATTTTCAGATTCAAATGAAGCTGAATAACGGTATAAAAAGAAGTTTTATTTTTTAATCCTGACGTCCCCTAATCCAGCCCTCCAATATGGGCAGTTCATATCCGAAATCAGTAACCTATCCTAGCCCTGTTTTATGCATATAATTATCAGCTGATAACGGCGGTTTGTGCATGCACATTTTAATGCAATGAATAGCGCATGCGTGTTTGTTTTGTCTGAAGCCAAAACTGCCCATATGTTAATAAGATTCACGCTTGCGTATTGTTATGCTGAATCCATGAAATCGGTTATCAAGCCATTTTATGGTCAATCGAAACTGTAGTATCTTTCAATGCCTTATATCTTTATATCTATAAATGTAATGCTATTTACGTTACATATATGAATATAAAGATTTAACAATCTAAACTTATTATTAAAGTTATTTATCAATAACTGATCGTTTATACTTTATATATTGATCTGTATTAACAATTAGTATTACATAGTTTATTTTTAATGGCTTGTTTTTTCTAGGAAGATTCACTTGTATAAAATTCATTATAGATCTTTTGTTTGAAATAAAAAATAAATATGAGATCGTTTATACTATATATATATATATATATATATATATATATATATATATATATATATATAGTTTTTTTTTAACATTGCTCGTTAATTCTAGGGAGATTCTGTTGCATACATTTAATTATAGATAAAAAGAATAAAATAAATATTAAATATTAGATCGTTTATAATGTATATGTATTGAATTTTATAAAAAAAATATTATTCAACACTTGATTTTTAATTGCTCGTTACTTCTAGGGAGATTCTATTAGTTTAAAGAAATTTGCTTGTCAATTTTTTGTAGGCGATATTTTATTAATTTATTTGCTCGTTAATTCTAAGGATATTCTATTTTATAAAGTTAATTGCTTGTTAATTCTAGGGAGATTCTATTGTATAAACAAAATTGCTCGTTAATTATTGGGAGATTATATTGTATAAAGTTAATTTCTCGTTAATTATAGGGAGGTTCTATTGTATAAAGCTAATTGCTTGTTAATTCTAGGGAGATTCTCTAAGCGCACGCGCACACGCAAGCAATTAACTTACCTTTACAGTGCAGCAAACTCTTCTGATCCGCGATCGATAGAACTGGTCTACTGCATACAGAACAGACATGCAGAGAGTGACATGAGCGATGACGTCGCGGTATCTTGCGCATGCGCAATAAGAATAAAGGTTGCCATCTTCCAACCGGTGTTGTCAGCCCGGATTGGACAGCGATAATAATATAAAACTGAGTGGGTTTGGAAAGGTTTAAAACTTAAGAGCCAACTATCTTCTAAACGGAAAGTAATTGTAACAGATAGGGCATTATAAAAATATTTAATATATGATTTTCTTTTCCTAGACGATTCGTTTTTGTGTGCCTTCGGGGTCCCTTAAACAGGCTCAGTGTAAACTAAGCACAAATTCTAGTAATTTTGTTAGGGGAAAACCTGAAAAGTTTGTAAACTGTTTGATTTTTTTTTAACTGCTCTCGACCCTCCAGAAATAAAATAAAAACCACCAATATAAACTTGACCATATCCTCCATAAAATAATGGGCATTGCTATATTCCTATATTTAAAAGCCTGTTATCTTATCTCCTCTGCTGAGGCCATTAACTCTAGATATAAATGAGTAACAGTGTTTAAAGGGACATTGCACACTAGATTTTTCTTTGCATAAATGTTTTCTAGATTATCCATTTATATAGCCCATCTGGTAGTGTTTTTATAAAAATGTATAGCTTTGCTTATTTTTAAACATTGTGCTGACTTTCAGACTCCTAACCAAGCCCTAAAGTTTTAGATGTATACTGATGTATACAGACTTCAGACTGCTTCTGTTTGTATAATGGGTCTTTTCATATGCAGAGCAGGGGGAGGGTCTGCTCTCAGTCCCTTTCACTGGGTGTAATAGCCTAACCTCATCAACAGTGCTTAATTGGGAGGTCCTAAGTAAGTTTTTAAAAGGGTTTATATTGGATTTTTATATCAATATCTGTGCATATTCTTCTTTATAGTAGTGTCTATTAGATGTAGTTAAATAAAAATTGGTGTATACTGTCCCTTTAATACTGTTCTCTTGTAGCAACATTGCATATCCATGACTATACTTTGGGGGCCATTTCAACCAATAGCATTTTATCACCTCTCTATTTACTAGAACCATTTCTAGTGGCTCATAAAATAGTGGAGACCAAGGGGCCGATTTAACAAGCTCCATATCGGCCCCAATGCCTCTTCAGGCTCTCCAGAAACAGGAGTTAAGAAGCAGCGGTCTTAAGACCACTGCTCCTTAACTTTTCCACTTGCTCTGTGGCGGCGGACAGCAATCTGCCCCTGATCGCATACGATCGGGTTGATTGACACCCCATGCTAGCGGCTGATCGTCTCGAATGTGCATGGGGCAGCATTGCACAAGCATTTCTAGTGAAATGCTGTGCATTGATAATGCCGACAGTGTACGCTGTCTGCATTTATCTATGTGCGGCGGACATGATCACTACAGCTGATCATGTCCGTTCGCACTTTCATAAATTAGCCCCCAATTATGGAGTCACTCAAAATCCTTTAGAAGAAAACTATCTAAAGGTTTTCAACAGAAGAACACCATTAAAGTTTATGAGGGTTTTTGCAGATAAATCGTTAGATACGTTTTTCTAAAGGATTGTATAAACTTTGTATTCCAAAAAAAAAGAAAGTATTTTTGTGGGAAAAAATATTACCTGTTCCACCACATATATACCATAGTCTCCCTGTTGCCGCTGCAGGAATGGATGCATGTAATATAACCAGATCTTAAGATGGGGCTCTCTGTTCCTGAATGGGATTATAATAGCAATTTTCTGCAGAGCTTTACAGTGATGGGGCTTTGAGTGGCCTCCATTCTGCACATTAGGATTTTTTAAGATGATTTCCGAAAGAGATACATTGATATCTGTGACCACATTCACTGGACCTGTTAACACCAAAAGGAAAAACGCTAGTTTGGTAGAATGAAATGATATTCTGTTATTAGGAATATAAGACCCATTGTTTAATTAATCATTTTTAATTTACTGAAAAAAATAAATAATTAGTACAGGTACAAATACCCAAATTCCAAAATCCAGAATTATTCAGAAATCCAGACTCTTTTATTAATATTTATATTTTTTTAAATAAAATTGTTAAAAACTATCACCTAGATTACAAGTTTTGCGTTCGGCTTAAAAAGCAGCGTTGGCCGGTCCCAACGCTGCTTTTTAACGCCCGCTGGTATTACGAGTCTTGCAGGTACAGGTGTACCGCTCACTTTTTTGGCCAGACTTGGAAATACCGCAAATCCACTTACGTAAATTGCGTATCCACTTTTTTCAATGGGACTTGCAAAGCACTGGTATTACGAGTCTGCCAAAAAGTGAGTGGTAGACCCTCTCCTGTCAAGACTGATACCAGATTTTAAAGTCAGTAGGTGAGAGTTTTACACTACAACGCCGTAGCATAAAACTCTTAACTAAAGTGCTAAAAAGTACACTAACACCCATAAACTACCTAATAACCCCTAAACCGAGGCCCTCCCACCTAGAAAACACTAAAATAAATTTTTTAACCTCTAATCTGCTGAAACGGATATCGCCACCACTATAATAAATATATTAACACCTAAACCGCCGCACTCCTGCCTCGCAAACATTAGTTAAATATTATAAACCCTTAATCTGCCATCCCTAACATCGCCGACACCTACCTACATTTATTAACCCCTAATCTGCCGCCCCCAACGTCGCCACCACTATACTAAAGTTATTAATCCCTAAATCTAAGTCGAACCATAACCCTAACCCCCCTAACTTAAATATAATTTAAATAAATCTAAATAAAATTACTATAATTAACTAAATTATTCCTATTTAAAACTAAATACTTACCTGTAAAATAAACCCTAAGCTAGCTACAATATAGCTAATCGTTACATTGTAGCTATCTTTGGGTTTATTTTATTTTACAGACAAGTTTGTATTTATTTTAACTAGGTAGAATAGTTATTAAATAGTTATTAACTATTTAATAAACTATCTAGCTAAAATAAATACAAATTTACCTGTAAAATAAAACCTAACCTAAGTTACACTAACACCTAACACTACACTATAATTAAATTAATTCCCTAAACTACATACAATTAAATAAAATTAGCTAAAGTACAAAAAAAACCCCACTAAATTACAGCCAATTACAGTTCCAATCAGCCAATAGAATGCCAGCTCAATCCTATTGGCTGATTGCATCAGCCAATAGGATTTTTTCTACCTTAATTCCGATTGGCTTATAGAATTCTATCAGCCAATCAGAATTGAAGGGACGCCATCTTGGATGACGTCACTCAAAGGTACCTTCATTCTTCAGTCGCCGTGGAAAGAAGAGGATGCTCCGAGTCAGATGTCTTGAAGATGGACCCGCTCCGCGCCGGATGGATGAAGATAGAAGATGCCGTCTGGATGAAGACTTCTGCCCATCTGGAGGACCACTTCTGCCCGTCTGGAGGACCACTTCTGTCAGATTCGTTGAGGACTTCAGCCCGGTTGGATGAAGACTTCTCCCGGTAAGGTGATCTTCAAGGGATTAATGTTAGTTTTTTTAAGGGGGTATTGGGTGGGTTTTAGAGTTTGTGTGGGTGGTGGGATTTAATGTTGGGGGGATTTGTAATTTTTTTTACAGGTAAAAGAGCTGATTACTTTGGGGCAATGCCCCGCAAAAGGCCCTTATAAGGGCTATTTGTAATTTAGTGTAGGGTATGGCTTTTTTATTTTGGGGGGCTTTTTTATTTTGGTAGGGGATTAGATTAGGTGTAATTAGTTAAAAAAATCTTGTAATTTCTTTATTATTTTCTGTAATTTCGTTTTTTTTTTTGTACTTTAGCTAATTTTATTTAATTGTATTTAATTGTATTTATTTTAGGGAATTCATTTAATTATAGTGTAGTGTTAAGTGTTATTATAACTTAGGTTAGGTTTTATTTTACAGGTACTTTTGTATTTATTTTAGCTAGGTAGTTTATTAAATAGTTAATTAGGGGTTAATAAGTGTAGGTAGGTTGCGTCGACATTTGGGGTGGCAGATTAGGGGTTAATAAATATAATGTAGGTGTCGGCGATGTTGGGGGCAGCAGATTAGGGGTTCGTAAATATAATGTAGGTGGCGGCGGTGTCCGGAGCGTCAGATTAGGGGTTAATAATATAATGCAGGTGTTGGCGATGTCAAGGGCAGCAGATTAGGGGTTAATAAGTGTAAGATTAGGGGTGTTTAGACTCGGGGGTTCATGTTAGGGTGTTAGGTGTAGACATAAATTTCATTTCCCCATAGGAATCAATAGGGCTGCGTTAGGAGCTAAACGCTGCTTTTTTGCAGTTGTTAGACTTTTTTTCAGCCGGCTCTCCCCATTGATTACTATGAGAAAATTGTGCACAAGCACGTTACACCAGCTCACCGCTGACTTAAGCAGCGCTGGTATTGGATTGCGGTAATGAGCAAAATTTTGCTCAACGCTCACTTCTTGTCTTTTAACGACGGGTTTGTAAAAATCCGTAATACCTGTAAGTGAGTGGTGAGCATAAACTGCTCGTTAGCACCACATAGCCACTAACGCAAAACTCGTAATCTAGCCGTATTATTTTTTCCCCCACTAGTAAATCATGATCTTCTCTGCCTGCTAGTCTATATTTATTTAAAACAACTATTACCTTCCTGATTAGAGTATTGTTCTTATGTTTCTGGTGGTACTATGCATACAAAAGTATTAAAAAAAGATATAAAACTACCTTTGGGATGCACGTATAAGCTTTATAATGACATCATGCAAATCTTGCCTAAATTACATAATATATGGTTGTCCTATCCCCTCGCCAAGCTCTTCCATTTTACAGATGCAAATATACAAATATTCAGATTTTCTTATCCCAAAGAGGTTGGAAAAGGGGTTTTGTACCTGTATAGTTTTTTTTTCAGATGTTTCCATGAAGCTTTAAAGGGACAGTCTGCCCCAGAATTTTTATTGTTTAAAAAGATAGATAACCCCTTTATTACCCATTCACCAGTTTTGCATTATATTAATATACCTTTTGCATCTGTAATTACCTTGTATCTAAGCCTCTGCAGACTGTCCTCTTATTTCAGTTCTTTTGACAGACTTGCATTTTAGCTAATCAGTGCTGACTCCTAGGTAACTCCACGGGTGTGAGCACATTATCTATATGTCACATCTATATGTCACACATGAACTAGCATCCTCTAACTGTGAAAAACTGTCAAATGCTTTGAGATAAGAGGCAGCCTTAAATGACTTAGAAATTAGGATATAATCCTACATAGGTTTAGCTTTCAACAAAGAATAACAAGAGAACAAAGTATAATTGATGATAAAAGTGAATTGGAAAGTTGTTTAAAATTTCACCCAATCTGAATCATAAAAGTTTAATTTTTACTAGACTGCCCCTTTAACTTTTATTAAATGTACTGCTTCTAGGAGGGCTCCCTATTTCTTTTGTATCAAAAGGTAGCATTTATATATTCTTATCATAATTTAAAACCAAGAAAGAGAGCCCAGGACATGCGACTATATGGGGAGGGCTTTTGACCCTCATAAGGTATACAGCAGAGTGGGTGTAGGTTAAAGGGACACTGAACCCAATTTTTTTCTTTCGTGATTCAGATAGAGCATGCAATTTTAAACAACTTTCTAATTTACTCCTATTATCAATTTTTCTTTGTTCTCTTGCTTTCTTTATTTGAAAAAGAAGGCATCTAAGCTATTTTTTTGGTTCAGAACCATGGAAAGCACTTCTTTATTGGTAGGTGAATTTACCCACCAATCAGCAAGAACAACACAGTGTGTTCACCAAAAATGGGCCGGCATCTAAACTTACATTCTTGCATTTCAAATAAAGATACCAAGAGAATGAAAATAATTTGCTAATAGGAGTAAATTAGAAAGTTGCTTAAAATGGCATGCTCTTTCTGAATCATGATAGAAAAAAAATTGGGTTCAGTGTCCCTTTAAGGGGGTGGGTTTAGTGAAGCAGGGAGTTTTAAGCTCAGGGAACAGGCAGTTGTCCTCTTTTCTTCTGGAGCCAATGTGTGAGCAGTAGCTCCCTCCCTATTTACGTGTCTATGTTGCAGCTTTTGTGGGCGGGTGCTTGCTGGGTGGTCATTAACGTTAGGTTGAAGGGGTGAACCTCCTCGTTTTCCAGTGGAGGTTAAGTTTTCAGCGATGAGTGGGGTTTGTCAAGATGTGTGGTGGGCAAGAACCACCGCTTGAGTATTTGGATTTTATCTGTTTAATTATGTATTCATGTTTATGGTTTCCTTTTTTGATATGTTTATAAGTAAGTTGAGCTTTGACCTTTATAACCCAAGATTTGGTGTCTGTAGTTTTATTGTGAGTAATTGCCCTATAGGGTCAAAAATATGTTTAAATAAATATTCAAAAGAAAAAAAAACACATTTGTTTAGGAAATTGCTATCAAACATGTAATAGACAAACTGATGACTTAAAATGGTACAAACAAAAGGACTGTGTATTTGATTGTCATTTCTATAGCTTTGTTTTAATTAAAGGGAAAGTAAAATCAAAATTAACCTTGTTTGATTCGGATAGAACATGCAATTTTAAACAACTTGCCAATTTACTTCTATTATCTAGCTTGCTACATTTTCTTGGTATCCTGTGTTGAAAAGCATACCTAGGTAGGCACCACAGGGAGCTAGTTAGATTGGTGACTACACATAAATGCCTCTTGTCACTGGCTCTCCCAATGTATTCAGCTAGCTACCAGTAGTGCTATGCTGCTCATCCAACAAAGGATACCAAGAGAAGAAAGAAAATTAATTATTAATTAATTATTAATTAATTATAAGTTAAAAAAAAAACTTGTTTAAAATTGTACGCTCTATCACTGAGGGAAAATGTTGAGTTTTATGTCCCTTTAATAGTGCTAACCATATGCTACGGATTACTCTAAAAATGATAACAATTCTTGGTTTAAATCTTAAATCTAGGCAAAGCTTGTCGACAGTATATAGTTTTTAAAATCTGTGAGTGTGTTGTTTCTATTTTCATGCTTAGACAAAATGGTAATTCCTAATGCAACAATTGATTTAAGGAACAATGAGCTCTATTCCAGTCTGTCAGAAAAGCTCTTCCAATAAGATTTTACAATTAAAATGAAAGGATTAGAGCATGCTCTTTTAATACTAAAATGTCCCTTTAATTTGCTTGATAAGTATGATCTTCTGTATCAGCAAAAATGTTTACTTTTAAAGTATTTTTCTTATTTAGTTTGTCACAGGCTGTCATATGAATTATATTTTAAGTTATATAGGGGCCTATTTATCAAGCTCAGTACGGAGCTTGATGCCCTGTGTTTCTGGCGAGCCTTCATAACCTGTCCGCCTGCTCTGAGGTGGCGGGCAGACATCGTCGAAAATCAACCCGATCCAATACGATCGGGTTGATTGACACTCCCTGCTGGCGGCCGATTGGCCGCAAATCTGCAGGGGGCGGTATTGCACCAGCAGTTCACCACCAGAACTGCTGGTGCAATGATAAATCCTAAGAGCGTATGCTTGATTCAAAGTGCATACTTGTCTATAGTGTGCGCAAAGACGTGGCATAGAATCTGATTGATCAATGTTGCTGAAATATTGTTGCAGAACGATAAAGTAATGGCTGACATCTATAATATTATATATATAAGTGATTGGCGAGATTTCAATATTTTACGTTTCCCATTGAAATCGCGAAAAATAATAAAGATCTTAGAAACCTCTCGTCTACGTATATGTAATATTGAGTGAGAAACTGAAATGAAAGGAGCAGTAAAGTCCTAATGATCAAATTATCCCGATCCAATACGATTGGGTTGACTGACACCCCGTGCTAGCGGCTGATCGGCCGCAAATCTGCAGGGGGCGGCATTGCACCAGCAGTTCACTAGAACTGCTGGTGCAATGATAAATCCTAAGAGCGTATGCTGTCGGCATTTATCGATGTGCAGCGGACATGATCCGCAAGATAGATCATGTCCGCTCGCACCTTCTTATATTTGCCCCATAGCCTCTAGTATATTGTTAAAGAGACATAAATGTGCAATAATAATAATAATAATAATAATAATAATAATAACTATCTACAAAGGGGTTAAACACATAGTTAAAATGAACCTGGGCTGATAATGGTGGTAGTTTGTGGTTATGTGTATAAGTCACCTCTGAGTGGCTCAGTTGCCATGTGCAGCTCAAAACCAGAAGTGTGCTGCCTGTTCACAGGAGACTTTAACTATCAGCTTAACCCTTTTAAAGAGGTTAAAGAGACAGTAAATACAGTAGAAATGCATAATAACAAGACAATGCAATAGGACTTGGTCTAAACTTCAACAGAGTTATGTCTATTTCTACTCACCATGTGACAGCCATCAGCCAATCACAAATGCATATACGTATATTCTGTGCATTCTTGCAAATGCTCAGTAGCTTTTGACAGACTTGCATTTTAGACAATCAGTGCTGACTCATAAGTAACTCCCAGGGAGTGACCTAAATGTTATCTATATGACACACATGAACTAGTGCTGTCTAGCTGTGAAAAATTGTCAAAATGCAGAGAAAAGAGACGGACTTCAAAGGATTAGAAAGCCTACCTAGGTTTAGCTTTCAACAAAGAATACCAAGAGCACAAAGCAAATTTGTTGATAAAAGTAAATTGGAAAGTTGTTTAAAATTGCACACCCTATCTGAATCATGAAAGTTTCATTTTGACTGTCCCTTTAAAGGGATATTCCAGCTAAAACTGTGTTCACAGGTACATTTCAGTTTTGGAAAGAAGCATTTTTGCATTATACTTGTATTAGCAAAAATCTTTCTAGTTAAAGCTAAAGCTGTTTCATTAGTCGTTCTCTTGCTATCTTTATTTAAAAAACAGGAATGTAGCCACCAATAAGCAAGCACTATCCAGGGTGCTTAACCTTAAATGGTCCAGCTCCTAAGCTTTACATTCCTGCTTTTTAAATAAATATAGCAAGAGAACCAAGAAAAATGATAATCACCTAGATTTAGAGTTTTGCGTTAGAAGGGGTGCATTAGCTACGCGTGTTTTTTTCCCCTTTTAAACAACGCTGGTATTTAGAGTTCTCTGAAGGGCTGCGTTAGGCTCCAAAAAGGGAGCGTAGAGCATAATTTACTGCCACTGCAACTCTAAATACCAGCGTTGCTTACGGACGCTGCCAGCTTCAAAAACGTGCTCGTACACAATATCCCCATAGGAAACAATGGGACAGTTTGAGCTGAAAAAAAAACCTAACACCTGCAAAAAAGCAGCGTTCAGCTCCTAACGCAGCCCCATTGTTTCCTATGGGGAAACACTTCCTAAGTCTGCACCTAACACCCTAACATGAACCTGAGTCTAAACACACCTAACCTTACACTTATTAACCCCTAATCTGCCGTCCCCGCTATTGCTGACCCCTGCATATTATTATTAACCCCTAATCTGCCACTCCATACACCGCCACAACCTACATTATAGCTATGTACCCCTAATCTGCTGCCCTATAACATCGCCGACTGCTATATTATATTTATTAACCCCTAATCTGCCCCCCCAACGTCGCCGCTACGTAACTACACTTATTAACCCCTAATCTGCCTACCAGACCTCGCCGTCACTATAATAAATGTATTAACCCCTAAACCACCTTACTCCCGACTCAAAAACCCTATAATAAATAGTATTAACCCCTAATCTGCCCTCCCTAACATCGCCGACACCTAACTTCAAGTATTAACCCCTAATCTGCCGACCGGACCTCGCCGCTACTCTAATAAATGTATTAACCCCTAAAGCTAAGTCTAACACTAACACTAACACCCCCCTAAGTTAAATTTAATTTAAATCTAACGAAATAAAATAAATCTTATTAAATAAATGAATCCTATTTAAAGCTAAATACTTACCTGTAAAATAAACCCTAATATAGCTACAATATAACAAATAATTATATTGTAGCTATTTTAGCATTTATATTTATTTTACAGGCAACTTTGTATTTATTATAACTAGGTACAATAGCTATTAAATAGTTAATAACTATTTAATAGCTACCTAGTTAAAATAATTACAAAATTACCTGTAAAATAAATCCTAACCTAAGTTACAATTAAACCTAACACTACACTATCAATAAATTTATTAACTAACTATCTACAATTATCTACAATTAAATCAACTAAACTAAATTACAAAAAAACACTAAATTACAAAAAAAAAAAAAGATTACAAGAATTTTAAACTAATTACACCTACTCTAAGCCCCCTAAAAAAATAACAAAGCCCCCAAAATAAAAAAATGCCCTACCCTATTCTAAAATAAAAAGTTAACAGCTCTTTTACCTTACCAGCCCTTAAAAGGGCCTTTTGCGGGGCATGCCCCAAAGAAAACAGCTCTTTTGCATTTAAAAAAACATACAATACCCCCACCCAACATTACAACCCACCACCCACATACCCCTAATCTAACCCAAACACCCCTTAAAAAACCTAACACTAAGCCCCTGAAGATCTCCTTACCTTATCTTCACCACGCCGGGTATCACCGATCCGTCCAGAAGAAGGTCCAAAGTCTTCATCCTATCCGGAAAGAATAGGTCCAGAAGAGGGTCCGAAGTTTTCATCCTATCCAGCAAGAAGAGGACATCCGGACCGGTAGACATGTTCATCCAGGCGGCGTCTTCTATCTTCATCCATCTGGCGTGGAACAGGACCATCTTGAAGCAGCCGATGCGGATACAACCTCTTCTTCCGGTGACTCCCGACGAATGAAGGTTCCTTTAAGTGACGTCATCCAAGATGGCGTCCCTCGAATTCCGATTGGTTGATAGGATTCTATCAGCCAATCGGAATTAAGGTAAGAAAAATCTGATTGGCTGATTGAATCAGCCAATCAGATTCAAGTTCAATCCGATTGGCTGATCCAATCAGCCAATCAGATTGAGCTCGCATTCTATTGGCTGTTCCAATTTAGTTTTGTTGATTTAATTGTAGATAATTGTAGATAGTTTAGTTAATTAATTTATTGATAGTGTAGTGTTAGTTTTAATTAATTGTAACTTAGGTTAGGATTTATTTTACAGGTAATTTTGTACATATTTTAACTAGGTAGCTATTAAATAGTTATTAACAATTTAATAGCTATTGTACTGAGTTAAAATTAATACAAAGTTGCCTGTAAAATAAATATAAATCCTAAAATAGCTACAATATAATTATTCGTTATATTGTAGCTATATTAGGGTTTATTTTACAGGTAAGTATTTAGCATTAAATAGGATTCATTTATTTAATAAGATTTATTTTATTTCGTTAGATTTAAATTATATTTAACTTAAGGGGGTGTTAGTGTTAGGGTTAGACTTAGCTTTAGGGGTTAATACATTTATTAGAGTAGCGGCGAGGTCCGGTCGGCAGATTAGGGGTTAATAAGTGTAGTTAGGTAGCGGCGACGTTGGGGGGGCAGACTAGGGGTTAATAAATATTATGTAGGTGTCGGCGATGTTAGGGGCAGCAGATTAGGGGTACATAGGGATAATGTAGGTTGCGGCGGTGTGCGGTTGGCAAATTAGGGGTTAAAAAATTTTATTAGAGTGGCAGCGATGTGGGGGGACCTCGGTTTAGGGGTACATAGGTAGTTTATGGGTGTTAGTGTACTTTAGAGCACAGTAGTTAAGAGCTTTATAAACCGGCGTTAGCCCATAAAGCTCTTAACTCCTGACTTTTTTCTGCGGCTGGAGTCTTGTCGTTAGAGTTCTAACGCTCACTTCAGCCAAGACTCTAAATACCAGCGTTAGGAAGATCCCACTGAAAAGATAGGATACGCAATTGGCATAAGGGGATCTGCGGTATTGAAAAGTCGCGGCTGGAAAGTGAGCGTTAGACCCTTTCCTGACTGACTCTAAATACCAGCGGGCAGCCAAAACCAACGTTAGGACCCCTTAACGCTGCTTTTGACAGCTAACGCAGAACTCTAAATCTAGGCGAATATGAGTAAATGAGAAGTTGTATAAAATAGCATGCTCTATCTGAATCATGAAAGAAAAAATGTTGGGTTTATTATACCTTTAAGTAGCTGAAAACATGCAAAAACATATTTAAAATTAGGGTTTAGTATCCCTTTAACTGCAAAGGGCTGCAGTGCACTTATATTTACGTTTATGTCTATATATGTATAAATATGTATTTATGTGTTTATATGTGTGTATATGTCTGTAAATACATAAATACA
The DNA here is from genome assembly GCF_027579735.1 of Bombina bombina. Lineage (NCBI taxonomy): Eukaryota > Metazoa > Chordata > Amphibia > Anura > Bombinatoridae > Bombina > Bombina bombina. Next base: position 783,703,680 of record NC_069500.1, on the reverse strand, counting down.
CATATAAATAAATACATATGCACACACACATATGTATATATATATATATATATATATATATATATAAAATAAATAAATGAATATATACATATACATATTTAGACATATATGTATCTTTATGTTAAAGCCCTTTGACTGCGTTTTCCCCCCCACTAACACCTGACCTGAGACCTCATATCTTTAAGCTCTTATAACTTTTTTGTGCAATATTTTTTTTCACTAATTGTTATCAGATAGTATTATTATGAATGTAACTGTACTTTTAAATGTAATTTTGATTTTTGGTTTTGTGTAACAGGTAACCAGAGGTAACCTGAGGTTGTGTAATCATTCTAGTGTAAATTACGATTGCGCTCATGCATTCATATTTACTTTCAACTTGTAATATGAACGTTCCCTCTGATGAGCGCAAACCCGATATCGATCGCGCATAACTGATAGTATGCCACTCGTAATCTGGCCCTATCATGGTGATATATTTTATTAGAAGCATTTTTTTTGCTAATACATGTATATTGCAAATATGTTTCTATCCAAAGAGGTGATTCATCTATGTGCATTTTAGTTTTAACTGGAATGTCCCTTTAAACATCCTTCTCTATTGCTATAATAGTATCACCCCACATATAGGTGATTAATTTGTCTGATGTATAAATTAGGGGCTATTGACTTACCCAGAGAAGGTGGAATGTTAGGACATGGTAATAGATTTTTTGTGACCACATCAAAATATCCATTTCCAAAAAAATCTAACTTGGCCCTCAAACGAGATAGACTTTCAAAAGGATCTGTGAACAAAAGGCAGTTATTACTAAATATTATAACAAATTAACAGTCTATTATTGCTTTATTCATTCAAAAATTACTTCAAAGAGTAACTAATACTATCAAATCTGTTTTGCCATTAGAATATGGGCACAACAAATATAGATACTTGTATCTGAAATGACCATGGATATACATTACACCTTATGTTTATTTTCTACTAACAAATGTAGAGTATGCTGTCCTAACAGCCAACTACATATTTAATTTTTCTACCTGTATTTCTTTCTTTCTATCTATAAATCTATCTATCTTTCTTTCTATTTATCTATCTATCATTTATCTATCTATCTACCTACAAATATATCTATCTATCTATCTATCTATCTATCTATCTATATTTACCTACATATCTATCTACCTACATATCTATCTATCAATCTATATATCTATCTACCTACATATTTATCTATCAATCTATCTACCTACATATCTATTTATTTATCTATCTACCTTTCTTTCTTTCTATCTATCATCTATCCATCTATCTATCTATCTATCTTTCTGTCTGTCTATCTATGTATGTGTCTATCTATCTATCTATCTATCTATCTATCTATCTATCTATCTGTCTGTCTAACACCTATGTATTAATTATCCAGTTTTGAAAATAAAAATTCATTTTTGTTTCTATGAATAATACATGAATATATAATGTTTCTCTACAGATATAAGTATTAGGCTGAACAAAGAATGTTGTCATCCCTTGTAGATAAGGAGGAAAACATAACATTTACTAAAGGATATTTGTTTAGCATAAGAGAAATACAGGGAAACTTCAGTATGTAACAACACAAACACACAAACACACACATACACACACATAAACATTCACATATAAACACACACACTGACACGAACACATACACACAAACACACATACAAACACACATAAACACACACAGACACACACACAAACACACACACATATACATACACATAAACATTCACATATAAAAACACACACACTGACACGAACACATACACACAAACACTCTCACACACATAAACACACACACATACACACATACACACACACAATATAAACAAGTCTCACATGACATAGGCTAAATATGAAAGCAAGAGAAACAAGATTATTTAGACAATTAAACAAGAAAAATAAAGACAACATTAAAAAAATATTTAAATTTAGACAGATATAAAGAATAATTGTTTACATCAACAGACACAGAAATAAATTTATAACACTGAAATATTTTCTGTTATTTAATCTATTAAGATAGTACAACAATTCTAAATAACACATATAGGAGTAGTATGCAATTAATATACTTTGTGACATGGCCTAGATCCTATGGGAGCAACTGATGTTACAATGATGCAGAGTTGTTGCTACCAGTGGTGGCTTTTGAAACATTGTATTCAAGACATGTGAATGAGATGCAGCAACTACATCGTTTGCATTAAATAACCATGGCATAAACTATTTTTATGGGAACAGCCATGACACAGAAGTACCTGACACAGAAGTACCTGTATCCTGTAACTGTCCTACTATGTTCGTCATCCTAGACAGCTACTGCCACTTTCGCTTATAGTCAGTTGTATAACTGCTGTGGCTGCTGTACAATGATTTTTTTTGTTACATGCAACGTAATGCATAGAATCAAAATGAAGTGAACTTTTGCTCTGAGGTAATCCCTGAACACCGAATGATCTAAAATTTATTAGTTTAGTAGAAAATATCTCACAAGCCTCACATAGGCAGACCTCACAAAATAATCTAAGAAAGAGGGCTGAGCCAGGAATATCCTGCAAGTTGTGAGATTACCTCAAAAGAAAGCAGTGAAGTTCACAAGAATTAAGATTTTGCAGGTGAGAGTGAATGTGACAGGGATCACCTTGCACTGATAGCAACATTTTTTTAAAGTGATGGTAAATCCAGGCTTTTAAAAATAAACCAGATGTTCAGTAATAAAAGGTACTAAATTCCTCCTTTCTGTGCCGCTGCCTCCTCGCTAAAGTCAGTGCCTCCGGCTGACCACTGCACAGCATTCTTTTCTCAATGAGGTGAGGTTTCCACCGCTAAACCAATAGCAGTGCTAGTCATATGACAGTGTTCTGTATGCTATTTTCAGCTCAATTTATCTTGCCTTTGTTTCTAGTTTTGCAAACATGTCTTTTCCTTTACTTTTATAAGTGCAATGCATATTTACTATTATAATTAGATCATTCTGATATGAATTGCGAAAAAATGTCATACATGCCCGAGGAATATATCTGTTCAGCCCACTTGCTGATACTGCCAGATCCATTTCACAATAAAAATATAAGGAACCGGGGAGGCGGAGCCAGCCATCGAGGTGAATGGCTGCACTTTGAGTGAGCTCCTGAGGCAGCCCCAGATTAAACTCCTAAAACCGTGTATAAGGTTACTTTAGCTATGGATGCTAACACTTGAAGATCAATCCTCACACTTTATTTGACTTGAAAAAGAAGCGAAAAAGACACAATCGCACTTCCGGTCCGGATTCAGGCTCAGCCATCTACTACAGCCCCCGGCTTCATTTTGGGCCTAACACAAAACTGCTGCAAACAGGAGGACAAGGCCTGGGTCATTCTCTCTATGCCTCTTAGGGTCACTACGGCTAGGCTTACCATAATTTTTGGAGGTGAAAATGGGACCACCTGGTGCGGTGCCAGTGGGGGGTGTGGTCACGAGGGTGGTCAAGGGGGCGTGGCAATTACCGGTCCTTTTAAAGTAGTAGCTTTTATGTGTGTAATGTTTTGTGGATACTCTACCCTTCTTCAGTCAAACAAGTGAATCACATAGTTTAAATAGACCATAACACCACCCCCTAGTGAAAAAGGCACCATTACTCTAAATTAACACATACATTAATCTAAATCTCAGATTCTAAATAATGCCAAACATCAAGCATAATTATCACTTTCATAATTAACAATTTAACAATGTAATATCTGCAGTGTAATATGTGTTTTATGTGTCTAATTAAGGAACAGAGCCAAATACTGATAAGGCACAACATTGAATGAAAGTAAAAAAGAAACACATACCCACTAAAGCTGTTTAAGAGGCTACTCTATACCATAATGCAGGGAGATTATAGCCAAAATGCTATCCTGCATGAAGTAAAGCAAGATCCATGCCAAAAATCCTTCCTGTCTGTACTTCCTAGTCATACCCATATGATTCCCCTAAAGGTGTATTACCGGTCTAAGCTCATAAAAATCTACTCTGAGGGTAACAATGACATCCTATATTATAAAAGGCCAAGTGTGTTTGTCTGAAGCCATCATGCGCAGTAGAGACTGCGCGCGGACAAACACACCTGGCCTTGGATTCCCTACCTGATCTGCCGACTGCCAGACAGTGCCTCGAAAAGAAGTGAGCATGGCCGAGCATGTGTGGGGGGCGTGGCCGGGCATGAAGGGGGCGTGACCTAGCGGTAAGACCCGTGAAGGGGGCGTGGCCGGGGGCAGGGCCATGAAAGGCCGTGGAGAGAGCTCAAACAGCTCAAAAGAGGTGAGAGGGGGGAGAGAGAAATCAAGGGAAGAGAGAGATCAAGGGGAGAGAGAGAGGATGATCAAGGGGGAGAGAGAGATCAAGGGGAGAGAGAGAGAGAGAGAGAGAGAGATCAAGGGGAGAGAGAGAGAGCTCAAGGAGAGAGAGAGAGAGATCAAGGAGAGAGAGAGAGAGATCAAGGAGAGAGAGATCAAGGGGAGAGAGATATAGATCAAGGGGAGAGAGAGATAGATCAAGGGGAGAGAGAGAGAGAGAGAGAGAGAGAGAGAGACAGGGGAGAGAGAGAGAGATCAAGGGGAGAGAGAGAGAGATCAAGGGGAGAGAGAGATCAAGGGGAGAGAGAGAGAGAGAGAGAGAGAGAGAGAGAGAGAGACAGGGGAGAGAGAGAAAGAGAGAGAGAGAGAGAGAGACAGGGGGAGAGAGAGAGAGAGAGAGAGAGAGAGAGACAGGGAGAGAGAGAGAGACAGGGGAGAGAGAGAGAGAGACAGGGGAGAGAGAGAGAGACAGGGGAGAGAGAGAGAGACAGGGGAGAGAGAGAGACAGGGGAGAGAGAGAGACAGGGGAGAGAGAGAGACAGGAGAGAGATAGACAGGGGAGAGAGAGAGAGACAGGGAGAGAGAGAGACAGGGGAGGGAGAGAGAGAGAGACAGGGGAGAGAGAGAGGCAGGGGAGAGAGAGAGACAGGGGAGAGAGAGACAGGGAGAGAGAGAGAGAGACAGGGGAGAGAGAGAGAGACAGGGGAGAGAGAGAGAGAGAGAGAGAGAGACAGGGGAGAGAGAGAGACAGGGGGAGAGAGAGAGAGAGAGAGAGAGAGAGAAAGAGAGACAGGGGAGAGAGAGAGAGACAGGGGAGAGAGAGAGAGAGAGAGACAGGGGAGAGAGAGAGACAGGGGGGGGAGAGAGAGAGAGACAGGGGAGAAAGAGAGAGACAGGGGAGAGAGAGAGAGAGAGAGAGAGAGAGGGGGGAGAGAGAAAGAGAGAGAGAGGGGAGAGAGGGAGAGAGTAAGAGAGAGGGAGAGAGAAAGAGAGAGGGGAGAGAGAAAGAGAGAGGGGGAGAGAGAGAGGGGAGCAAGAGAGAGGGGAGAGAGAGAGGGGAGAGAGAGAGGGGAAAGAGAGAGAGAGGGGAGAGAGAAAGAGAGAGGGAGAGAGTAAGAGAGAGGGAGAGAGAAAGAGAGAGGGGAGAGAGAAAGAGAGAGGGGAGAGAGAAAGAGAGAGGGGAGAGAGAGAGAGGGGAGAGAGAGAGGGGAGAGAGAGGGGAGAGAGAGAGGGGAGAGAGAGAGGGGAGCAAGAGAGAGGGGAGAGAGACAGGGGAGAGAGAGAGAGAGAAGGGAGAGAGGGGAGAGAGAGAGAGGGGAGAGAGAGAGAGAGGGGAGAGAGAGAGAGGGGGAGAGAGAGAGGGGAGATAGAGAGAGAGAGTGGGGGGAGAGAGAGAGTGGGGGGAGAGAGAGGGGAGAGAGGGAGAGGGGAGAGAGACAAAGAGAGAGGGGAGATAGAGAGGGAGAGAGAGAGCGCAAAAGAGGGGGGAGAGAGAGAGCGCAAAAGAGGGGGGGGGAGAGAGAGAGTGCAAAAGAGAGGGGGGAAGAGAGAGTGCAAAAGAGAGGGGGGAGAGAGAGAGACAGGGGAGAGAGAGAGACAGGGGGGGAGAGAGAGAGAGAGAGAGAGACAGGGGAGAAAGAGAGAGAGAGACAGGGGAGAGAGAGAGAGGGGGGAGAGAGAAAGAGAGAGAGAGAGGGGAGAGAGGGAGAGAGTAAGAGAGAAGGAGAGAGAAAGAGAGAGGGGAGAGAGAAAGAGAGAGGGGGAGAGAGAGAGGGGAGCGAGAGAGAGGGGAGAGAGAGAGAGGGGAAAGAGAGAGGGGAGAGAGAGAGGGGAGAGAGAGGGGAGAGAGAGAGAGGGGAGAGAGAGAGGGGAGCGAGAGAGAGGGGAGAGAGACAGGGGAGAGAGAGAGAGAAGGGAGAGAGGGGAGAGAAAGAGAGGGGAGAGAGAGAGAGTGGGGAGAGAGAGAGAGAGAGAGAGGGGGGGGAGAGAGAGAGGGGAGATAGAGAGAGAGAGTGGGGGGAGAGAGAGGGGAGAGAGGGAGAGGGGAGAGAGACAAAGAGAGAGGGGAGATAGAGAGGGAGAGAGAGAGAGAGAGTGGGGGGAGAGAGAGAGGGGAGAGAGGGAGAGGGGAGAGAGACAAAGAGAGAGGGGAGATAGAGAGGGGAGAGAGAAAGAGAGAGGGAGAGAGTAAGAGAGAGGGAGAGAGAAAGAGAGAGGGGAGAGAGAAAGAGAGAGGGGAGAGAGAGAGGGGAGAGAGAGGGGAGAGAGAGGGGAGAGAGAGAGGGGAGAGAGAGAGGGGAGCGAGAGAGAGGGGAGAGAGACAGGGGAGAGAGAGAGAGAAGGGAGAGAGGGGAGAGAAAGAGAGGGGAGAGAGAGAGAGTGGGGAGAGAGAGAGAGAGAGAGGGGGGGGAGAGAGAGAGGGGAGATAGAGAGAGAGAGTGGGGGGAGAGAGAGGGGAGAGAGGGAGAGGGGAGAGAGACAAAGAGAGAGGGGAGATAGAGAGGGAGAGAGAGAGCACAAAAGAGGGGGGAGAGAGAGAGCGCAAAAGAGGGGGGGAGAGAGAGAGTGCAAAAGAGAGGGGGGAAGAGAGAGTGCAAAAGAGAGGGGGGAGAGAGAGAGCTCAAAAGAGAGGGGGAGAGAGAGCGCAAAAGAGAGGGGGGAGAGAGAGAAAGCAAAAGAGAGTGGGAGGGAGAGAACGCAAGGGGTGGGACCACTGTACTGCAAAAAATGGCCCGTGTGAACGGGCTTTAGGACTAGTTGCATATAATCAGTTAATGTAGTCCTTGCAGGTATTTATAAGTTAGTCCTGACAGATTAGCGAGTATTTAGCACATGGGGGCAGTTATAGGGCGTAGCTTGAGTATAGGAGACTGAGAAGGGAGTTATAAACAGTTAGATGTATGAGACATAAAATGCTAAAGCGCATTTGATTACATACGATTACAATGAATGAGACATAAAATGCTAAAGCGCATTTGATTACATACGGATTACCGAGGAAACATATTCCCCTGTGAATTAAGTGAAGCCACTTATTGGTCCCCACTTTCCAAACTAACATAAAACAAAACATAAAGCAAACAGGCTGCAAATCAGAACATAATAAATACCCAGACCCCCTCTGAATAGAGTAATAATTTTACATAAAAGTAGAAATAGAAACATGACACCGTGGATTTAGGAGGTTGCTATATGTACAGTGACAGGCTAGTCTGTTAGTTATTCCCAAATGTTATCAGCGTGATAAGCAAGGTATAGTAAGGCATGTGTGAAAATGGTCAGGCCCTTCCAATTCATTGTATCAGTTAGTGTATTCTCTGCTAGGTTGTTTAGGTTAGATTTTTGATGCAAAAGTAGCTGTGATGCAAGCAAGACAGTAGATGTATATAGGAGATGTGAGCATGTTATAATGAACCAAACCCAGACAGTGTTAAAGATTCTTAGCTGCTAACCAAATGCTTTAAACAAATACTTGACTAAACATTAGCGCACCTTATGCTCATTTAGGAAGGAGTGCATGCAATTTGTTATACTGCACAAGTACTGTATGTGATGACCATTAGGAGCCTGCAGACAGATATATTTTAAGGTGCCATTTCAGAGGGGTAGCTTTCAGTATGCATTTATTTATTGTAACATAAAATTCAGCCCTGGTATCCCCGCTACAGCACGGTGACAATGTGAACACACTATTAAACGGCATCTGTTACGTGACCTAAAGTCCCATAAGTAGTGATTTCAGGGTAAAGTTTTTCCTAGCAAAAGAATCAAAAGTTTACAGCCTTTAGAGTTCGCCTATGCCACATGGGCAGTCCTGCACTAACACCATACAGATATATTGGCAGTCTTACTTGCACTAACTGTTAACATCTGTCCTAAGACACATTAAAGGAGTCAGCAATACGGCAGAAATTAATACAAAATGTAGTAGAGTATTTATAGAACAGCTGTCTGCCCCTTTCCAACAAGAACCCAGTCTGTAAGTAACAAACTTTACATGTCACCAGTTTATGACCGTGTATATGCAGTGATATATGGATTGCAAAGCTAGGGAACAAAGTAAGCAGTTTCGGCAGAAATAAAAAACTCAGGGTCCATTAAGCCGATACTAAGTAGGACAACCTAAATAAAGCAAGACAAAATAAAAACAAAGGCCTAGATTTAGAGTTCGGCGGTAGCCGTGAAAACCAGCGTTAGAGGCTCCTAACGCTGGTTTTAGGCTACCGCCGGTATTTGGAGTCACTCAAAAAAGGGTCTAACGCTCACTTTTCAGCCGCGACTTTTCCATACCGCAGATCCCCTTACGTCAATTGCGTATCGTATCTTTTCAATGGGATCTTCCTAACGCCGGTATTTAGAGTTGTTTCTGAAGTGAGCGTTAGAGCTCTAACGACAAAACTCCAGCCGCAGGAAAATAGCAGGAGTTAAGAGCTTTCTGGGCTAACGCCGGTTCATAAAGCTCTTAACTACTGTACCCTAAAGTACACTAACACCCATAAACTACCTATGTACCCCTAAACCGAGGTCCCCCCACATCGCCGCAACTCGATTACATTTTTTTAACCCCTAATCTGCCGACCGCAACCTACGTTATACTTATGTACCCCTAATCTGCTGCCCCTAACACCGCCGACCCCTGTATTATATTTATTAACCCCTAACCTGCCCCCCACAACGTCGCCGCCAGCTACTTACAATAATTAACCCCTAATCTGCCGACCGCAAAGCGCCGCCACCTACGTTATCCTTATGTACCCCTAATCTGCTGCCCCTAACACCGCCGACCCCTATATTATATTTATTAACCCCTAATCTGCCCCCCTCAACGTCGCCGACACCTGCCTACACTTATTAACCCCTAATCTGCCGAGCGGACCTGAGCGCTACTATAATAAAGTTATTAACCCCTAATCCGCCTCACTAACCCTATCATAAATAGTATTAACCCCTAATCTGCCCTCCCTAACATCGCCGACACCTAACTTCAATTATTAACCCCTAATCTGACGACCGGAGCTCACCGCTACTATAATAAATGGATTAACCCCTAAAGCTAAGTCTAACCCTAACACTAACACCCCCCTAAGTTAAATATAATTTTAATCTAACGAAATTAATTAACTCTTATTAAATAAATTATTCCTATTTAAAGCAAAATACTTACCTGTAAAATACATCCTAATATAGCTACAATATAAATTATAATTATATTATAGCTATTTTAGGATTAATATTTATTTTACAGGCCACTTGGTAATTATTTTAACCAGGTACAATAGCTATTAAATAGTTAAGAACTATTTAATAGTTACCTAGTTAAAATAATTACAAAATTACCTGTAAAATAAATCCTAACCTAAGTTATAATTAAACCTAACACTACCCTATCAATAAATTAATTAAATAAAATACCTACAATTACCTACAATTAACCTAACACTACACTATCAATAAATAAATTAAATACAATTGCTACAAATAACTACAATTACATAAACTAACTAAAGTACCAAAAATAAAAAAGAACTAAGTTACAAAAAATAAAAAAATATTTACAAACATAAGAAAAATATTACAACAATTTTAAACTAATTACACCTACTCTAAGCCCCCTAATAAAATAACAAAGACCCCCAAAATAAAAAAAATCCCTACCCTATTCTAAATTAATAGAGTTAAAAGCTCTTTTACCTTACCAGCCCTGAACAGGGCCCTTTGCGGGGCATGCCCCAAGAAAATCAGCTCTTTTGCCTGTAAAAAAAAACATACAATACCCCCCCAACATTACAACCCACCACCCACATACCCCTAATCTAACCCAAACCCCCCTTAAATAAACCTAACACTAAGCCCCTGAAGATCTTCCTACCTTGTCTTCACCATCCAGGTATCACCGATCCGTCCTGGCATCCGGTGCTGAAGAGGTCCAGAAGAGGCTCCAAAGTCTTCCTCCTATCCGGCAAGAAGAGGACATCCGGACCGGCAAACATCTTCTCCAAGCGGCATCTTCGATCTTCTTCCATCCGGTGCGGAGCGGGTCTATCTTGAAGCAGCCGACGCGGATCCATTCTCTTCTTCCGGCGTCTCCCGACGAATGACGGTTCCTTTAAGGGACGTCATCCAAGATGGCGTCCCTCGAATTCCGATTGGCTGATAGTATTCTATCAGCCAATCGGAATTAAGGTAGGAATATTCTGATTGGCTGATGGAATCAGCCAATCAGAATCAAGTTCAATCCGATTGGCTGATCCAATCAGCCAATCAGATTGAGCTCGCATTCTATTGGCTGTTCCGATCAGCCAATATAATGCGAGCTCAATCTGATTGGCTGATTGGATCAGCCAATAGGATTGAACTTGATTCTGATTGGCTGATTCCATCAGCCAATCAGAATATTCCTACCTTAATTCCGATTGGCTGATAGAATACTATCAGCCAATCGGAATTCGAGGGACGCCATCTTGGATGACGTCCCTTAAAGGAACCGTCATTCGTCGGGGAGACGCCGGAAGAAGAGGATGGATCCGCGTCGGCTGCTTCAAGATGGACCCGCTCCGCACCGGATGGAAGAAGATCGAAGATGCCGCTTGGAGAAGATGTTTGCCGGTCCGGATGTCCTCTTCTTGCCGGATAGGAGGAAGACTTTGGAGCCTCTTCTGGACCTCTTCAGCACCGGATGCCAGGACGGATCGGTGATACCTGGATGGTGAAGACAAGGTAGGAAGATCTTCAGGGGCTTAGTGTTAGGTTTATTTAAGGGGGGTTTGGGTTAGATTAGGGGTATGTGGGTGGTGGGTTGTAATGTTGGGGGGGGGTATTGTATGTTTTTTTTTACAGGCAAAAGAGCTGATTTTCTTGGGGCATGCCCCGCAAAGGGCCCTGTTCAGGGCTGGTAAGGTAAAAGAGCTTTTAACTCTATTAATTTAGAATAGGGTAGGGATTTTTTTTATTTTGGGGGTCTTTGTTATTTTATTAGGGGGCTTAGAGTAGGTGTAATTAGTTTAAAATTGTTGTAATATTTTTCTTATGTTTGTAAATATTTTTTTATTTTTTGTAACAGTTCTTTTTTATTTTTGGTACTTTAGTTAATGTAATTGTAGTTATTTGTAGCAATTGTATTTAATTTATTTATTGATAGTGTAGTGTTAGGTTAATTGTAGGTAATTGTAGGTATTTTATTTAATTAATTTATTGATAGGGTAGTGTGTTAGGTTTAATTATAACTTAGGTTAGGATTTATTTTACAGGTAATTTTGTAATTATTTTAACTAGGTAACTATTAAATAGTTCTTAACTATTTAATAGCTATTGTACCTGGTTAAAATAATTACCAAGTTGCCTGTAAAATAAATATTAATCCTAAAATAGCTATAATATAATTATAATTTATATTGTAGCTATATTAGGATGTATTTTACAGGTAAGTATTTAGCTTTAAATAGGAATAATTTATTTAATAAGAGTTAATTAATTTCGTTAGATTTAAATTATATTTAAGTTAGGGGGGTGTTAGTGTTAGGGTTAGACTTAGCTTTAGGGGTTAATTCATTTATTATAGTAGCGATGAGCTCCGGTCGTCAGATTAGGGGTTAATAATTGAAGTTAGGTGTCGGCGATGTTAGGGAGGGCAGATTAGGGGTTAATACTATTTATGATAGGGTTAGTGAGGCGGATTAGGGGTTAATAACTTTATTATAGTAGCGCTCAGGTCCGCTCGGCAGATTAGGGGTTAATTATTGTAAGTAGCTGGCGGCGACGTTGTGGGGGGCAGGTTAGGGGTTAATAAATATAATATAGGGGTCGGCGGTGTTAGGGGCAGCAGATTAGGGGTACATAGGGATAATGTAAGTTGCGGCGGTTTACGGAGCGGAAGATTAGGGGTTAATAATATAATGCAGGGGTCAGCGATAGCGGGGGCGGCAGATTAGGGGTTAATAAGTGTAAGGTTAGGGGTGTTTAGACTCGGGGTACATGTTAGAGTGTTAGGTGCAGACGTAGGAAGTGTTTCCCCATAGGAAACAATGGGGCTGCGTTAGGAGCTGAACGCTGCTTTTTTGCAGGTGTTAGGTTTTTTTTCAGCTCAAACAGCCCCATTGTTTCCTATGGGAGAATCGTGCACGAGCACGTTTTTGAGGCTGGCCGCGTCCGTAAGCAACTCTGGTATCGAGAGTTGCATTTGCGGTAAAAATGCTCTACGCTCCTTTTTTGGAGCCTAACGCAGCATTTTTTTGAACTCTCGATACCAGAGTTAATTTTATGGTGCGGCCAGAAAAAAGCCCGCGGAGCGTTAACAGCCCATCTACCGCCAAACTCCAAATCTAGGCCACTGTGTATTGGATATATCAAGATGAGTATGTCAGTTATTGCAGGCAAGATTCTTTTAAGATCACATACGCTGGGGGAAATACTTTGCTTGTTTAAAAACCAAGAAAATATATTTAATCAAACAGAATAGTTGAAAAACTATCCCCCATATTGCTGTCCAATTAGACTTTTAGCCTATGCCTGCGGCTGGTTGAGTGATGCAGGCCATTTATCAAAGGGCTTGCGGACCTGATCCGACACTGCGGATCAGGTCCGTAAGACCTCGCTAAATGCGGAGAGCAATACGCTCTCTGCATTTAACATTGCACCAGCAGCTCACAAGAGCTGCTGGTGCAATGCCGCCCCCTGCTGACTCGCGGCCAATCGACCGCCAGCAGGGGGGTGTCAATCAACCCGATCGTATTTGATCGGGTTGATGTCCGGCGATTCCTGTCGCCTGCTCAGAGCAGGCGGACAGGGTTATGGAGCAGCGGTCTTTAGACCGCTGCTTCATAACTTGTGTTTCTGGCGAGTCTGAAGACTCGCCAGAAACACGGCCTTTCAAACTCCTTGCGGAGCTTGATAAATGGGCCTGTAAGACTGTTGCACGGACCCAGCAAAGTGTATAGAAGTCCCAGCTAGAGTCACTAATCCCACAGCGAGAATTAGGTAAAACAGTGCGATAAAAAGGCAGCCGTCACCACTCGAATTTAACATCAAGGCTTTCTGTAAGATGTATTCCCGCGGTGGGACAGTTACAGCTGCAGCTTGCCTGCTCCACTGTGCAGCGTGAGTCATAAAGCTGCCGTCTTCTCCCCATGTTGAGATTACAGTGCTAGCATACATAGGCTCGGTAGTTGCGGCGGGGCTCCCTTCCACCCGATTAGGACACCGCGGAGACATGTCGGCTGGGCTAGATAACAGGCTAACAGCATGGAAGTCGGATTGAAACGGATCCGAAACACAAACTGCGGGGCCACTAGCGCCCTCATTCCCACAGATTGCCAGGAACTCTGAGGTCCGGCGCGTCTCTTCAGAAGGAAGTCTGGGGTAAGTCAGTGCCTGAGAGACATTTATGGCATTTATTATCCCCGCTTCGAACGTGACCAAGTTATTTGGTTGTAATAGAAAGATACAGAAGTGTGACCCTTCCACGATGCCGCTATCCAGAGTGTCTGCTATCAGGTTAGTTGGTGGAAGCTGCCGAGGTGTAGTTAGACATGTAGAACTTATATTGGTATGTTTCGTACTTCACAGCAGAGTTCCCTCATAGCTATTGTTAGAGAATCCAATTCAGGCATAAAGACATCTATTAGGGCCTCAGCAATGTGCGCCATCTTGTTTATCGGTGTGCGCACGTCTGTAGGTCCAGCGACAAATCTTAACTTTTCAGAGATGGAATGTCCTGATCCTAAAGGTTTCCCGGGCACAGTTATTGCCAAGGGAGGTATGGATGGCTGAAGATTCTACCACACTGCACTCAGAAGCAGGTTTCAGTCACGGAGCCTTGTGAGTTTGTGGCCATCTTGGTGAGCCGCCTACCGGAAGTCCTCCTTCGAGTGTTATTTAATCTTAGTTCACTGGCCAGCCTGCCACCACTAGTGCCAGCCTGTGTGTCAGGCTGCCAGCACATACTGTGCCTAGTTCAATCCTGAGTGCCATTACTCCTATCTGTCGTAACATTTTTGTAACTTTTGTAAAAACAAACTGTTACATCACTCAGCTATTGTTATTTAATTGCAGTTGCCTGCCTGCCAGCGTGTGTGCCAGGGCCACTTGCCAACTAGTTACACCAATCATATTTGTTATAACAGTAGTGTAAATATTTAAAATAAAATATTTTTTGACTGTGAATCATCGGCCTGCTAGTGCAATTGAATTGCAGTTGCCTGCCAGCCAGCGTGTGTGCCAGGCCCACTTGCCAACTGGTGCCACCAATCATATTTGTTATAACAGTAGTTTAAATATTAAAAATAATAAATTTTTGACTCTGAAAGATCAGTCTGCTAGTGTAATCCAATTGCAGTTGCCTGCCTGCCAGCGTGTGTGCCAGGCCCACTTGCTGCCAACTATTCCCACCAATCATATTTGTTATAACAGTATAGTAAATATTTAGAATAATTTTTTGCCTGTGATTCATCAGTCTGCTAGTGCCTTTGAATTGCAGTTGCCTGCCTGCCAGCGTGTGTGCCAGGCCACTTGCCAACTAGTTACACCAATCATATTTGTTCTAACAGTATTATAAATATTTAAAATCAAAAATTGTTAGATTGTGAATCATCAGTCTGCTAGTGCCATTGAATTGCAGTTTCCTGCCTGCCAGCATGTGTGCCAGGCCCACTAGCCAACTAGTGCCACCAATCATATTTGTTGTAACAGTCTTGACATTTTTTTAAATCATAACTTTTTTGACTGTGAATCTTCAGTCTCCTAGTGCCATTGAATTGCAGTTGCCTGCCTGCCAGCCTGTGTGCCAGGCCCACTTGCCAACTAGTTACACCAATCATATTTGTTGTAACAGTATTGTTAATATTTAAACTAAAAAAATTGTTAGATTGTGAATCATCAGTTTGCTAGTGCCATTGAATTACAGTTTCCTCCTGCCTGCCAGCGTGTGTGCCAGGCACACTAGCCAACTAGTGCCACCAATCATATTTCTTGTAACAGTATTGAAAACATTTTAAATCATAACTTTTTTGACTGTGAATCTTCAGTCTCCTAGTGCCATTGAATTGCAGTGGCCTGCCTGCCAGCCTGTGTGCCAGGCCCATTTGCCAACTAGTTACACCAATCAAATTTGTTGTAACAGTATTGTTAATATTTAAAATAAAAAAAGTGTTAGATTGTGAATCATCAGTTTGCTAGTGCCATTGAATTGCAGTTTCCTCCTGCCTGCCAGCGTGTGTGCCAGGCCCACTAGCCAACTAGTGCCACCAATCATATTTCTTGTTACAGTATTGAATTTTTTTTAAATCATAACTTTTTTTACTGTGAATCTTCAGTTTCCTAGTCTCCTAGTGCCATTGAATTGCAGTTGCCTACCTGCCAGCCTGTGTGCCAGGCCCACTTGCCAACTAGTTACACCAATCATATTTGTTGTAACAGTATTGTTAATATTTAAAATAAAAAAAATTGAAAGATTGTGAATCATCAGTTTGCTAGTGCCATTGAATTGCAGTTTCCT
This sequence comes from Bombina bombina, assembly GCF_027579735.1. Classification (NCBI taxonomy): domain Eukaryota; kingdom Metazoa; phylum Chordata; class Amphibia; order Anura; family Bombinatoridae; genus Bombina; species Bombina bombina. The sequence goes on along the minus strand of NC_069500.1, from coordinate 783,687,824 downwards.
CCTGCCTTCCAAGCGTGTGTGCCAGGACCACTAGCCAACTAGTGCCACCAATCATATTTCTTGTAACAGTCTTGAATTTTTTTTAAATCATAACATTTTTGACTGTGAATCTTCAGTTTCCTAGTGCCATTGAATTGCAGTTGCCTGCCTGCCAGCCTGTGTGCCAGGCCCACTTGCCAACTAGTTACACCAATCATATTTGTTGTAACAGTATTGTTAATATTTAAAATAAAAAAATGTTAGATTGTGAATCATCAGTTTGCTAGTGCCATTGAATTGCAGTTTCCTCCTGCCTGCCAGCGTTTGTGCCAGGCGCACTAGCCAACTAGTGCCACCAATCATATTTCTTGTAACAGTATTGAAAAAATTGTAAATCATAACTTTTTTGACTGTGAATCTTCAGTCTCCTAGTGCCATTGAATTGCAGTTGCCTGTCTGCCAGCCTGTGTGCCAGGCCCACTTGCCAACTAGTTACACCAATCATATTTGTTGTAACAGTATTGTTAATATTTAAAATAAAAAATTGTTAGATTGTGAATCATCAGTTTGCTAGTGCCTTTAAATTGCAGTTTCCTCCTGCCTTCCAAGCGTGTGTGCCAGGCCCACTAGCCAACTAGTGCCACGTCCACCAATCATATATCTTGTAACAGTCTTTAAATTTTTTTAAATCATAACTTTTTGACTGTGAATCTTCAGTCTCCTAGTGCCATTGAATTGCAGTTGCCTGCCTGCCAGCCTGTGTGCCAGGCCCACTTGCCAACTAGTTACACCAATCATATTTGTTGTAACAGTATTGTTATTATTTAAAATAAAAAAATGTTAGATTGTGAATCATCAGTTTGCTAGTGCCATTGAATTGCAGTTTCCTCCTGCCTGCCAGCGTGTGTGCCAGGCCCACTAGCCAACTAGAGCCACCAATCATATTTCATGTAACAGTATTGAAAAAATTGTAAATCATAACTTTTTTGACTGTGAATCTTCAGTCTCCTAGTGCCATTGAATTGCAGTTGCCTGCCTGCCTGCCAGCCTGTGTGCCAGGCCCACTTGCCAACTAGTTACACCAATCATATTTGTTGTAACAGTATTGTTAATATTTAAAATAACAAAATTGTTAGATTGTGAATCATCAGTTTGCTAGTGCCATTGAATAGCAGTTTCCTCCTGCCTTCCAAGCGTGTGTGCCAGGCCCACTAGCCAACTAGTGCCACGCCCACCAATCATATTTCTTGTAACAGTATTGAATTTTTTTTAAATCATAACTTTTTTGACTGTGAATCTTCAGTCTCCTAGTGCCATTGAATTGCAGTTGCCAGCCTGTGTGCCAGGCCCACTTGCCAACTAGTTCCACCAATCATATTTGTTGTAACAGTATTGTTAATATTTAAAATAAAAAATTGTTAGATTGTGAATCATCAGTTTGCTAGTGCCATTGAATTTGAGTTTCCTCCTGCCTGCCAGCGTGTGTGCCAGGCCCACTAGCCAACTAGTGCCACCAATCATATTTCTTGTAACAGTATTGAATTTTTTTTAAATCATAACTTTTTTGACTGTGAATCTTCAGTCTCCTAGTGCCATTGAATTGCAGTTGCCTGCCTGCCAGCCTGTGTGCCAGGCCCACTTGCCAACTAGTTACACCAATCATATTTGTTGTAACAGTATTGTTAATATTTAAAATAAAAAATTGTTAGATTGTGAATCATCAGTTTGCTAGTGCCATTGAATTGCAGTTTCCTCCTGCCTGCCAGCGTGTGTGCCAGGCCCACTAGCCAACTAGTGCCACCAATCATATTTCTTGTAACAGTATTGAATTTTTTTTAAAATCATAACTTTTTTGGCTGTGAATCTTCAGTCTCCTAGTGCCATTGAATTGCAGTTGCCTACCTGCCAGCCTGTGTGCCAGGCCCACTTGCCAACTAGTTACACCAATCATATTTGTTGTAACAGTATTGTTAATATTTAAAATAAAAAATTGTTAGATTGTGAATCATCAGTTTGCTAGTGCCATTGGATTGCAGTTTCCTCCTGCCTACCAGCGTGTGTGCCAGGCCCACTAGACAACTAGTACCACCAATCATATTTCTTGTAACAGTATTGAATTTTTTTTAAATCATAACTTTTTTGACTGTGAATCTTCAGTCTCCTAGTGCCATTGAATTGCAGTTGCCTGCCTGCCAGACTGTGTGCCAGGCCCACTTGCCATTTCCAACTAGTGCCACCAATCATATTTGTTCTAACAGTATTGTCAATTTTTTAAAAAAAAAACATTTTGGACTAAGAAGCATGACTCAGTTAGTTTAATCTAATTGCAGTTGCCTTACTCCCAGCGTGTGTGCCAGGCCCACTAGCCAACTAGTGCCACGCCCACCAATCATATTTCTTGTAACAGTATTGAATTTTTTTTAAATCATAACTTTTTTTACTGTGAATCTTCAGTCTCCTAGTGCCATTGAATTGCAGTTGCCTACCTGCCAGCCTGTGTGCCAGGCCCACTTGCCAACTAGTTACACCAATCATATTTGTTGTAACAGTATTGTTAATATTTAAAATAAAAAAATTGTTAGATTGTGAATCATCAGTTTGCTAGTGCCATTGAATTGCAGTTTCCTCCTGCCTTCCAAGCGTGTGTGCCAGGACCACTAGCCAACTAGTGCCACCAATCATATTTCTTGTAACAGTCTTGGAAATTTTCTAAATCATAACATTTTTGACTGTGAATCTTCAGTTTCCTAGTGCCATTGAATTGCAGTTGCCTGCCTGCCTGCCAGCCTGTGTGCCAGGCCCACTTGCCAACTAGTTACACCAATCATATTTGTTGTAACAGTATTGTTAATATTTAAGATAAAAAATTGTTAGATTGTGAATCATCAGTTTGCTAGTGCCATTGAATTGCAGTTTCCTCCTGCCTGCCAGCGTTTGTGCCAGGCCCACTAGCCAACTAGTGCCACCAATCATATTTCTTGTAACAGTATTGAAAAAATTGTAAATCATAACTTTTTTGACTGTGAATCTTCAGTCTCCTAGTGCCATTGAATTGCAGTTGCCTGTCTGCCAGCCTGTGTGCCAGGCCCACTTGCCAACTAGTTACACCAATCATATTTGTTGTAACAGTATTGTTAATATTTAAAATAAAAAATTGTTAGATTGTGAATCATCAGTTTGCTAGTGCCTTTAAATTGCAGTTTCCTCCTGCCTTCCAAGCGTGTGTGCCAGGCCCACTAGCCAACTAGTGCCACGCCCACCAATCATATTTCTTGTAACAGTCTTTCAATTTTTTTAAATCATAACTTTTTTGACTGTGAATCTTCAGTCTCCTAGTGCCATTGAATTGCAGTTGCCTGCCTGCCAGCCTGTGTGCCAGGCCCACTTGCCAACTAGTTACACCAATCATATTTGTTGTAACAGTATTGTTAATATTTAAGATAAAAAATTGTTAGATTGTGAATCATCAGTTTGCTAGTGCCATTGAATTGCAGTTTCCTCCTGCCTGCCAGCGTTTGTGCCAGGCCCACTAGCCAACTAGTGCCACCAATCATATTTCTTGTAACAGTATTGAAAAAATTGTAAATCATAACTTTTTTGACTGTGAATCTTCAGTCTCCTAGTGCCATTGAATTGCAGTTGCCTGTCTGCCAGCCTGTGTGCCAGGCCCACTTGCCAACTAGTTACACCAATCATATTTGTTGTAACAGTATTGTTAATATTTAAAATAAAAAATTGTTAGATTGTGAATCATCAGTTTGCTAGTGCCTTTAAATTGCAGTTTCCTCCTGCCTTCCAAGCGTGTGTGCCAGGCCCACTAGCCAACTAATGCCACGCCCACCAATCATATTTCTTGTAACAGTCTTTCAATTTTTTTAAATCATAACTTTTTTGACTGTGAATCTTCAGTCTCCTAGTGCCATTGAATTGCAGTTGCCTGCCTGCCAGCCTGTGTGCCAGGCCCACTTGCCAACTAGTTACAGCAATCATATTTGTTGTAACAGTATTGTTAATATTTAAAATAAAAAAATGTTAAATTGTGAATCATCAGTTTGCTTGTGCCATTGAATTGCAGTTTCCTCCTATCTGCCAGCGTGTGTGCCAGGCCCACTAGCCAACTAGAGCCACCAATCATATTTCATGTAACAGTATTGAAAAAATTGTAAATCATAACTTTTTTGACTGTGAATCTTCAGTCTCCTAGTGCCATTGAATTGCAGTGGCCTGCCTGCCTGCCAGCCTGTGTGCCAGGCCCACTTGCCAACTAGTTACACCAATCATATTTGTTGTAACAGTATTGTTAATATTTAAAATAAAAAATTGTTAGATTGTGAATCATCAGTTTGCTAGTGCCTTTAAATTGCAGTTTCCTCCTGCCTTCCAAGCGTGTGTGCCAGGCCCACTAGCCAACTAGTGCCACGCCCACCAATCATATTTCTTGTAACAGTCTTTCAATTTTTTTAAATCATAACTTTTTTGACTGTGAATCTTCAGTCTCCTAGTGCCATTGAATTGCAGTTGCCTGCCTGCCAGCCTGTGTGCCAGGCCCACTTGCCAACTAGTTACACCAATCATATTTGTTGTAACAGTATTGTTAATATTTAAGATAAAAAATTGTTAGATTGTGAATCATCAGTTTGCTAGTGCCATTGAATTGCAGTTTCCTCCTGCCTGCCAGCGTTTGTGCCAGGCCCACTAGCCAACTAGTGCCACCAATCATATTTCTTGTAACAGTATTGAAAAAATTGTAAATCATAACTTTTTTGACTGTGAATCTTCAGTCTCCTAGTGCCATTGAATTGCAGTTGCCTGTCTGCCAGCCTGTGTGCCAGGCCCACTTGCCAACTAGTTACACCAATCATATTTGTTGTAACAGTATTGTTAATATTTAAAATAAAAAATTGTTAGATTGTGAATCATCAGTTTGCTAGTGCCTTTAAATTGCAGTTTCCTCCTGCCTTCCAAGCGTGTGTGCCAGGCCCACTAGCCAACTAATGCCACGCCCACCAATCATATTTCTTGTAACAGTCTTTCAATTTTTTTAAATCATAACTTTTTTGACTGTGAATCTTCAGTCTCCTAGTGCCATTGAATTGCAGTTGCCTGCCTGCCAGCCTGTGTGCCAGGCCCACTTGCCAACTAGTTACAGCAATCATATTTGTTGTAACAGTATTGTTAATATTTAAAATAAAAAAATGTTAAATTGTGAATCATCAGTTTGCTTGTGCCATTGAATTGCAGTTTCCTCCTATCTGCCAGCGTGTGTGCCAGGCCCACTAGCCAACTAGAGCCACCAATCATATTTCATGTAACAGTATTGAAAAAATTGTAAATCATAACTTTTTTGACTGTGAATCTTCAGTCTCCTAGTGCCATTGAATTGCAGTGGCCTGCCTGCCTGCCAGCCTGTGTGCCAGGCCCACTTGCCAACTAGTTACACCAATCATATTTGTTGTAACAGTATTGTTAATATTTAAAATAAAAAATTGTTAGATTGTGAATCATCAGTTTGCTAGTGCCATTGAATAGCAGTTTCCTCCTGCCTTCCAAGCATGTGTGCCAGGCCCACTAGCCAACTAATGCCACGCCCACCAATCATATTTCTTGTAACAGTATTGAATTTTTTTTAAATCATAACTTTTTTGACTTTGAATCTTCAGTCTCCTAGTGCCATTGAATTGCAGTTGCCAGCCTGTGTGCCAGGCCCACTTGGCAACTAGTTGCACCAATCACATGTGTTGTAACAGTATTGTTAATATTTAAAATAAAAAATTGTTAGATTGTGAATCATCAGTTTGCTAGTGCCATTGAATTGCAGTTTCCTCCTGCCTGCCAGTGTGTGTGCCAGGCCCACTAGCCAACTAGTGCCACTAATCATATTTCTTGTAACAGTCTTGAATTTTTTTTAAATCATAACTTTTTTGACTGTGAATCTTCAGTCTCCTAGTGCCATTGAATTGCAGTTGCCTGCCTGCCAGCCTGTGTGCCAGGCCCACTTGCCAACTAGTCACACCAATCATATTTGTTGTAACAGTATTGTTAATATTTAAAATAAAAAATTGTTAGATTGTGAATCATCAGTTTGCTAGTGCCATTGAATTGCAGTTTCCTCCTGCCTGCCAGCGTGTGTGCCAGGCCCACTAGCCAACTAGTGCCACCAATCATATTTCTTGTAACAGTATTGAATTTTTTTTAAAATCATAACTTTTTTGGCTGTGAATCTTCAGTCTCCTAGTGCCATTGAATTGCAGTTGCCTACCTGCCAGCCTGTGTGCCAGGCTCACTTGCCAACTAGTTACACCAATCATATTTGTTGTAACAGTATTGTTAATATTTAAAATAAAAAATTGTTAGATTGTGAATCATCAGTTTGCTAGTGCCATTGAATTGCAGTTTCCTCCTGCCTGCCAGCGTGTGTGCCAGGCCCACTAGACAACTAGTACCACCAATCATATTTCTTGTAACAGTATTGAAATTTTTTTAAATCATAACTTTTTTGACTGTGAATCTTCAGTCTCCTAGTGCCATTGAATTGCAGTTGCCTGCCTGCCAGCCTGTGTGCCAGGCCCACTTGCCATTTCCAACTAGTGCCACCAATCATATTTGTTCTAACAGTATTGTCAATTTTTTTTTAAAAAAAATTTTGGACTAAGAAGCATGACTCAGCTAGTTTAATCTAATTGCAGTTGCCTTACTCCCAGCGTGTGTGCCAGGCCCACTAGCCAACTAGTGCCAAGCCCACCAATCATATTTCTTGTAACAGTCTTGAATTTTTTTTAAATGATAACTTTTTTGACTGTGAATCTTCAGTCTCCTAGTGCCATTGAATTGCAGTTGCCTGCCTGCCAGCCTGTGTGCCAGGCCCACTTGCCAACTAGTTACACCAATCATATTTGTTGTAACAGTATTGTTAATATTTAAAATAAAAAATTGTTAGATTGTGAATCATCAGTTTGCTAGTGCCATTGAATTGCAGTTTCCTCTTGCCTGCCAGCGTGTGTGCCAGGCCCACTAGCCAACTAGTGCCACCAATCATATTTCTTGTAACAGTATTGAATTTTTTTTAAAATCATAACTTTTTTGGCTGTGAATCTTCAGTCTCCTAGTGCCATTGAATTGCAGTTGCCTACCTGCCAGCCTGTGTGCCAGGCCCACTTGCCAACTAGTTACACCAATCATATTTGTTGTAACAGTATTGTTAATATTTAAAATAAAAAATTGTTAGATTGTGAATCATCAGTTTGCTAGTGCCATTGGATTGCAGTTTCCTGCCTGCCAGCCTGTGTGCCAGGCCCACTTGCCAACTAGTTACACCAATCATATTTGATGTAACAGTATTGTTAATATTTAAAATAAAAAATTGTTAGATTGTGAATCATCAGTTTGCTAGTGCCATTGAATTGCAGTTTCCTCCTGCCTGCCAGCGTGTGTGCCAGGCCCACTAGCCAACTAGTGCCACCAATCATATTTCTTGTAACAGTATTGAATTTTTTTTTAAATCATAACTTTTTTGGCTGTGAATCTTCAGTCTCCTAGTGCCATTGAATTGCAGTTGCCTGCCTGCCAGCCTTTGTGCCAGGCCCACTTGCCGTTTTCAACTAGTGCCACCAATCATATTTGTTCTAACAGTATTGTCAATTTTAAAAAAAAAAAAATTTTGGACTAAGAAGCATGACTCAGCTATTTTAATCTAATTGCAGTTGCCTTACTCCCAGCGTGTGTGCCAGACAGGCCCATTTGCCAACTAGTGCCAACAATCATATTTGTTGTCACAGTACTTCTAATATTTAAAAAATAAACATTTTTGACTTTGAAACATCAGTCTTTTTTTTGTTGTCAGTCTCACAGCGTATACTGTGCCCACCTGCCCAGTGCCACCACTCATAATTTGTGTAATAGTATTGTAAGTGTCCATTTTAAAAAAAATGACAGGCAGAGGCACGCCACCCAGCAGGTTCCGTCATGGTCGTGGTGCTGTGATTCCTTTAGACCCTACAAATATGCACATTGGTCAGACGCCGGGTGCCAGGGGGATGCAAAAAGTTCTGAGGAGGACCTAGTTGAATGGCTAACACAGGACACCCAATTTTCAACAGCTTCCGATCCTAGTCCTCCTAACCTTGATGCACCATTTACGTCCAGCTGTGCTTTGGGCACGTCTCAAGTGACCAGTGCCACTCGCCCGCCTGTCGCCACCACCAACACTAGCACCACAGCCGCTTCACTTGATCTGTCACAGGAGTTATTGACACATCAGTTGGAAGAAATGAGTGATGCGCAACCATCATTGACAGAGGATGTAGATAACAGTGATATGTCTCAGTCAGGCAGCATTACAGAAATGGAGGTACGGTGTGATGATGATGATGTTGTACCCGCTGCTGCTTCCTTTCTTGATGTGTCAGATACAAGTGAAGCGGTTGATGATGATGTGTCGGTGGATGTCACGTGGGTGCCTGCTAGAAGATAAGAAGAAGAGGGGGAAAGTTCAGATAGGGAGACAGAGTGGAGGAGGAGGAGACGAGTTGGAAGCAGGGGGAGGTTGTCGCAAGGAGCTAGTGGCACAGTCAGACAGCATGCATCGGCACCCGGGGTCCGCCAGACAGCACACCGACGCCCATCAACGCATGCTGTTGCCACCACCAGAATGCCGTCATCGCAGAGCTCAGCAGTGTGGCTTTTTTTGTGTGTCTGCCTCTGACAACAGCGATGCCATTTGCAACCTGTGCCAAAAGAAACTGAGTCGTGGGAAGTCCAACACCCACCTAGGTACAACTGCTTTGCGAAGGCACATGGTCTCCCATCACAAACGCCAATGGGAAGAACACATGAGTAGAAGCAGCACACAAACTGAAAGCCGCCCTCCTCCTCCTGCTCCAGCATCTTCAGCCACGTCAACCACTGTTGTCCTCCTTGCCCCCTCTCAAGCATTCTCCACTGAGTCTCTCTTACGTAGCAGTTCCTGGTCATCTGCCCACAGTCATGTGTCTGTCAAGGACATATTTGAGCGTAAGAAGCCAATTTCTCAAAGTCACCCCCTTGCCCAGCGTCTGACAGCTGGCTTGTCTGAACTCTTAGCCTGCCAGCTTTTACCATACAAGCTGGTGGAGTCTGATGCTTTAAAAAAATTTGTATCTATTGGGACACCGCAGTGGAAGGTACCTGGCAGAAATTTCTTTTCACAAAAGGCAATCCCAAACCTGTACTCTGTTGTTCGAAAGGAAGTAATGGCATGTCTGGCACACAGCGTTGGGGCAAGGGTCCATATGACCACGGATAGCTGGTCTGCAAAGCATGGTCAGGGCAGGTATATCACCTACACTGCGCATTGGGTAAACCTGCTGACGTCTGACAAGCATGGAATGCATAGCTCTGCAGAAGAGTTGGTGACACCGCCACGACTTGCAGGCAGGCCTGCTGCTACCTCCTCTACTCCTCCTACTCCATCCTTTTCCATAACCTCTTCCATAACCTCTTCCTCGGATGAGTCCTCTTCTGCTTCTGCATCTTGCTCCACATCAATGGCACCCCCCCAGCTCCCCAGGTACTATGCCACATCCCGGATACGGCAGTGTCACGCCGTCTTGGGGTTGACTTGCCTGAAAGCGGAGAGTCACACCACACCAGCACTCCTGACTGCCCTGAACGCACAGGTGGATCAGTGGCTGACTCTACACCAACTGGAGATTGGCAAGGTTGTTTCTGACAATGGAAGTAATTTGGTGGCGGCATTGAAATTGGGCAAGTTGACACATGTGCCGTGCATGGCACATGTGTGTAATCTTATTGTACAACGATTTGTGCATAAGTACCCAGGCTTACAGGACGTCCTGAAGCAGGCCAGGAAGGTGTGTGGCCATTTCAGGCGTTCCTACATGGCCATGGCGCACTTGTCCGATATCCAGGCGCTTGATTTGCGACAGCCCGACATGTTGGAATTCAACACTCCTAATGTTTGACTGCCTGCTCCAACAAGAAAAAGCTGTTAATGAGTATTTGTATGACCGGGGTGCTAGGACAGCCTCTGGGGAGCTGCGGATTTTTTTGCCAAATTACTGGACGCTCATGCGCAATGCCTGTAGGCTCATGCGTCCTTTTGAGGAGGTGACAAACCTTGTCAGTCGCACCGAAGGCACCATCAGCGACATCATACCATTTGTTTTCTTCCTGGAACATGCGCTGTGAAGAGTGCTGGATCAGGCCGTAGATGAGCGTGAAGAGGAAGAGGAAGAGTTGTGGTGTCCATCACCACCACAAACAGCCTTATCAGCATCGCTTGCTGGACCAGCGGCAACGCAGGAAGAGGATTGTGAGGAAGAGGAGTCAGAGGAGGAATGTGGCTTTGAGGAGGAGGAGGAAGACCAAGCACAACAGGCATCCCAGGGTGCTCGTTGTTGTCACCTCTCTGGTACCCGTGGTGTTGTACGTGGCTGGGGGGAAGAAAATACCCTCAGTGACATCAGTGAGGAGGGGGAACGGGACATGATTAGCTCGGCATCCAACCTTGTGCAAATGGGGTCTTTCATGCTGTCGTGCCTGTTGAGGGACCCTCGTATAAAAAATCTGAAGGAGAACGACCTGTACTGGGTGTCCACGCTACTAGACCCCCGGTATAAGCATAAAGTGCCTGAAATGTTACCAAATTCCTGCAAGTCGGAAAGGATGGAGCATTTTAAAAATAAATTAAAAACTATGCTTTACACAGTGTATAATGGTGATGTCACAGCACAACGGGAATGTAACAGGGGAAGAGATGAAAGTAATCCTTCTCCTCCTCCTATGACCACGGCGACAAGGACAGGATGCTTTCCTGATGTCTTGTTGATGGAGGACATGCGGACCTTTTTAACTCCCATGCATCGCCAGAGCCTTTCGGGATCCAGCCTCAGAGAAAGACTCAACCGACAGGTAGCAGACTACCTAGCATTAACTACGGATCTCGACACTCTGAGGAGTGATGGACCCCTTGACTACTCGGTGTGCAGGCTTGACCTGTGGCCTGAGCTATCCCAATTTGCAATTGAACTTCTGTCCTGCCCCGCTTCAAGTGTCCTGTCCGAAAGGACCTTCAGTGCAGCAAGAGGTTTTGTCACTGAGAAGAGAAGTTGCCTAGGTCAAAAAAGTCTTCACTATCTCACCTTTATTAAAATGAATGAGGGATGGATCCCGAAGGGACTGACATTGGGTGATATATTTGAGTAAAAAAGGCCTGATGATGAGATGAGCTGTCTTGGGCTACAACTGGTACACACGCTGGCTTTTTTTTTTCTTATAATGCAGGATGACTTGCGTGACTTATCCGCCAACAACTAGTGTTCAAGCCGCAAGCTTTTAGGGCACTTTCTAAATGTTTTACAAACATCAATTTTTCTGGCTGCTGCTACAGCAATGGCTGCAACATTACCCAATTTTTCAGTTATTTGTACATGCCTAATTTTTATGGCCTCTGCTGCTGCTCTGCGGCTACAAAAACTCAAAGCAAAAAAAAGGCACATAACAGTGATTAAACTGTTAAGAATAGTACAACTTAACACACCACTCATATCTGGTGGACCATTAAATTGCACGCGCAGTGCCCCAAATTTGAAGGAGGAGGACCGACCAAGCATCTTTATCCATCTCTTGGTTGCTCTAAATTATCTCTGGATTCCATCTATGCCATACCTGTAGTTTATTGTGCAAAAGGGTGGCATATGTGGTGTTTCATGCTGTTGTGCCTGTTGAGGGTCGTGGCCCATGGTATTAAAAGGCTGAAGGAGAACGACATGTACTGGGTGTCCAAGCACATTTTTTGTTAAATGTTCCCGGTTCCTCTCAATTATCTCCGGGTTCCTCAAATCAATGCCATACCTGTACTCGATTGTGCAAAAGGATGGCATATGTGGTGTTTCATGCTGTTGTGCCTGTTGAGGTTCATGGGCCATCCCATTTAAAAGGCTGAAGGAGAACAAAGTGTACTGGTTGTCCAAGCATCTTTTTCCATCTCCCGGTTCCTAAAAATTATCTCCAGGTTTCTAAAATCAATGCTTTACCTGTTCTCTATTGTTCAAAAGGATGCCATATGTCCTCTTTCCTGCTGTTGTTTTTGTTGAGGGTCCTGGACCCTCTTATAAAAAGGCTGAAGTAGAAAGAAGTGTACTGGGTGTCCAATCATTTTTTTGGTTCAATTTCCCGGTTCCAACAAATTATCTCTGGGTTTCTAAAATCAATGCTGTACATGTACTCTATTGTTCAAAAGGATGCCATATGTCCTCTTTCCTGCTGTTGTTTTTGTTGAGGGTCCTGGACCCTCTTATAAAAAGGCTGAAGTAGAAAGAAGTGTACTGGGTGTCCAATCATTTTTTTTGTTCAATTTCCCGGTTCCAACAAATTATCTCCGGGTTTCTAAAATCAATGCCTTACCTGTAATCTATTATTCAAAAGGATGCCATATGTCCTCTTTCCTGCTGTTGTTTCTGTTGAGGGTCCTGGACCCTCTTATAAAAAGGCTGAAGGAGAAGGAAGTGTACTGGGTGTCCAATCATTTTTTTGGTTCAATTTCCCGGTTCCAACAAATTATCTCTGGGTTTCTAAAATCAATGCTGTACCTGTACTCTATTGTTCAAAAGGATGCCATATGTCCTCATTCCTGCTGTTGTTTTTGTTGAGGGTCCGGGACCCTCTTATAAAAAGGCCGAAGGAGAACGGCCTGTACTGTACTGGGTGTCCAAGCATGTTTTTTTGTTCAATTTCACGGTTCCTAAAAATTAACTCCGTGTTCCTAAAATCAATGCCATACCTGTACTCTATTGTTCAAAAGGATGGCATATGTGGTGTATCATTCTGTTGTGACTGTTGAGGGTCGTGGGCCATCGTATAAAACGGCTGAAGGAGAACGACCTGTACTGCCTTGCTGCTCCTTTTAGGCAGGCCAGCTATTTGCATACATGCCCACAGACTCTGTAACGGATGCCTCTTTTAGGGAGAGGTGCAGCCATAATGCAGGGTCAGAACCTCTGCCTGAAACTGGTATACTCGATTTTGCGAAAGGAAGTAACCTTACCATGGTTCCCTGACCGCACGTCTTGTTGTTATATTTTGTTGAGGGTAATCATGATGGCCATGTAGACCACCCCCGAGAAGCCTTGAAGTAACAGGGATGAAAGTGCTAAGAATAGTCCTACTTTACACAACCGAGTTAGCCATGGAGCTTAGTCCAAGACCGCATGCCTTTTTTTTTTGTTTGGTGCGGCTAATCATGCAGGCCATATAGACCTTCCACCATACGGTGTTGTAACAGGTATTAAACTAATAAGAACAGTACTACCAAAATACAGCCAATTAACGGGCTTTCAAGAGCCAAGGTTTTATTGTTGTACTTTGTTAGGCTAATCATGATGGCCATGTAGACCATCCCGAGAGGCCTGGAAGTAAGAGGGATGAAAGTGCTAAGAATAGTACTACTTTAAACAACTGAGTTAGCCATGGGTCTTAGTCCAAGACCGCATGTCTTTTTTTTTTTGGTTTGGTGCGGCTAATAATCATGCAGGCTATATAGACCTTCCACCATTCGGTGTTGTAACAGTTATTAAACTAATAAGAACAGTACTACCAAAATAAAGCCAATTAACAGGCTTTCAAGAGCCAAGGTTTTATTGTTGTACTTTGTTAGGATAATCATGATGGCCATGTAGACCACCCCCAAGAGGCCTGGAAGTTACAGGGATGAAAGTGCTAAGAATAGTAGTACTTAACACAACCGAGTTAGCCATGGGTCCCAGTCCAAGACCGCATGTCTTGTTATTTTGTTTGGTGCGGCTAATTATCATGCAGGCCATATAGACCTCCCACCATTCGGTGTTGTAACAGGTATTAAACTAATAAGAACAGTACTACCAAAATAAAGCCAATTAACAGGCTTTCAAGAGCCAAGGTTTTATTGTACTATGTTAGGCTAATAATGATGGCCATGTAGACCACCCCCGAGAGGCCTGGAAGTAACAGGGATGAAAGTGCTAAGAATAGTACTACTTTAAACAACTGAGTTAGCCATGGGTCTTAGTCCAAGAACGCATGTCTTTTTTTTGGTTTGGTGTGGCTAATCATGCAGGCCATATAGACCTCCCACCATTCGGTGTTGTAACAGGTATTAAACTAATAAGAACAGTACTACCAAAATAAAGCCAATTAACAGGCTTTCAAGAGCCAAGGTTTTATTGTACTATGTTAGGCTAATAATGATGGCCATGTAGACCACCCCCGAGAGGCCTGGAAGTAACAGGGATGAAAGTGCTAAGAATAGTACTACTTTAAACAACCGAGTTAGCCATGGGTCTTAGTCCAAGAACGCATGTCTTTTTTTGGTTTGGTGCGGCTAATCATGCAGGCCATATAGACCTCCCACCATTAGGGGTTGTAACAGGTATTAAACTAATAAGAACAGTACTACTTAACACAACCGAGTTACCATGGGTCCCAGACCGCATGTTTTGTTGTTGTACTTTGTTAGGATAATCATGATGGCCATGTAGACCTCCCCCGAGAGGCCTGGAAGTAACAGGGATGAAAGTGCTAAGAATAGTACCTCCCCCGATAGGGTGAGTAACAGTTATTAAAATGCTAAGAACAGTACTACTTAACACAAACTTACCATGGGTCACAGACCGCATGTCTTATTATTATATTTTGTTAGGGTAATCATGCAGGCCATATATACCTCCCCCGATAGGGTGAGTAACAGGTATTAAAATGCTAAGAACAGTAATAATTAACACAACCTAGTTACCATGGGTCCCAGACCGCATGTCTTGTTATTATATTTTGTAAGGGTAATCATGAAGGCCATATAGACCTCCCCCGATAGGGTGAGTAACAGGTATTAAAATGCTAAGAACAGTACTACTTAACACAACCTTACCATGGGTCCCAGAGCATATGTCTTATTATTATATTTTGTTAGGGTAATCATGAAGGCCATATAGACCGCCCCCGATAGGGTGAGTAACAGGTATTAAAATGCTAAGAACAGTACTACTTAACACAGACTTACCATGGGTCCTAGAGCATATGTCTTATTATTATATTTTGTTAGGGTAATCATGCAGGCCATATAGACCTCCCCCGATAGGGGGAGTTACAGAGATTAAAGTGCTAAGAATAGTACTACTTAAAACACAACCTAGTTACCATGGGTCCCAGACCGCATGTCTTATTATTATATTTTGTCAGGGTTATCAGGCAGGCCATATAGACCTCCCCCGATAGGGGGGGTAACAGGGATTAAAGTGCTAAGAAAAGTACTAATTAACACAAGCTAGTTACCATGGGTCCCACACCGCGTGTCTTGTTGTTATACTTTGTCAGGGTAATCATGCAGGCCATATAGACCTCCCCCGATAGGAGGAGTTACAGGGATGAAAGTGCTAAGAATAGTACTACTTTACACAACCTAGTTACCATGGGTCCCAGACCGCATGTTTAATTATTATACTTTGTCAGGGTAGTTATATATTTAACAAATGTATCTATGTATCTTCTATCAATTCTATCTATCAATCTATGTATATCTATCTATCCTATCTATCTATCTTGTGTCCGGACTGTTTTGAGACAGCCAATTGTGTTTTTGACAAATTTGACGTAGGAGGACAGACCAATCACAGGGATTAAACTGCTAAGAATAGTAATACTTAAGAAAGCCTAGTTAGACCAGAACCACCATGGGTCCCAGACCGCATGTTTGGTTGTTATACTTTGTCAGGGTAATCATGCAGGCCATATAGACCTCCCCTGATAGGGGGAGTAACCGGGATTAAAGTGCTAAGAATAGTACAACTTAACACAACCTAGTTAACACTAGTTCCCA
Source organism: Bombina bombina (assembly GCF_027579735.1). Lineage (NCBI taxonomy): Eukaryota > Metazoa > Chordata > Amphibia > Anura > Bombinatoridae > Bombina > Bombina bombina. The sequence goes on along the minus strand of NC_069500.1, from coordinate 783,672,001 downwards.
GACCACATGTCTTATTGTTATATTTTGGTAAGGTAATCATGCAGGCCATATAGACCTCCCCCGATAGGGGGAGTAACAGGGATTAAAGTGCTTAGAAAAGTACTACTTAACACAACCTAGTTACCATGGGTCCCAGAACGCGTTTCTTGTTGTTATACTTTGTCATGGTAATCATGCAGGCCATATAGACCTCCCCCGATAGGAGGAGTTACAGGGATGAAAGTGCTAAGAATAGTACTACTTTACACAACCTAGTTACCATGGGTCCCAGACCGCATGTTTAATTATTATACTTTGTCAGGGTAGTTATATATTTAACAAATGTATCTATGTATCTTCTATCAATTCTATCTATCAATCTATGTATATCTATCTATCCTATCTATCTATCTTCTGTCCGGACTGTTTTGAGACAGCCACTTGTGTTTTTGACAAATTTGAAGTAGGAGGACAGACCAATCACAGGGATTAAACTGTGAAGAATAGTAATACTTAAGAAAACCTAGTTATACCAGTACCACCATGGGTCCCAGACCGCATGTTTTGTTGTTATACTTTGTCAGGGTAATCATGCAGGCCATATATACCTCCCCTGATAGGGGGAGTTACAGGGATGAAAATGCTAAGAATAGTACTACTTAACACAACATAGTTACCATGGGTCCCAGAACGCATGATTTGTTGTTATACTTTGTCAGGTTAATCATGCAGGCCATATAGACCTCCCTTGATAGGGGGAGTAACAGGGATTAAAGTGCTAAGAATAGTACAACTTAACACAACCTAGTTAACATTAACAGTGGTTCCCAGACCGCATGTCTTGTTGTTAGATTTTTTCAGGATAATCAGGCAGGCCATATAGACCTCCCCCGATAGGGGGAGTAACAGGGATTAAAGTGCTAAGAATAGTAAAACTTAACACAACCTAGTTAACAGTGGTTCCAATCCCAGACCGCATGTCTTGTTGTTATATTTTGCCAGGATAATCAGGCACGCCATATAGAGCTCCGCCGATAGGGGGAGTAACAGGGATTAAAGTGCTAAGAATAGTACTACTTAACACAACCTAGTTACCATGGGTCCCAGACCGCATGTTTTGTTGTTATACTTTGTCAGAGTAATCATGCAGGCCATATAGACCTCCCTTGATAGGGGGAGTAACAGGGATTACAGTTCTAAGAATAGTACTACTTAACACAATCTAGTTACCATGGGTCCCACACCGCATGTTTTGTTGGTATACTTTTTCAGGGTAATCATGAAGGCCATATAGACCTCCACCGAAAGGGGGAGAAAGAGGGATTAAACTGCTAAGAAAAGTTTTACTTAACACAACCTACTTACCATGGGTCCCAGACAGCATGTCTTGTTATATTTTGTCAGGGTAATCATGCAGGCCATATAGACCTCCCCCGATAGGAGGAGTTACAGGGATGAAAGTGCTAAGAATAGTATTACTTAACACAACCTAGTTACCATGGGTCCCAGACCGCATGTTTTGTTATTATACTTTGTCAGGGTAATCATGCAGGCCATATAGACCTCCCTTCATAGGGGGAGTAACAGGGATTAAAGTTCTAAGAATAGTACTACTTAACACAACCTAGTTACCATGGGTCCCACACCGCATGTTTTGTTGTTATACTTTGTCAGGGTAATCATGCAGGCCATATAGACCTCCACCGAAAGGGGGAGTAAGAGGGATTAAACTGCTAAGAAAAGTTTTACTTAACACAACCTAGTTACCATGGGTCCCAGACCGCATGTTTAATTATTATACTTTGTCAGGGTAATTATATATCTATATATCTAACAAATCTATCTATTTATCTTCTATCGATTCTATCTAACTATCAATCTATGTATATCTATCTATCTTATCTATCTATCTCGTGTCCGGACTGTTTTGAGACAGCGTTTTTTGTTTTTGAACAGGTTGTAGTAAACTGCTAAGAATAGTACTACTTAACACACCACGGGTCCCAGACCGCATGTCTTATTGTTATACTCTGTCAGGGAAATTATATATCTTTCAAATCTATCTATTTATCTATCAAATCGATCTAACTATCAAAGGTATCTATCAAATGTATATTGCATCTATTGATCGATGTAATTTGTATCTATAGAATGTATATTACATCTTTTGATTGATGTAATTCATATCTATCAAATGTATATTGCATCTTTGGATCGATAACATTCGTATCTATCAAATGGATGTTGCATCTATTGATCGATGTAATTCGTATCTATCAAATGTATATTGCATCTATTGATCTATGTAATTTGTATCAATCATATTTATATTGCATCGATTGAGCTATGTAATCTATGTATCTATCTATCAAATCTATCTATCTCGTGGTTGTGCAAATGGACTGTTTGCGGTTGTTTGCGGTGCGTTACACTTGGGGTTTGGTCTGTCACTGTGAAGCGGGTGTAACCCTTACACTACCTGATCGATACGACATCATAACTGATGTTTTAAAGCACGTTATTGCAAACAATTTAGGAATGTTAGGTGATTTAGGCCCTTTATGGGTTAAAAGCAGACTCTGCATCAACTATGTAATTTTCCATGGGAGTTGTGACATGGATCCCGCTCCAGCATGCCACAGTCCAGGTGTTAGTCCCCTTGAAACAACTTTTCCATCACTATTGTGGCCGTAAAGAGTCCTTGTAGGTTTTAAAGTTCGCCTGCCTATTGAAGTCAATTAAAAGAAATTTTTAAGTTCGCGACATCACTATAAACTACTACAAATAATGATTAACAGTGGAAATCAACTAATTCCAAGACTGTGGAAATAAGAATCAATTCCCACGCTAGCTCAATGGATACAAGAGATACAACTCAATCTCAAGTTGGAAAGATATCACTATCTTTTAATGAACAAATTAGACACTCATGCAGAGATATTGTTTCTGTGGGATTATACAGGGAGTGCAGAATTATTAGGCAAATGAGTATTTTGACCACATCATCCTCTTTATGCATGTTGTCTTACTCCAAGCTGTATAGGCTCGAAAGCCTACTACCAATTAAGCATATTAGGTGATGTGCATCTCTGTAATGAGAAGGGGTGTGGTCTAATGACATCAACACCCTATATCAGGTGTGCATAATTATTAGGCAACTTCCTTTCCTTTGGCAAAATGGGTCAAAAGAAGGACTTGAACAGGCTCAGAAAAGTCAAAAATAGTGAGAAATCTTGCAGAGGGATGCAGCACTCTTAAAATTGCAAAGCTTCTGAAGCGTGATCTTCGAACAATCAAGCGTTTCATTCAAAATAGACAACAGGGTCGCAAGAAGCGTGTGGAAAAACCAAGGCGCAAAATAACTGCCCATGAACTGAGAAAAGTCAAGCGTGCAGCTGCCAAGATGCCACTTGCCACCAGTTTGGCCATATTTCAGAGCTGCAACATCACTGGAGTGCCCAAAAGCACAAGGTGTGCAATACTCAGAGACATGGCCAAGGTAAGAAAGGCTGAAAGACGACCACCACTGAACAAGACACACAAGCTGAAACGTCAAGACTGGGCCAAGAAATATCTCAAGACTGATTTTTCTAAGGTTTTATGGACTGATGAAATGAGAGTGAGTCTTGATGGGCCAGATGGATGGGCCCGTGGCTGGATTGGTAAAGAGCAGAGAGCTCCAGTCCGACTCAGACGCCAGCAAGGTGGAGGTGGAGTACTGGTTTGGGCTGGTATCATCAAAGATGAGCTTGTGGGGCCTTTTCGGGTTGAGGATGGAGTCAAGCTCAACTCCCAGTCCTACTGCCAGTTTCTGGAAGACACCTTCTTCAAGCAGTGGTACAGGAAGAAGTCTGCATCCTTCAAGAAAAACAGGACAATGCTCCATCACACGCGTCCAAGTACTCCACAGCGTGGCTGGCAAGAAAGGGTATAAAAGAAGAAAATCTAATGACATGGCCTCCTTGTTCACCTGATCTGAACCCCATTGAGAACCTGTGGTCCATCATCAAATGTGAGATTTACAAGGAGGGAAAACAGTACACCTCTCTGAACAGTGTCTGGGAGGCTGTGGTTGCTGCTGCACGCAATGTTGATGGTGAACAGATCAAAACACTGACAGAATCCATGGATGGCAGGCTTTTGAGTGTCCTTGCAAAGAAAGGTGGCTATATTGGTCACTGATTTGTTTTTGTTTTGTTTTTGAATGTTAGAAATGTATATTTGTGAATGTTGAGATGTTATATTGGTTTCACTGGTAAAAATAAATAATTGAAATGGGTATATATTTGTTTTTTGTTAAGTTGCCTAATAATTATGCACAGTAATAGTCACCTGCACACACAGATATCCCCCTAAAATAGCTATAACTAAAAACAAACTAAAAACTACTTCCAAAACTATTCAGCTTTGATATTAATGAGTTTTTTGGGTTCATTGAGAACATGGTTGTTGTTCAATAATAAAATTAATCCTCAAAAATACAACTTGCCTAATAATTCTGCACTCCCTGTAGACCCACTTAGGGCCCTACCATGACTCCTTTGTATACACTAATCAACTACATACAGACTACTCAAGACGAATCCCTCTACTTTCCTAAGACAACGTCGTGTTCTAAGGGTTGCCACGGACTTTCACACTCCAGGCTTAGATGTTAATACTCCTTAATGTCATATTGCTTTGATACCAGATGTATTTGTTTAGATGAAAACACACGGTTACATGTATGCTTCGACCAAGAATTAATGGACACACATGGAAATTATAACTGTTCAATGTTTATTGTTACTAGTTTACTTTGGTTATTTTGTTACAAAAAAAGAAGGAAAAATTGTGAAAATGCAAGGCCCTCAATGTTGGGAACTTTGCTGATTCATCTTTCAAAGGGGTTCTACAGTTTGGACTCTATTGAACGCCTTATGGACTCACTTATCTGAGATATGTATGGACTCTATATTTAACACGAGGCCTAAGCCTTTAATCTTTGTTTTGCAAATGATCATCATATTTTTTTTTTTGACACATGTATGTTTTAAACAGAAATAAACAATTTTTCCTTAAAAAAAATAAATAATAATAATATAAGGAACCCTTGTCCTCATAATTTAAGGGCGAATTGCACGGCATAATGAAAATTAGCATCTTGCATCTTTTTAACACCTATTGATACTTTTCATGAGTTTTTATGGACAATAACATTTGGATTTCTACAGCCTAAATTCAATATGCATTTCAAATGCTTATTTTATTGAGCACTTTGTTGTATGTGTGTAGCTCCCCACTGCAAATGTAGATTACACTGTGCAATTAGTTTCAGTCAAATTTAGTTTTCGGCCGAATGTTGGCTGATTCGGAGATTTGGATGAATCCGAATTTCTATATTGACACCATAACTAAAATCCCGAAAAATTCTGAAAACTAAAAAATCTGAATTTTTCATTGATTGTATCTAAACCACCGTCCCCCTACATCGCCAACACTAAATAAAACTATTAACTCTTAAACCGCCGTCCCCCCACATCGCTAACACAAAATAAACCTATTAACCCCTAAACCACCGTCTCCCTACATCGCCAGCACTAAATAAACCTATTAAATCTAAACTGCCGTTCCCCAAGTCGTAAACACTAAATAAAGCTATTAACCTATAAACTGCCGTACCCCCACATTGCTAACACTAAATAAATATATTAACCCCTAAACCGCCGCCCCCCCACATCATCTCCAACACTAAATAAACCTATTAACCTCTAAACCACCATCCCCCCACATCGCCAACACTAAATAAACCTATTAACCTCTAAACCACCATCCCCCCACGTTGCCAGCACTAAATAAAGCTATTAACTCCTAAACCACTGTCCCCCACATTGCCAGCACTAAATAAAGCTATTAACTCCTAAACCGCCATCCCACCACATCGTCAACACTAAATAAACCTATTTTCCAAATCGGCACCATAACTAAAATCCCGAAAAATTCAGAAAACTAATAAATCAGTTTTCAAATTTTTGGATCCATTCTTTATTTATATTCAGATCACCGACTCTAAATAAACCTATGAAGCCTTAAACCGCCATCCCCCCACATTGCAAACACTAAATAAACCTTTCAACTCCTAAACTGCCGCCCCCACATCGCCAACACTAAATAAACCTATTAACTCTTAAACCACCATCCCCCACATCGTGACTTCCTAACTAAACCTATTAACCCCTAAACCACTGCCCCGACATCGCAAACACTAAATAAAATTATTAACCTCTAAACTGCCATCCCCTCAAAACTCAGCTACCTAAATTAAACTATTAAACCCTGAACCTAACACCCCCTAACTTAACATAATTAAAATACACCTAAATTAAAGCTACAATTACTAACTACCTATTTAAAAATAAATACAAACTTACCTGTGAAATAAAAATAAAAACTAATGCCTAGATTACGAGTTTTGTCAGTAAAGACCTGCGGGGCTAACAAGGCTTTTTTTCCAGCGCTCCCTTAAGCCAACGCTGGTATTACGAGTTTTCTGAATGGCTGCGTTAGCCTCAGAAAAGTGAGCGTTGAGCCAAATCTAGCTCCACTTCAACCCTCAATACCAGTGTTGCTTACGGTAGCGGTAAGCTGGAAAAACGTGCTTGTGCACGATTTCCCCATAGGAAACAATGGGGCTGAGCTGGCTGAAAAAAACCTAACACCTGCAAAAAAGCAGCGTTCAGCTCCTAACGCAGCCCCATTGTTTCCAATGGGGAAACACTTTCTAAGTCTACACCTAACACCCTAACATGAACCCTGAGTCTAAACACCCCTAATCTTACACTTATTAACCCCTAATCTGCCACTCCTGCTACCGCTGACACCTGCATTATACTATTAACCCCTAATCTCCCGCTCCGGACACCGCCGCCACCTACATTATCCATATGAACCCCTAATTGCTGCCCCCAACATCGCCGACACCTATATCATATTTATTAACCCCTAATCTGCCACACCCAATGTCGCCGCCACCTACCTAAATTTATTAACCCCTAATCTGCCGACCGGACATTGCCGCCACTATAATAAATGTATTAACCCCTAAACCGCCGCAATCCCGCCTCGCAAACACTATAATAAATTGTATTAACCCCTAATCTGCCCCCCCATGTCGCCACCACCTACCTACAATTATTAACCCCTAATATCCCTCCCACAACGTCGCCGCTACTATAATAAAGTTATTAACCCCTAAACCTAAGTCTAACCCTAACCCTAACCCTAACACCCCCCTAAGTTAAATATAATTTAAATAAAACTAAATACATTTACTATAATTAAATAAATTATTCCTATTTAAAAATAAATACCTATAAAATAAACCATAAGATAGCTACAATATAACTAATAGTTACATTGTAGCTATTTTAGGGTTTATATTCATTTTACAGGCATTTTTGTATTTATTTTAACTAGGTACAATAGTTATTACATAGTTAATAACTATTTAATAGCTACCTAGTTAAAATAACTACAAATTTACCTGTAAAATAAATCCTAACCTAAGTTACAAATACACCTAACACTACACTATCAATAAATTAATTAAATAAATTAACTACAATGATCTAAACTAAAATACAATTAAATAAACTAAACTATAGTACAAAAAAACAAACACTAAATTACAAAAAATAAAAAAATATTACAAGAATTTTAATCTAATTACACCTAATCGAAACCCCCTAATAAAATAAAAAAGCCCCCCAAAATAATAAAATTCCCTACCCTATACTAAATTACAAAAGTAATCAGCTCTTTTACCAGCCCTTAAAAGGGCTTTTTGCGGGGCATTGCCCTAAAGTAATGAGCTCTTTTACCTGTAAAATAAAATACAAGACCCCCCCAACATTACAGCCCACCACCCACACACCCCTACTCTAAAACCCACCTGATCCCCACTTAAATAAACCTAACACTAACCCCTGAAGATCACCCTACCTTGTGTTCACTCAGCCGGGCACCGATGGGCCAGAAGAGGACATCCGGACATCCGGATTGAAGTTCAATCCGATTGGCTGATTGGATCAGCCAATAGAATTGACCTCACATTCTATTTTATTAGGGGCTTAGATTAGGTGTAATTAGATTAAAATTCTTGTAATATTTTTTTATTTTTTGTAATTTAGTGTTTGTTTGTTTTTGTACTATAGTTTAGTTTATTTAATTGTATTTTAGTTTAGATCATTGTAGTTAATTTATTTAATTGATTTATTGATAGTGTACTGTTAGATGTATTTGTAACTTAGGTTAGGATTTATTTTACAGGTAATTTTGTAATTATTTTAACTAGATAGCTATTAAATAGTTATTAACTATTTAACTATTGTACCTAGTTAAAATAAATACAAAGTTGCCTGTAAAATAAATATAAACCCTAAAATAGCTACAATGTAACTATTAGTTATATTGTAGCTATCTTATGGTTTATTTTATAGGTAAGTATTTATTTTTAAATAGGAATAATGTATTTAAATATAGTAAATTTATTTTGTTTTATTTAAATTATATTTAACTTAGGGGGGTGTTAGGGTTAGGGTTAGACTAGGTGGCGGCGACATTGGGGGTGGGAGATTAGGGGTTAATACAATTTATTATAGTGTTTGCAAGGCGGGATTGCGGTGGTTTAGGGGTTAATACATTTATTATAGTGGCGGCGATGTCCAGTCGGCAGATTAGGGGTTAATAAGTGTAGGTAGGTGGTGGCGATGTGGGGGGGGCAGATTAGGGCTTAATAAATATAATATAGGTGTCAGCGATGTTAGGGACAGCAGATTAGAGGTTCATAGCTATAATGTAGGTGGCGGCGGTGTCCGGTCGGCAGTTTAGGGGTTAAATAATTTGATTATAGTGTTTGCGATGTGGGGGGGCCTCGGTTTAGGGGTTCATAGGTAGTTTATGGGTGTTAGTGTACTTTGTAGCACTAGAGTTAAGATTTTTATGTTCCGGCGTTAGCCCATAAAACTCTTAACTACTGACTTTTTTATGCGGTAGGAGTTTTGGAGGTAGAGGCTCTAACGCTCACTTCTTCCAAGACTTGTAATACCAGTGTTAGGCAAATCCCATTAAAAAGATAGGATACGCAATTGACGTAAGGCGATTTGCGGTAGCCTCGAGTCGCAGAAGAAAAGTGAGCGGTGAGCCTCTACCTGTCAGACTCGTAATACCAGCGTTAGATAAAAAGCAGCGTTAGGACCCCTTAACGCTGCTTTTTAAGGCTAACGCAGAACTCGTAATCTCGCCGTAAGCTAGTTACAATATTACTATTTACTTCCTACCTAGCTAAAATAAATACAAACTTTGTATTTGTAAGCTTGTATTTATTTTTAGATAGGTAGTTAGTTAGTAATTGTAACTTTAATTTAGGTGTATTTTTTTTTTTTTTTAATTTTACTTTATTGTTCTTCAAAAAAGTCATACAACATAACAAGAATGGATTAATGCAATCATGACTGTACATTGAAAAGTGATCGTGGGATACAAAGTTCAAATACATAGCCGGTATTGTTACCATTATATACCAGACTTGGTTATTCACATTATGACTCAAGCGGACGGCTCGAGTATAGAGTCCAAAAATTTCTTCTTGTTCAAATGACAGTCCATTCAATGAGGGGTAGTTATCAAGCCGTCAACCTCAAATACGCTGGAATTCCGCAGCGTATTTGTGGCGAGGCTGATTCGCCTTAGTTATCAAAGGCTAGAGACCGGCAAAAGTAGAATTTTGTGACGTAAGCTTCGATCCGCCGGACTCAGTCCGACACAGATCGATTCTTACGTCACTCCAGATGTTCCGCACACAAGTGCGGCATAATCTGACTACTTTTGCTAGTTATCAAAAAACTAGCAGGTACGCTCGTCACTTTTCCGGCCCAGCGTACCTGGTTTTCAATCCGCCGCCCTGGAGGTGGCGGATCCCATAGGAATCAATGGGAGTCTGACCATAGCGAAAGTACAAGTTCGCTGCTGCCCGACATCCCATTGATTTCTATGGGAAATGTCTACACCTAACACCCTAACATGTACCCCGAGTCTAAACACCGCTAATTCCCCCCCCCCCTACACCGCCGCAACTAAATAAATGTATTACCCCCTAAACCGCCGCTCCCGGAGCCCACCACAAGCTACTCTATACATATTAACCCCTAAACCGCCGCTCCCAGACCCCACCGCCACCTACATGATACCTATTAACCCCTATCCTGCCCCCCTATACCGCCGCCCTCTATAATAAAGTTATTTACCCCTATCCTGCTGATCTCGCACCTCGCCGCAACTAAATAAATAGTTTAACCCCTAAACCGCCGCTCCCGGACCCCGCCGCAACCTATATTAAACTTATTAACCCCTAATCTGCCCCCCTACACAGTCACCATCTACAATACATTTATTAACCCCTATCCTGCCCCCACTACACCGCCGCCACTGTAATAAATTTATTAACCCCTAAACCTAAGTCTAACACTAACCCTAAAAAAACCCTAACTTAAATATTAATTAAATTAATCTAAATAATATTTCTCTTATTAACTAAGTTAATCCTATTTAAAACTAAATACTTACCTTTAAAATAAACCCTAATATAGCTACAATATAACTAATAATTATATTGTAGCTATTTTAGGATTTATTTTTATTTTACAGGCAACTTTCAATTTATTTTAACTAGGTACAATAGCTATTAAATAGTTATTAACTATTTAATAGCTACCTAGCTAAAATAAAGAGAAATTTACCTGTAAAATAAATCCTAACCTAAGTTACAATTACACCTAACACTACACTATACTTTAATAAATTATTCCTATTTAAAACTAAATACTTACCTGTAAAATAAACCCTAAGATAGCTACAATGTAATTAATAATTACATTGTAATTATTTTAGGATTTATATTTATTTTACAGGTAACTTGGTATTTATTTTAGCTAGTTAGAATAGTTATTAAATAGTTATTAACTATTTAATAACTACCTAGCTAAAAGAAATACAAAATTTCCTGTAAAATAAATCCTAACCTAAGTTACAATTAAACCTAACACTACACTATCATTAAATTAATTAAATAAATTAACTACAAATAACTACAATTAAATACAATTACATATACTAACTAAAGTACAAAAAATAAAAAAAGCTAAGATACAAAAAATAAAAAAAATAAGTTACAAACATTTAAAAAATATTACAACAATTTTAAGCTAATTACACCTAATCTAAGCCCCCTAATAAAATAACAAAGCCCCCAAAAATAAAAAAAATAACCTATCCTATTCTAAATTTAAAAAGTTCAAAGCTCTTTTACCTTACCAGCCCTTAAAAGGTCCTTTTGCGGGGCATGCCCCAAAGAAAACTGCTCTTTTGCATGTAAAAGAAAAATACAACCCCCCCAACATTAAAACCCACCACCCACATACCCCTAATCTAACCCAAACCCCCCTTAAATAAACCTAACACTACCCCCCTGAAGATCATCCTACCTTGAGTCGTCTTCACTCAGCCGAGCCACCAATGGAACCAAAGAGGAGATCCGGAGCGGCAGAAGTGATCCTCCAAGATGGCGTCCCTTCAATTCAGATTGAGCTCGCATTCTATTGGCTGATCGGAACAGCCAATAGAATGCGAGCTCAATCTGATTGGCTGATTGGATCAGCCAATCGGATTGAACTTCAATCTGATTGGCTGATTCAATCAGCCAATCAGATTTTTCCTATCTTAATTCCGATTGGCTGATAGAATCCTATCAGCCAATCGGAATTGAAGGGACACCATCTTGGATGACGTCCCTTAAAGGAGCCTCCATTCGTCGTTAGTCCGTCGGGCCAGCAGGATGTTCCGCGTCGGAGGTCTGCAAGATGGATCCAGAAGAAAGAAGATTGAAGACCCCACTTGGAAGATGACATCGCCCGGATCGAAGACTTCTTCAGCGCCGCTTGGAAGATGACATCGCCCGGATGGAAGATTTCTTCAGCGCCGCTTGGAGGATCACTTCATCGGATGGAAGACTTCTTCAGCGCCCCTTGGAGGATCACTTCTGCCGCTCCGGATCTCCTCTTCGGTTCCATCGGTGTCTCGGCTGAGTGAAGACGACTCAAGGTAGGATGATCTTCAGGGGGGTAGTGTTAGGTTTATTTAAGGGGGGTTTGGGTTAGATTAGGGGTATGTGGGTGGTGGGTTTTAATGTTGGGGGGGTTGTATTTTTCTTTTACAGGCAAAAGAGCAGTTTTCTTTGGGGCATGCCCCGCAAAAGGCCCTTTTAAGGGCTGGTAAGGTAAAAGAGCTTTGAACTTTTTTAATTTAGAATAGGGTAGGGCATTTTTTTTATTTTGGGGGGCTTTGTTATTTTATTAGGGGGCTTAGATTAGGTGTTATTAGCTTAAAATTGTTGTAATATTTTTTAAATGTTTGTAACTTATTTTTTTTATTTTTTGTATCTTAGCTTTTTTATTTTTTGTACTTTAGTTAGTTTATGTAATTGTATTTAATTTTAGTTATTTGTAGTTAATTTATTTAATTAATTTAATGATAGTGTAGTGTTAGGTTTAATTGTAACTTAAGTTAGAATTTATTTTACAGGTAATTTTGTATTTCTTTTAGCTAGGTAGTTATTAAATAGTTAATAACTATTTAATAACTATTCTAACTAGCTAAAATAAATACCAAGTTACCTGTAAAATAAATATAAATCCTAAAATAGCTACAATGTAATTATTAATTATATTGTAGCTATCTTACGGCTAGATTTAGAGTTTTGTCGGTAACGACCCGCGTAGCTAACGCTGGCTTTTTTCTGGTCGCACCTTTTAAATACCTCTGGTATTGAGAGTTCACAGAATGGCTGCGTTAGGCTCCAAAAAGGGAGCGTACAGGCATATTTAACGCCACTGCAACTCTCGATACCAGAGTTGCTTACGGACGCGGCCAGCTTCAAAAACGTGCTCGTGCACGATTCCCCCATAGAAAACAATGGGGCTGTTTGAGCTGGAAAAAAACCTAACACCTGCAAAAAAGCCGCGTTCAGCTCCTAACGTAGCCCCATTGTTTCCTATGGGGAAACACTTCCTACGTCTGCACCTAACACTCTAACATTTTCCCCGAGTCTAAACACCCCTAACCTTACACTTATTAACCCCTATTCTGTCACCTTCACTATCGCTGACCCCTGCATATTATTATTAACCCCTAATCTGCCGCTCCGTAAACCGCCGCTACTTACATTATCCCTATGTACCCCTAATCTGCTGCCCCTAACACCGCTGACCCCTATATTATATTTATTAACCCCTAATCTGCTCCCCACAACGTCGCCTCCACCTGCCTACACTTATTAACACCTAATCTGCCGAGCGGACCGGACCGCTATTATAATAAAGTTATTAACCCCTAATCCGCCTCACTAACCCTATAATAAATAGTATTAACCCCTAATCTGCCCTCCCTAACATCGCTGACACCTAACTTCAAACATTAACCCCTAATCTGCCGACTGGAGCTCACCGCTATTCTAATAAATGTATTAACCCCTAAAGCTAAGTCTAACCCTAACACTAACACCCCCCTAAATTAAATATAATTTAAATCTAACGAAATTAATTAACTCTTATTAAATAAATTATTCCTATTTAAAGCTAAATACTTACCTGTAAAATAAATCCTAATATAGCTACAATATAAATTATATTTATATTATAGCTATTTTAGGATTTATATTTATTTTACAGGTAACTTTGTATTTATTTTAACCAGGTACAATAGCTATTAAATAGTTAAGAACTATTTAATAGCTAAAATAGTTAAAATAATTACAAAATTACCTGTAAAATAAATCCTAACCTAAGTTACAATTAAACCTAACACTACACTATCAATAAATTAATTAAATAAAATACCTACAATTACCTACAATTAAACCTAACACTACACTATCAATAAATTAATTAAATACAATATCTACAAATAACTACAATGAAATAAACTAACTAAAGTACAAAAAATAAAAAAGAACTAAGTTACAAAAAATAAAAAAATATTTACAAACATCAGAAAAATATTACAACAATTTTAAACTAATTACACCTACTCTAAGCCCCCTAATAAAATAACAAAGCCCCCCAAAATAAAAAAATGCCCTACCCTATTCTAAATTACTAAAGTTCAAAGCTCTTTTACCTTACCAGCCCTGAACAGGGCCCTTTGCGGGGCATGCCCCAAAGAATTCAGCTCTTTTGCCTGTAAAAAAAAACATATAATACCCCCCCCAACATTACAACCCACCACCCACATACCCCTAATCTAACCCAAACCCCCCTTAAATAAACCTAACACTAAGCCCCTGAAGATCTTCCTACCTTATTTTCACCATACCAAGTTCACTGATCGATCCAGAAGAGCTCCTCCGATGTCTTGATCCAAGCCCAAGCGGGGGGCTGAAGATGTCCATGATCCGGCTGAAGTCTTCATCCAAGCGGGAGCTGAAGAGGTCCATGATCCGGCTGAAGTCTTCTATCAACGGCATCTTCAATCTTCTTTCTTCCGGATCCATCTTGCAGACCTCCGACGCGGAACATCCTGCTGGCCCGACGGACTACCAACGAATGAAGGCTCCTTTAAGGGACGTCATCCAAGATGGCGTCCCTCGAATTCCGATTGGCTGATAGGATTCTATCAGCCAATCGGAATTAAGGTAGGAATATTCTGATTGGCTGATGGAATCAGCCAATCAGAATCAAGTTCAATCCGATTGGCTGATCCGATCAGCCAATCAGATTGAGCTCGCATTCTATTGGCTGTTCCGATCAGCCAATAGAATGCAAGCTCAATCTGATTGGCTGATCGGATCGGCCAATCGGATTGAACTTGATTCTGATTGGCTGATTCCATCAGCCAATCAGAATATTCCTACCTTAATTCCGATTGGCTGATAGAATCCTATCAGCCAATCGGAATTCGAGGGACGCCATCTTGGATGACGTCCCTTAAAGGAGCCTTCATTCGTCGGTAGTCCATCGGGCCAGCAGGATGTTCCGCGTCGGAGGTCTGCAAGATGGATCCGGAAGAAAGAAGATTGAAGATGCTGTTGATAGAAGGCTTCAGCCGGATCATGGACCTCTTCAGCTCCCACTTGGATGAAGACTTCAGCCGGATCATGGACATCTTCAGCCCCCCGCTTGGGCTTGGATCAAGACATCGGAGGAGCTCTTCTGGATCGATCGGTGAACCTGGTATGGTGAAGATAAGGTAGGAAGATCTTCAGGGGCTTAGTGTTAGGTTTATTTAAGGGGGGTTTGGGTTAGATTAGGGGTATGTGGGTGGTGGGTTGTAATGTTGGGGGGGGGTATTGTGTGTGTTTTTTTTACAGGCAAAAGAGCTGAATTCTTTGGGGGATGCCCCGCAAAGGGCCCTGTTCAGGGCTGGTAAGGTAAAAGAGCTTTGAACTTTAGTAATTTAGAATAGGGTAGGGCATTTTTTTATTTTGGGGGGCTTTGTTATTTTATTAGGGGGCTTAGAGTAGGTGTAATTAGTTTAAAATTGTTGTAATATTTTTCTGATGTTTGTAAATATTTTTTTATTTTTTGTAACTTAGTTCTTTTTTATTATTTGTACTTAAGTTAGTTTATTTCATTGTAGTTATTTGTAGATATTGTATTTAATTAATTTATTGATAGTGTAGTGTTAGGTTTAATTGTAGATATTTGTAGGTATTTAATTTAATTTATTTATTGATAGTGTAGTGTTAGGTTTAATTGTAACTTAGGTTAGTATTTATTTTACAGGTAATTTTGTAATTATTTTAACTATTTTAGCTATTAAATAGTTCTTAACTATTTAATAGCTATTGTACCTGGTGAAAATAAATACAAAGTTACCTGTAAAATAAATATAAATCCTAAAATAGCTATAATATAAATATAATTTATATTGTAGCTATATTAGGATTTATTTTACAGATAAGTGTTTAGCTTTAAATAGGAATAATTTATTTAATAAGAGTTAATTAATTTCGTTAGATTTAAATTATATTTAACTTAGGGGGGTGTTAGTGTTAGGGTTAGACTTAGCTTTAGGGGTTAATACATTTATTAGAATAGCGGTGAGCTCCAGTCGGCAGATTAGGGGTTAATGTTTGAAGTTAGGTGTCGGCGATGTTAGGGAGGGCAGATTATGGGTTAATACTATTTATTATAGGATTAGTGAGGCAGATTAGGGGTTAATAACTTTATTATAATAGCGGTGCGGTCCGCTCGGCAGATTAGGGGTTAATAAGTGTAGGCAGGTGGAGGCGACGTTGTGGGGGGCAGATTTGTGGTTAATAAATATAATATAGGGGTCGGCGGTGTTAGGGGCAGCAGATTAGGGGTACATAAGGATAACGTAAGTAGCGGCGCTTTGCGGTCGGCAGATTAGGGGTTAAGTATTGTAGGTAGCTGGCGGCGACGTTGTGGGGGGCAGGTTAGGGGTTAATAAATATAATACAGGGGTCGGCGGTGTTAGGGGCAGCAGATTAGGGGTACATAAGGATAACGTAGGTGGCGGTCGGCAGATTAGGGGTTAAAAAAATTTAATCGAGTGGCGGCGATGTGGGGGGACCTCGGTTTAGGGGTATATAGGTAGTTTTAGTGTACTTTAGAGCACAGTAGTTAAGAGCGTTATAAACCGGCGTTAGCCCAGAAAGCTCACTTCAGCCACGACTCTAAATACCGGAGTTAGAAAGATCCCATTGAAAAGATAGGATACGCAATTGACGTAAGGGGATCTGCGGTATGGAAAAGTCGCGGCTGAAAAGTGAGCGTTAGACCCTTTCCTGACTGACTCCAAATACCGGCGGTAGCCTAAAACCAGCGTTAGGAGCCTCTAACGCTGGTTTTCATGGCTACCACCAAACTCTAAATCTAGGCCTTAGGGTTTATTTTACAGGTAAATATTTAGTTTTAAATAGGAATAATTTATTTAAGTATAGTGTAGTGTTAGGTGTAATTGTAACTTAGGTTAGTTTTTATTTTACAGGTAAATTTCTCTTTATTTTAGCTAGGTAGCTATTAAATAGTTAATAACTATTTAATAGCTATTGTACCTAGTTAAAATAAATTGAAAGATGCCTGTAAAATAAAAATAAATCCTAAGATAGCTACAATATAATTATAATTTATATTGTAGCTATATTAGGGTTTATTTTAAAGGTAAGTATTTAGTTTTAAATAGGATTAATTTAGTTAATAAGATAAATATTCTTTAGATTTATTTAATTAATATTTAAGTTAGGGGGGTGTTAGGGTTAGTGTTAGACTTAGGTTTAGGGGTTAATAAATTTATTACAGTAGCGGCGGTGTAATGGGGGGCAGGATAGGGGTTAATAAATTTATTATAGGTGGCGACGGTGTAGGGGGGGCAGATTAGGGGTTAATAAGTTTAATATAGGTTGCGGAGGGGTCCGGGAGTAGCGGTTTAGGGGTTAAATTATTTATTTAGTTGCGGCGAGGTCCGGGATCGGCAGGATAGGGGTTAATAACTTTATTATAGAGGGTGGCGGTATAGGGGGGCAGGATAGGGGTTACTAGTTATAATGTAGGTAGCGGCGGTGTCCGGGAGTGGCGGTTTAGGGGTTAATACATTTATAAGAGTTGCGGCGGGGTCTAGGAGCAGTGGTTTAGGGGTTAATAACTTTATTGAGTTGAGGGGGGCTCCGGGGGCGCCGGTATAGGGGGTAGAACAGTGTAGTTTAGTGTGGGTGCTTAGTGACAGGCTAGCAAGAAAGCTGTCAAAAAGCCGAAGAGCAGCGAGATCGGATGAGTGATAACTCTCACAGTCCGCTGCTCATCGCCCCGTACTTGGTGCGCGGGTTTTTGACAGCTTTTTTTGATAACTTAGGCAAATTTTTGCAGGTCCGCGGCGGCGATGTGAGGCGAGCTTAGGCGGGCGTATTGGGCCGGCGAAGGCAGCAAAGTAGACACGTTGATAACTACCCCCCAATGTATCTGATTTTACTCACTTCAAGTTATTTTATCCACCTTGTGGAGCTTATCCCTATGGGGATTTATATATACAATTTAGGAAATTAAAACAAAAGAAAAACCACAAACAAACCAACAATGTAATACGTATAGTAAGTACTCTGCCAAAGGGATATCAACAGCTATGCAAACTACATCTTATTAAAAGGTTATCTTTGATTTGCACGATTAGCATATATATATTGTTCCCATAGAAATAACATATCATGGTAAAAATCTAGACGTCCCAGTTTAAAGTAATGAAGCCTCTCCAGTATTAGAGTGTTCTTTACCAGGTCTAACCAATCAGTAAGTGTGGGTATCTGCGTTTTCTTCCAGAACCTAGGTACTAGCCTTTTTGCTGCATTTATTAATATTTGGTACAAGCTTTTCCTAATTTTACAGGGTATGCGTGGATCAGCGTTGAACAGGATGCCCTCAGATGAGAGAATCAAGTCCATCCCTACAATTTTGTTAATTTGTTCATATACTTGAATCCAAAATGGGCATATTACGTTACAATCCCACCAGATATGGTACATTCTACCTTCTTGATCGCAGCCTCTCCAGCATCTATTACTGGTGTTGCTAAACATATGTTTCAGTTTGCTGGGGGTTAAATACCATCTAGTGAGAATCTTGATGTTTGTTTCAAGTACTGTTGCTGAATGTGCCGATTTTGCTGTCGCTTGGAACCACTTGGCCCATTGTTTGTGTGAGATTTCTTTCCCATCTAAGTGTATAATTAGGCTTAGTAAGGTATTGCGCTTGAAGCACATCTCTATACATCATAGAGATTACTTTTTTGGGGGGCTGTTGTGATGTGCATAGGTATTCGATTGTTGTGAGTGGTCTAAGCATGTCCTGTTTGTATTTATGTGTGTAAATGTAATGACGAACCTGATGATAGACAAACCAGGAGTTAAAATGTGTAAGACCTTGTGTCAACAAAGTAGTTCTCTGTGCTATCCGTCCCTGTTCTAGTACCGAAAAAAAACGGGGTCTGATCAATCAATTTTATTTGCGCCTGTGAGTTTTGCTTCGTCCCCAAAGAGCAGGGCGAGAGTTCTTTATTCTGATCTAATATTGTCAGTGGTGAATAAGGGGATGTTATGCGCTTATATTTGTTGCGGATTTCTAGCCAATCTGACCAAGTTTCTTTAATAATTGGGTAAGCAACAATAATTTCCATAGGGGTTTTTTGGGGGGCCCTGCAGAGTCCCCCCATTTGGGTAGTTTTCAGTAGCTATGATTCTAAGTGGACGCTTCTTTTATAGAAGTAATTTCCTTGTCTACACCACTCTACTACCCTATTTAGGGTAATCGCCAACTTATAGAGATGTAAGTTTGGGACCCCCATTCCCCCCTCATCTCTATGTCTATAAAGCGTATTCTTAGCTATTCTTGGCGGTCTTCTGTGCCATATATAGGTATCTATAATAGCTTGCATCTTACTGATATCTGGTGTAACACCTGGAATTGGTAATGCCTGCATAACATATAAGGCTTTCAGTAACAAGGTCATTTTAGTGGCTGCAATTCTCCCCAGCCAAGAAATGTTTTTTTTCGGAAGCCAAGAAGACACCAGGCTCTCAAATTCATCTAGCAGGCGACCATAATTACTTTTTCGCAAAATTTCTTTATTGCAGGATAGAAATATTCCCAGATATTTTAGTGCTTGGCTCTGAATTTTATACGGATACATCCCCTGAATCGCCCCACCTCCGCATCAGAGATATTTATCAGGTATAGTTCTGATTTATTAGCATTTATCAAGAAGTTAGACACTGCACCATAGGATTGTAATTCTTGTTGGATGTAGGGAAGGGATTGCAATGGGTCTGCTATGGTCATGAGAATATCATCGGCAAACATTGCCAATTTGTATGTTTGATCTTGTATGGTGATACCTTTTATTTTGGGGTTGTTACGGAGCTGTATAGCCAGTGGCTCCAGGGACAATATAAAAAAAATGGGGGAGAGGGGACATCCTTGTCTCGTGCCGTTTCGAATTTCGAAATGATCTGACAGGTCCCCATTGACCCTAATTTGTGCAGATGGATTAGAGTATAATGCAAGAATTTTTTGAATAGTTTTCATAGGGAATCCGAATTTTTGAAGGGTGGCCTGCAGAAAGGTCCAGTCTAACCTATCAAATGCTTTTTCAACATCGGTTGAGAGGTATATTGAGGGGATGTCTGATTTTTTTATATATTCCATCAAATTTAGTACTTTACATATGTTATCCTTAGCTTCTCTCTGTGGGACGAAACCGACCTGATCATGATGTATTAACTTAGGTAGAATTATGTTTATTCTATTTGCTATAATTTTGGCATATAATTTGAGGTCTACATTGAATAAGGAGATTGGTCGCAAATTTGCTGGGGTCACAGGCTTTTTGCCAGGTTTAGGAAGTACTGATATATGGGCTTGGATCATCGTGACGGGAAATACTACAGATTCTGATATTTGATTGAACATAGTCAGCAAGTATGGTGTAAGTTGAGCCCTGAATACTTTATAATACTGGGTGCTGAAGCCATCTGGTCCCGGGGCTTTCTCTGGCTTCATCTCCTTTATAGCTTCCAGTATCTCCCTATTGGAGACCGGGGCCTCCAACATGGATACTTCAGTGTCAGTAAGATTAGGCAGGGGTATACTATCCAGATATTTCTCACATTTTAACTTATGTGGGGCAGGTAGTCTATTGGGAAATAAATTATAAAGGCTGTGGTAATATGTTTTGAAGGAGTCCTTGATAGATTTAGTATCTTCTATTGTGGTATTATGTGCTGTTATAAGAGAATGAATATATGAGCCTGCATGTTGCTTTTTTAGGGCCCTAGCCAAGAGTTTTCCCGTTCTATTACCTTCGTCGTAAAATTTTTGTTTTATGTATAGTTGATGTCTTTGTGACTCCAGTTGTAAATGGATATTTAGGTTTTCCCTTTTTTCTTGGAGGACTCTAGCTAGACCACAGTCATCGGGGTTAAGTTTCAATAATAGATCTGCTTCAGAAACCTCTTGTGCTAATTTGAGATACTCTTTAATAGATTCTTTACATTTATGGGCTTTGATTTTAATAAATTCACCACAGATATAGGCCTTATGGGCCTCCCAAATCATTGTGGGACTAATGTCTGGTGTATTATTGAGTGTAAAATAAGTGTCTAAGTGTTCAGCGAGTGACTTCACTACTTTTGGATCGGCCAACAACGAGTTGTCTAGCCTCCATGAGAAAGGTTTGAGGGGGATAGCAGGCCATGTCATCAAACATTCGACTGATGAGTGGTCCGACCACACAGTATGCTTGATATTGACATATTTGACTAGTGATAATGCAATGTGGTCTACTAGTATATAATCGAGCCTTGAATAACTTTTTTGTGGGTTTGAAAAAAAAGTGTAATCTCGGGTTTGCGGGTGGGTGTATCTCCATGTATCATGAAGCACCGTAACTCCCTAATCTAGCTACAAAATAAACCTAACACCTAACGCATGCGCAATGTCTATCTACCTGTCAACCGCGATCCCCCGCTGCAATCCCTAATAAAATATTTAACCCCTAAACCGCCGCTCCCGGACCCCACCGCCATCTACATAAACTAAGCCCCTTGATATCTTTCCATATGGAATGGAGCATCTTTTGATTGTGTCGAGTGGTGGGATTAGAGCTATCCAATTCAGGCACTAAGGGAATATTGAGGTCTCCTGCAACAATCAAAGGACCCTTAGTTAGGTCAGCTATTTTATTTGAAAAGCGGGAAAAAAACTGGTCTTGTCCTGTGTTAGTTGCGTATAAGTTAATAATAGTCACTGGTTTGCCAAACATCAGGCCCATGATGCCTAAATATCTACCCTCCCTATCTTTGTCGATATGTTGAAGTTTAAACGGGATAGATCTGTGTATTAATATACTGACACCATTAGTCTTTTTATGGGAGTTTGTGCTATGAAAGTGTTGTGGGTAATGCGAGGAAAAATACTTAGGTAAACTACTAGTTTTAAAGTGCGTTTCTTGCAATAATAGTATTTCACCCCCTCTTCTACGGAGGTCTCGAATAGCCATCAACCTCTTATTAGGGCAGTTAAGACCCCTTACATTTTGGGTTATAAGCCGTATAGTTTGTGTGTTAAAGTTTGTCATCCCGTATATTAAGTACTAACAAAGCTTCTATATTATGACCCCTAATATTGTCAGCAGATTCAGTTTTAAAATGTACCCAGTGGCAGAGTGTAGAGATACAGGTTAAACAAAATACAATCAAAACAATCTTTGCACAACTGGTGCAACTAAAAAGAACAAAAAACAGCATTCTTTAAAGGGGGAACACAAACCCCTAAAGGGCATCTTAATTTTATCTCAGATTATATGCATGTAGTATGCCTTATGTTATAACAAGAAAAGAAAAAACCTGGAATTGATCTTTACATAGTAAACTAGGGAAACTAATTTTAAGTCAGCTTACAACTTCTACCAGTAGGCAATCTTAATACAGTGGTATGCAATACAATATAGATCTACAACATCCAATGAGGCGAGGTATATTTATCAGCTAAATACTTTACCTCATCCATCTCTTTACTCAGATGTACAGTTGTCATCAGCCGGTAAGGGTCTCTCCTCCCATCTCTGGACACTAGGCCCCATCCATCCAAGCCTCCCCATCTTAAAATACCGGGGCGGGCCAGGACAGGTGAGTGCCCGAGTCTAGGGATGTAGTGTCATCAAGCACATTTCATAATAAGCAAGTGTATAACATTTACCATCTTATAAAAGTTCACCTTCCCAGGGTATTTGAATGTCCAGCACCCTGGAGTCCTTAGATTTTGTAGCTGGTGTTTAACTCCATTCTGCTCTTTGGGGGAGTGGTGGTGCTTGATGTGCTCCCGCTGACTCCAGCTCATGAGTTTCACCCTGCGTTTCTGGAAGGGTGATGTCTAGATCCTTACAGATTCGTGTTATGTCTTCCATCGTGCTGCAAACCAATCTTCTGCCTTTCCATGGTATTTGCAAATTAAATGGGTGACCCCATCTATATGGAATGTTGAGCTGCCGCAGTTTTGCTGTGAGGTGTTTGAATTCCCGCCTTTTCTGCAGGGTTTTTGGAGTCAAATCTTCGTATAATTGTATAGGTTCTGCTCTAAACCTGAGCGGATATTTCTGTCGGGCTTTCTTCATGATTTCTTCTTTGATCTGGTAGCTTGTAATTTTCACAATGACGTCTCTTGGTGGTTGGTCTCCTAATGGTTTTGCTTGCAATGCTCTATGGAATCTATCCAATGCTATAGTGGCTTCAGGTTCAACTCCAATGATAGATGTAAAAAGACCTTGTAGGTAATCTTCCAATTCTGCTGGGGTTACAGTTTCCGGGATTCCCCTGATTCTAATGTTGCTGCGATGACTCCGATTTTCCAAATCGTCCATTTTGTTTTCCATTTGTGAGATTTGGGGCTCGATCCGATAAAAATCGTCGCCCGCAAAAGCCGGCGACGCCAATAGAAGTTACGCGCGTATATTTCTGCCGTCGCCCGTAGTTTTTTGGGCCATAGGCAGGTATACCAAACCAGTGCAGTTTGGTATCCAATATACAGCGTAAGGACTTACGTGGCGTAAATGGAGAAATCTTACTCCATTTTCACCTCGCAACAAAAAGCAGCCGTAAGAAGCCTTACGCTGACTATTGGAGCCCCGTAACTCCCTAATCTAGCTACAAAATAAACCTAACACCTAACGCATGCGCAATGTCTATCTACCTGTCAACCGCGATCCCCCGCTGCAATCCCTAATAAAATATTTAACCCCTAAACCGCCGCTCCCGGACCCCACCGCCATCTACATAAACTAACCCCCTACTGTGAGCCCCAAAAAAATGCCACCATCTAACTGATCTATCCCCTAATGTGAACCTCTAAAACCGCTGCCATCTACCTGATCTATCCCCTAATGTAAACTCCTTAGACCACCGCCATCTACCTTATCTATCCCCTAATCTGACCCCTTACACCGCCGCCACCTATATAAAAATTATTAACCCCTAATCTAATCCCCCTATACCGCCGCCAGCTATATTAATATTATTAACCCCTAATCTAATTCCCCTAAAATAATTATCTCTATTACCAGCCCTTAAAAGGGCCTTTTGCGGGGCTTTGCCCCAAAGTAAACAGCTCTTTTGCCCTATAACCTGCCCTCCCTACACCGCCGCCACCTATATTAATAGTATTAACCCCTAATGTAAGCCCCTTACACTGCCGCCATCTATATTAAAATTATTAACCCCTAATTTAATCTACCTACCCCGCCGCCAGCTATATTATCTATATTAACCCTAAGTATATTATAGTTAATATAGTTATTACATTATATATATTAACTATATTAACCCTAATTATATTAGGGTTAATATAGTTAATATAGTTACTATAGTATTTATATTAACTATATTAACTCTATCTAACCCTAACACCCCTAACTAAATTCTTATTAAATAAATCTAATTCATATTATAAACTAAAATATTCCTATTTAAATCTAAATACCTATAAAATAAACCCTAAGATAGCTACAATATAATTAATAATTACATTGTAGCTATGTTAGGGTTTATATTTATTTTACAGGTAAATTGTTAATTCTTTTAACTAGGTTTAATAGCTATTAAATAGTTATGAACTATTTAATAGCTACCTAGTTAAAATAATTACCCAATTACCTGTAAAATAAATCCTAACCTAAGTTACAAATACACCTACACTATCAATAAATTAAATAAACTACAAATATCTATCTAAAAATATCATTAAATAAACTAAACTAAATTACAAAAACAAACAAACACTAAATTACAAAAAATAAAAAAAAGATTACAAGATTTTTAAGCTAATTACACCTATTCTAAGCCCCCTAATAAAATAATATAGCCCCCCAAAATAAAAAAAATTCCCTTCCCTATTCTAAATTAAAAAAAAGTTCAAAGCTCTTTAACTTACCAGCCCTTAAAAGGGCCTTTTGCGGGGCATGCCCCAAAGAAAACTGCTCTTTTGCCTGAAAAAAAACCACAATACCACCCCCCAACATTACAACCCACCACCCACATACCCCTAATCTAACCCAAACCTCCCTTAAATAAACCTAACACTACCCCCCTGAAGATCTCCCTACCTTATCTTCACCACGCCGGGCCGAACTCCTCATCCGATCCGGGCAATGTCTTTATCCAAGCGGCAAAGAAGAAGTCTTCATCCCGGCGATGTCTTTATCCAAGCGGCAGCAAAGTCTTCTTCCATCCGGCAGCATCTTCCATCAAGCAGCATCTTCAATCTTCTTTCTTCGCTCCTCCGACGCAGAGCATCCATCCCGGCCGACGACTGAACGACGAATGAGGTACCTTTAAATGACGTCATCCAAGATGGAGTCCGTCGAATTCCGATTGGCTGATAGGATTCTATCAGCCAATCGGAATTAAGGTAGAAAAATCTGATTGGCTGATTGAATCAGCCAATCAGATTCAAGTTCAATCCGATTGGCTGAACCAATCAGCCAATCAGTTTGAGCTCACATACTATTAGCTGTTCCGATCAGCCAATAGAATGCGAGCTCAATCTGATTGGCTGATTGGTTCAGCCAATCGGATTGAACTTGAATCTGATTGGCTGATTCAATCAGCCAATCAGATTTTTCTACCTTAATTCTGATTGGCTGATAGAATCCTATCAGCCAATCGGAATTCGACGGACGCCATCTTGGATGACGTCCTCTAAAGGTACCTCATTCGTCGTTCAGTCGTCGGCCGGGATGGATGCTCCGCGTCGGAGGAGCGAAGAAAGAAGATTGAAGATGCCGCTTGATGGAAGATGCTGCCGGATGGAAGAAGACTTTGCTGCCGCTTGGATAAAGACATCGCCGGGATGAAGACTTCTTCTTTGCCGCTTGGATAAAGACATCGCCCGGATCGGATGAGGAGTTCGGCCCGGCATGGTGAAGATAAGGTAGGGAGATCTTCAGGGGGGTAGTGTTAGGTTTATTTAAGGGGGGTTTGGGTTAGATTAGTAGGGGTATGTGGGTGGTGGGTTGTAATGTTGGGGGGTGGTATTGTGTTTTTTTTTTCAGGCAAAAGAGCAGTTTTCTTTGGGGCATGCCCCGCAAAAGGCCCTTTTAAGGGCTGGTAAGGTAAAAGAGCTTTGAACTTTTTTTTAATTTAGAATAGGGTAGGGAAATTTTTTTATTTTGGGGGGCTTTATTATTTTATTAGGGGGCTTAGAATAGGTGTAATTAGCTTAAAAATCTTGTAATCTTTTTTTTATTTTTTGTAATTTAGTGTTTGTTTGTTTTTGTAATTTAGTTTAGTTTATTTAATTGTATTTTTAGATAGATATTTGTAGTTTATTTAATTTATTGATAGTGTAGGTGTATTTGTAACTTAGGTTAGGATTTATTTTACACGTAAATTGGTAATTATTTTAACTAGGTAGCTATTAAATAGTTATTAACTATTTAATAGCTATTGTACCTAGTTAAAATAAATACCAAGTTAGCTGTAAAATAAATATAAACCCTAAAATAGCTTCAATGTAATTATTAATTACATTGTAGCTATCTTAGGGTTTATTTTATAGGTAAGTATTTAGATTTAAATAGGAATATTTTAATTAATAATATTAATATTAGATTTATCTTAATAAGAGTTTAGTTAGGGATGTTAGAGTTAGATAGGGTTATTATACTTAATATATATATAATATAATAACGATATTAACTATATTAACCCTAATATAATTAGGGTTAATATAGTTAATATATATAATATAATAACTATATTAACTATATTAACCCTAATCTAATTAGGGTTAATATAGTTAATATAGCTGGCGGCGGTGTAGGGGGATTAGATTAGGGGTTAATGTGTTTAATATAGGCGGCGGCGGTGTAGGGGGATTAGATTAGGGGTTAATACATTTATTATAGGTGGCCGCGGTGTAGGGGGATGTAGATTGTAGGCAAAAGAGCAGTTTACATTGTGACAAAGCCCCGCCAAAAGCCCTTTTAAGGGCTGGTAAAAGAGCTGAATTCTTTGGGGCATGCCCCGCAAAAAGCCCTTTTAAGGGCTGGCAAAAGAGCTGTTACTTTGGGGCAATGCCACACAAAAAGCCCTTTTCAGGGCTATTTGTAGGGTTAGACTTAGGTTTAGTGGTAGGGATAGTTTAGTATTTTAGGGGTTAAATAATTTAATATAGATGGCGGCGGAGTAGGGGGATTAAATTAGGGGTTAATAATTTTAAAATAGATGGCAGCGGGGTAGAGGCTCACTTTAGGGGGTAGGTAAGGTAGATGGCGGCGGGGTAGGGGCTCACTTTAGGGGGTTATAGATTTAATATAGCTGGCGGCGGGGTCCGGGAGCGGCGGTTTATGGGTTAATAACTTTATTTTGTAGTGGCGGGGTCCGGGAGCGGCGGTTTAGGGGTTAATAACTTTTTTATTGTTAGGATAGTGAGGGGGGATAGCGGATAGAGGGTTAGACGTGTCAGGCTATGTTAGGGAGGCGTGTTAGACGTGTCGGGCTATGTTTAGGAGGCGTGTTAGACAGTGCGGGTGATTTCATACTTTAGTCAGGTTTTGTAGGCGCCGGCAGTTTCTAACGTGGCGTAAGTCACTGGCGACGCCAGAAATTTGTACTTGCGCAGATTTCTGGACATCGCTGACAGCGCAGTATATTGGATAGCTTTAGATGCGAGCTGAAACTGCGGGCGACGCGGGTTCCCTCGCTTGCGCCGCAAACTACGCCATATATCGGATCGCGCCCTTGGTCGTCTTGAGAGAAAACTTTAGACCGGAGGAATGTTATATTAGAATTGGTGAGGTCTGCGCTATCTTCCAACTTCTCTACCCTCTGGCCCATGTCTGAGAGATCTTTTTTGATCTCAGAGATCTCCTCTTTGATACATTGTTTTACTTGGCAAATTAATGTAGAAAAGTCTTTTTTAGAGGGTAAAGAATCCAATAAGGCCCTGGGGACCTGAACAGCCGAATCAGGGCATTCTCCTTCTGAATCTGATGATGTGGAAGAGCCATCATTTCTGGCATCTAGTGGATTTATCTTCTTGGCAGTAGCATCTAATTGCTTAAAAAAATTGTTTACAGAGGGAGTAGCTGCAGCCTGCTTTTTGGTTGCTTTTTCTGACTTACTGCCTTTTCTGGGAGACATGTTGAATGTTATAACACAAAAAAAAACGCTATTCAGGTGTAACAAAATAGTCAGTGCAATGTATAGCAATATAAGAAGTTTAATCTCCAACACCTATTAAATTCAAAGCTGCTAGTGGAAGCTGCTCTCCTTTCCTAGTTTATTTACTATCTCTCATAGCAGATTTGGGTGCTTATCTTGTCATTAAATCCTCTATGGAAATTTGAATTGCAGTGTTATATGTATTAAAAATTGTTGATGGCAGATACTGTGATTACACTATACTGGCAAAGTGGCAAGCATCAGTCTCTTTAGCGGTGTTTTTGCAGCCAGCTTCAGTGCTCTTTATGTGCCTCAGCGCTGCATTAAGTATCATGAGCTCTAGAGAGGATCTAAGATGGCGGGCGCATCATTTATTTTTTTTAATTTTTTTTATAAATCTTTTTATTGAAGTTTTTCATATCGATACAGACAGAAATAAATACCATATTTTGTATAGAACA
The DNA here is from genome assembly GCF_027579735.1 of Bombina bombina. NCBI lineage: Eukaryota > Metazoa > Chordata > Amphibia > Anura > Bombinatoridae > Bombina > Bombina bombina. The sequence goes on along the minus strand of NC_069500.1, from coordinate 783,643,306 downwards.
TAAAACAACAGCAAGAGAATGGTAACGTATACAGAATTTCAAGTAAATAATATTGGATGAGCCTCTGAAACCTCAGTTTTATATTTTATAGTCAATAAATGAAAACACCTCTATGATGCTCAACAGGCCACTCATGGACCCTTGAAAGCTAAATGGTTTGTTTGAGGTGCTCTAATGTAACACACAGTCTCTTTTGGACCTTGAGATAAGCCAATGGCATTAATGAATCTTGAAATAACAATAACAGTGAGACAGAAATATATATGTTAATCAGTGAAACCAACCCAACCTAGAGAACAAATGCTGTTTTCTGAGTCTAAGGGAGTAAAATTATAAATAGCTATATAGATTTAGTGCGTGCCCTACAAAATTCAGAATTGGAAATATACTAGGCATTTCTCCAAATATAATAGAACTCAATATAGCATATATGCCATTACATAAACCACTGTCCGCATAATTATGTAGTCTTAGTAGAGCGTATAATATAAGCCCAGTAAGGCATATCTTATTAAAATTTGACGCCTGTAGACTTCCCAGTCTCCTAATAGTGAAATGTAGCAGTTAATGTAATAGTGGCTATAGTTCTGTGGTGCAAGACTACCTCTGAATGCAAAATTCTGAGCTCTCCATTTAGCTTATTGGATTATTTGAAAGAAGATACTATAATAGGTGAATCTACTATATAGCAGGGATATAATATGCTATAAACCTATATAATATGCTATAAACCTATAAACCTAAGACAGCATAGTGAATTGTGTAGGGCAGGAGGTCAAAATTCTACAAGAGGTAAAACTTCTCTACCATCCTTAAAGCTAGAGTATATCATATAGGAGATCTAGATCTTTCCATTAGAGGATGATCATTAGCTCTCTGATAAATTAAAGTAATGTCAATTTACAATCCATGCTGGATACATGAATGCACCTGGGGCGTGATATTATGGGCATATGAGGCTAAAGTAAATGGAAAAATATGGCCATAGGTTGCCTATTCAGCACTTCATGATATGTACAGATAAATGTAAATGTAATGTGGATGATAGTAGTAACACACCTCCCCTCGGTCATGAAACATGGTGTAATAAATACCTAAACATATATAAATATTAAAAAAAAACAGCAATAATTCTAAACAGTAATAACCAGCATCCAAACGAGAGCATATGGACAACAGCAACCACCATAACTGACTATAATAATATAGTATAGAGTCTGAATGAATAATGTCGCTGTTCTTCAGTGTCAACATCAACAGTTTTGCAATACAAGAATGGTGACAGATTAGCGTGAAAGAGAGTATAAGGAACAACAGCAACCACCATAACTGTCCATAATAATATAACAAAGAGTCTAAATTAGTAGTGTCGCTGTTCTTCAGTGTCAGTATCAACAGTTTTGTCATACCAGGATGGGGGCAGATTAGCCTATTCCAGATTTACCAGCTGATGTTCCGCCACCCAGCTTCACCACCTTCAAAGTGGGGGAATGCCATACAGATATGAGGGAAAGTGAGAGCAAATCCTCAGCTATTGTGCCTCCGATATAGAGCAGATTCAGATTCAGGGGCCAGAGAAAATAATTTACCTGGTGCTGCTGCAGGGCTAATGTCAGTGCGAGTTTCCCAGGCAGGGGGTATTGCTGTGTCTTAGGGAGAAGTTCCGTTACCGCTTGTGTGTCCCCTGGAGAGGCAATCTCCTCCGGTCTGCCTGGTAGCGCCTCCACCTCCATGGCGCGAGAGAATTCAGCCTCAGAGCAAGCAACAGAGGGTTCTTCCTCACCCGAGGTCATAGTTGCTTCTTGAAGAGACTTTCTAGCGGGGCTCCTATAGTCTGTTAGAATGCGAGGATGCAGAGTCATAGGGCTGATGTCTTTAGCTCCGGCCATATTCAACCTGGGAGCTAGCTGTGAGACCCGTGGCAGTTTCCTCTCCCCTCTTGCCACAATATGTAGCGTGGATTCAGTAAGGTAAGGAATTTTAGGATCGTGTTCAGCTTCTATAATCTGGGTCTCCAAATCTGGTATACAACCACCGGGCTGCTTTAAGTGATCAGAGACAGTCTTAGGTGCGCCCGCAGTTTGAAAATCTGCACAGGAGTCTGCTGTCACGTCGTAGTGGCGAGGGGCAATAGACGACATGTGTCGGGGCCTCAATAACTCACCCCTCATATATAGCTTCCTATCTAATGCTCCGCTGCTATGTCCCCTATAGATGACTTCTCGGATTGAGTCACAGGCTTCATGGAGCGCTTCTGTAAAGGCCATCTGGTGAAATTGAAGGAGCTTGCTGATTTCCCGTACAGTTGCTTCTGCCTCCGCCATGTCTTAGGGTTGATCAGATCAGGATTCCAGTATCATACGATGAGATGGTTTCACCTTTTTCTCTTCTTAGTATGGGCACACAAAGTGTGCATTTATTATCCTACCAGAGGATATCGTAACCCCGGGGTTCGGGGGGGGGTAATATCTCGGCAGCCCCAGACCTACTCTCCAAGACCTATACAGGGTCCACTCCTGATCCACACGATGCTGCATAGCTACAAGAATGGCCTCCTGTCCTGAAAATAGGCCTGAAGTGTAGCTGACTCAAGGAACATAGGCTAAAGGTCCGTCAAAACATCCACTCCCAGTGCACATCAGTTCTCTTTAACAAATTTCTGTTTCAGGTCAGCAAATATCAAAGTTTTGCTATAATTAGCTTGTAAAAAGAGATTCAGGCCCAGAGAGCTTCACTGAGACGTGTCTTGCCGCAATGAGTGCAGGCTCCGCCCCCATCATTTATTTTTTTATTTGATATTTTGATTCATATTGGCCCCAGCAGTTTATAGATTTGTAACATCTCCTTACCTCGCCTTCCACCTGTCTGAGCTCTTTATTTCCCTCTTAGTGATGATACCCGTGTCTCCTTGTGCGGCCGACCGGCCAGCAGTTTATCCCGGTGTTCAGTTGCGGCCTGCACGCATGACACGTAGTCGTGCCTTAAGCTGGGGCAGCTGGAAAAACGGCACCGCTTCTCTGTTTTCCTTCCGATTCAGCCCCAGGTCAGATATGCGAGTCCGGGTCCTATAGAGCTACGATTCCAGTCATTAGGGATTATCTGCACACATATTAAGGCTGCTTTTTGCCCTGCAGGGAGATCAATTTAGGTGTATTTTAATTATGTTTAAATTTGGCAGTGTTAGGTTTAGGTATTAATAGTTTAATTTAGGTAGTTGCGATATGGGGAGACGGCGGTTTAGAGGTTAATAATTTTCTTTAGTGTTTTTGCGATGTGGGGGCACGGAAGTTTAGAAATTAATAGGTTTATTTAGTTTTGTCGATGGGGGGCGGCGGTTTAGGGGTTAATAGTTTTATTTAGGGAGTCGCGAAGTGGGGGAATGGCGGTTTAGGGGTTAATAGGTTTATTTAGTTTTGGCGATGTGGGGGGACGGTGGTTTAGGTGTTAATACTTTAATTAGGTGTTTGCAATGTGGGGGGATGGCGGATTAGGGTTTAATACATTTTATTAGTGATTGCGATGTGGGGGGCGGCGGTTTAGGGGTTAATAGGTTTAGTTAGTGTTGGCGCTGTGGGGGACAGTGGTTTAGGGGTTAATAGGTTTATTCAGTGTTGCCAATCTGGGTGGACGGTGGTATAGAGGTTAATATGTTTATTTAGTGTTGGCGATGTAGGGGGACGGCAGTTTAGAGGTTAATAGGATTTTATTTAGTGTTGGCAAAGTGGGGGGGCAGTGGTTTAGAGGTTAAAAGGTTTAGTTAGTGTTGGCGATGTGGGGGGACGGCAGTTTAGAGGTTAATAGCCTTATTTAGTGTTGACGATGTGGGGGGATGGTGGTTTAGGGGTTAATAGGTTTAGTTAGTGTTGGCGCTGTGGGGGGACAGCGGTTTAGGGGTTAATAGGTTTATTCAGTGTTGCCAATGTGGGTGGACGGTGGTATAGAGGTTAATATGTTTATTTAGTGTGACGTTGTGGGGGGACTGCAGTTTAGAGGTTAATAGGATTTTATTTAGTGTTGGCGAAGTGGGGGGACAGTGGTTTAGAGGTTAAAAGGTTTAGTTAGTGTTGGCGATGTGGGGGACGGCAGTTTAGAGGTTAATAGGTTTAGTTAGTGTTGGCGATGTGGGGGATGGCGGTTTAGAGGTTAATACGTTTATTTAATGTTGATGATGTGGGGGGACGGAGGTTTAGAGGTTAATAGGTTTTAATTAGGGTTGGCAATGTGGGGGGGACGGTGGTTTAGATAATTTTGTTTTGGCATATTCCTTATGTTAAAGGGACATTGCAGTCAAAAATTAAATATACACAGATTAATTACATCTTTGAATAGAAACATATTTGCAATATACATGTACTGAATTAGCAAAAATACTTCTAGTAAAAGTTATCATTGTTTTAGTGTAAGCATTTTTCTCTGCACGTGCATGTGAAGCACAGCTATATATTCTCAGTGCACCAAAATTTTAAATACTGCAGCTGCTCAAAGCACTAGTGTGGCTTGTATCAGGTCAGAAATTATAAAATTGAGTTATTACCAGATGGTACAAGCACCTTAGGCTCTTTGAACAAGTGCTATATTTAAAATGCTGGTGCACGGTGCATATTTAAATATTATTAGAAGCATTTTTGCTAATGCATTTATATTACAAAAAATGTTTCTATTCAAAACTGCAATTAATCCATGTGGATTCCAATTTTGGCTGGAATGTCCCTTTAAGTTAAATCGTTTTTCGGATCCATTCTTTATTTCGGATCCATTCTTTATTCATATTCATTATTCTATTCTAAACTTTAGAATAGAATAATGAATATGAATAAAGCATGGATCCAAAATAAGGGATGGATCTGAAATAACGAATGGATTCGAAAAACGATTTAACTTGAAGGGACATTCCAGCCAAAATTGGAATAGGAATAAGTAATATGTGGAAACAAAATGATCTAAACCACCGTCCCTTACACCCCTTAGTGATATATTATTATTATTATCAGTTATTTGTAGAGCGCCAACATCTAACAGTGTTAAATTTGTTTGATCATGTGATTGACTTTGTAGCACCATGACCATTTATCAGTTTTGGGGCAAGTATAGTTAGGGTCAAAGGGATAGTAACCCCTAAAAATGTTATTGTTTAAAAATATAGATAATCCCTTTATTTACCATGCCCCAGTTTTGCATAAACAATACTGTTATAGAAATATACTTTTTACCTCTGTAATGACCTTGTATCTAAGCTTCTGCAGACTGCCCCCTTAACTCAGATCTTTTGACAGACTTGCATTTCAGGCAATTAGTGTTGACTCTTAAATAACTCCACTTGCGTGAGCACAATGTTATTTATATGAAACACATGAACTAACGCCCTCTAGCTGTGAAAAACTGTTAAATGCATTCAGATAAGAGACGGCCTTCAACGGCTTAGAAATTAGCATATGAGCCTACCTAGGTTTAGCTTTCAACTAAGAATGCCAAGAGAACAAAGCAAACTTGATGATAAAAGTAAATTAGAAACGGGGGCGGAGCTTGGCCACACAGGAATATGGCTGCTTGAAGAAATAGCTCTGATGCCCTAAGTTCACTTGCCGACCACAATTAGGTGTATAAATATCTTTCTCAACCTAAATTTCAGCCGTAGCTAATACAGAGATACCCTCAATCACCCTTGGGGAGTTTCATGGAGAGAGAATACACGCAACAAGAACGGCACAGAAAAGACACATCTGCGCAATAAGTCCTAGCTACCCACATGCGCCGGAAATCAGCCGCAACACTGACCTTGACAGAGAAACCCCTAGCATTGCCCTGGAATCGGAGGAACCGAGACACGGCAGACTATAGACCCTGCAGGTCTAACACTTAGTGCACTGACCGCCCAAACCGGAACTTTACCCGCGCGCGGGCCCTCAGGGGGACTACAGTGAGCACTGAGCACCAAGCGGGAGGTAAACGGAGCAGGAATCGGAGCACTTCTGGTAGGTGAGTCCCCTCCCAAGCACCATTACCCGATCTTGCACACGACCAGACCGACTACCACCGAGACCTGCCTAGGCCGGGATCTGTAAGAACTGCTCCTTTTATCAGCTGGCAGGCAAGCAGCCCCATAAGACCCAGAGCGGTAACAGGGGATGGAATAAAGGCAGAGGGATAGACAATAATAAAAGCCAGTTGAAGGAGGCTAGCATCAGTAACTTAAAATAATAATTAAAATAAACAGATGCTAAAACAGACACAAGGCCTAACATAATCCGGAGGGCCCCCTGTTATTATTGCACTAATTAAAGCAGATCGGTGCTATTACCTTCACACTATCAGTGCTTAACTGTGCTATAGATCAAGATACATCTATTCAGCTCCTTTAAAGGAACAGTCAACACATTAGATTTGCATAATCAACAAATGCAAGATAACAAGACAATGCAATAGCACTTAGCCTGAACTTCAAATGAGTAGTAGATTTTTTTATAACAAATTTCAAAGTTATGTATATTTCCACTCCCCTTGTACCATGTGATAGCAATCAGCCAATCACAAATGCATATACGTATAGTCTGTGAATTCTTGCACATGCTCAGTAGGATCTGGTGACTCAAAAATTGTAAATATAAAACACTGTGCACATTTTTTTTTTAATGGAAGTAAATTGGAAAGTTGTTTAAAATTACATGCTGTATCTGAATCATGAAAATTTAATTTAACCTGAGTGTCCCTTTAACACAGTAGCCATACTCATAGGACAGCTGCAGTGACACAGATAAAAGGGATCCCTGCAGCGCTACTTGTTAATTAGAAAATAGAAAAGAGAAAAATCATTCTTCTTTGAGGCAAAACAAATAAATAAAAGATAAATAAAAAGACAGAAGATATATAGAACTCATGCAGCCTGAAATGCCAAACAAAAGGCTCACTAAAATGAACAAAGGCTATAAAACCTCTACTATGAGTAATTACTTAAAACCAGCTGAACCTGTCCAAAAGCCATCATGCGAATCATCTATTAAACACAGACAAGAAACAGAAACACAAACTACCATGGGCTACTCAGATACCTCTCAACAGGTTACTAAAAACGACCTCAAATACTTTGCCTCTAGAGAAGATATAAGAGAGGCCATGCAGGAAGTAAAGGACATGTTTAATGAATTTAAGAAAGATATTACAGTACTAGAGCACAAAGTCCTAACCATAGAAAAGAAACAGGAAATTCAGCAGTCAAAATTGCGATCTCAATCTGACAACACCCAACTGCATGCAGACATGCTACATAACCTAATGGAGAGTATGGAAGATTTGGAAAACAGGAGCCGCAGGAACAACCTGCGGATCCGAGGAATCCCTGAATCAATTCCTCCAGACGCCCTGCAGGGGCACCTACAAAGCCTTTTCCAGACAGCAAACAATACACCATCTGCACCAGAGGTCCCTATCGAACGGGCCCACTGTGCCCTACGCCCAAGACCACCAGCCAAAGCGCCACAGAGAGACGTGATAGTAAAACTGCTATCATTCAGAGATAAAGAAGAAATGCTCAAAGGGGCAAGGAACACATTGCCTCTTACACATGCTTGCATAGAAATTCAGATATATTCGGACATATGCCCTGCTACTCTACAAAAAAGAAAAGACTTGAAATTCGTTACAGCAATCCTGAGAGAAAACGGCATCCCCTACAGGTGGGGTTTCCCCACATGCATAGTAGCCACAAAAAACAACACCACCTCAGTGTTCCGATCTCTAGACGACCTACCATCTTTCAACAACTCTCTTAATTTGTCAATTAAGCTACCCCCGGCACTGGAGCAACTGCAGAACCCACCCACTACTGCAGAAGAATCAGCTGCTGATGACACACTATAGCTGGAGTAACATAAACACCTGGAGAAGGAACAACCCCTTTAAAATGACTGGGTAGAACCGTGCTGGTCCCCCAACGTAACCTGATCTGAAGGAATATGAACTCTCCGCCTAGAGACTATTTCAGACTGAGTAAGATCTATAACTCCTTGGAGTCCTGGATAATAACACCGTCCTCTTTATGTCAAGATAAGTTAAACCATGTTCGCCTGTTAATTCATGTTGTGATGCACTGTACAATGTTTCTGTATTTACTAAAAATGTGCCACACAGGAGTCACAACACTCACTGATTTAGGAATAAAGAGTAGAAAGAGACTCAACACACACATGGACCAGCCGCAATACCTACACACACTACTCTCAACCATGTTCACCCTACACACACTGCTACGGATGACTTTATTCACACATTCACCCACTTAACCTATAACCTTACATAAACATTACGTTCATAGGCAAGGAACTAGGGCCTCTTCCCCTAGAAAGTTTACGGTTACTGTTTGACTGTTTTTTTTCCCTGATTTGATTAATCTGTTTGTCTTTGCTGCTATATTATCCTACACGGATTTTTTCCCTTACAGGTTTGACTGCCACGGGTGAAGGTAAGCCCATTCTTATCCCCATCTAACCCATCCCTGGATCCTACTCTACAGGCCTAGTGACATTCTCCTGTTTCCCCAGACCTGCCTGTCCCTTTCCCCTAACACCAACTGCACATTTGTCTTAACCAGTTACCACCATCTGTCGCAATGCCAGCCCATAAAGCGCATTCCCTGCCCCAGGGCATAGAACTGATCACAGTCAATGTAAAAGGCTTGAATAGCCCAAATAAAAGGGCGATAGTACTTACCGAACTCCAAAGAATGAGAGGAGACATAGTTCTCCTCCAAGAAACTCACTTCCGAAAGGGCCACGAACCTAAATGGTTCCAAAAACACTACACCCAAGCTTATTTCGCATCAGGGCCAACTAAAAAGGGAGGAGTGGGCATCCTGTTCCATAAGAAAATCCCCTTCAGTCCCACACAAATTGAAAAAGACCCTGAAGGCCGTTATATCATGATTGTAGGCCTCCTATATAACAGAACAGTAACATTAATAAATCTCTACTTTCCCAACACAGCACAAGCCCACTTCCTCAAACGGATGACGCAAAAAATTCATGAGATCCAAAAAGGTGCACTCTTTATCGTGGGAGACTTTAATATCCCAATAGATCCCCGTCTTGATACTTCTGACGGCTCCTCCAGCATCAAAAAATAGAAAAAGGAAATGGGAGAGTATAGAGGGGATATTAAGCACTCTTACACCTATCGCTTGTAATAAGCTGTAAAATTACAGCAGGAAATATCTGCTAGCGAATAATAAATGTATATACTGGTATTAAAACCTATAATCTTTATTAAGGAATTTATTTAAAAAATAATGACTAAGGTGATAAACATCACCTATCATTACCCACACAGATATATTACCTAAAGGTACACCACAATTACTGCACTGCTGCTGTCATGTCAGCCCCCTGTATTCCTGGCCGATATCAGGAACCGTCGGCTTCAGGTGTCAGGGGTAGCATGAGGCAACAGTTAATGCAGCAAAAATAATTATAAGTGGTATAAGTTGAGTAATAAAAGAAGTTTAAAAACAAGTTGAACTACACAAACATGTTTCAGCTGTTGCACAGCCTTTCTCAATGTGATTCAGCAAGTGAATTGACAAACCTGATTCACTGCCAGGTGCTGCCTTTTAACCCCCAGGTAAGGAGATGCTAAACCAATCAGCTAAAGGCTGTAGTGCACGCCTCTAGGATAACCTATCAGTGTCCTCAGTTTATCTGATTCCTAGTTGTGGTTGATAGCAGTCTCCTAATTGGATGAAAATCGTCACAGTCTATTCCTCTCATAAATTACTATTCAGTACACACCTCTGAAAAAAACAAAAAAACAAAAAACAAAAACCCAAAACGGACTATTATTGTATAAGTCTTTATTCAATGATATGTACTCCTATGTAATCATAACATTAACTATTTGTTGACATATATTCCATGGCATCTGAAAAACTGCTGTTAGTATAGAATATACTATTTCAGCTACTAATACCAATGAATACATTATGGATATATTATCCTTACTTATGTATTTGTCAGTTATTGAAATCATATAAGGCTTCATATCTTTCCAAATTGGGTCGGTGTGTTGATTATGTGATATAGTCAGATCTGTATACTTTTAATCATCCTGGGGATACGCATGAATATTTGAATAAATAATAATTATAAATACAGATATATAGGAAGTATGCACCATATGAATTTATAGCTTCATGAGCTAAAGTGATATGAAATATGTGTGTGCAGTATGCACAAGTTACCTTACTCAATTCACTCTACATTATTATAGCTCCATGAAGTGGCTCTCACAGTCAAATTTATTACGTGTTTAACACGCTCAGATAGGGACTTTTTTAATCTTTCAATTCTAAGCATTGTACACTTTTCATGGCATAATGGAAAGTCAATTCGGGGTGCATACCCTATATTAAGGGTTTACTATCTACTAAATCATGATATGTATATCATCATAAATTTCTCTTCCCAGAGTTATCCTAATTGCATATTCTCAATTACGGATTAAAAAATAATAATAATAAGATGATGCATTGATACAATATACAGTGGAAAAGAACTATAATTCTGGATTAATATATACAGTCCCATATTAATGTCAGATGGGCATAGCTATTCATCCACCAATGTAGTAATGTTTAAATCATAGTGGGTCCCCTGTGTATAATTCACCCATATTACTCGCATATGGAAATTAATATTTGCCCACATATATAGTAATATGTTCATGTATAAGTCCACTATGTAATAAGTATCTTAGATTAGTAGTTTACAAATAAACCCAGAAATTATTATTTTCATTCATGCCGTGGGGCATCACAGAGTTTAATTCCAGCATAACACCCAAGACATTAAAACTGATAACACAATACCTGAGGGAGGTGGTAGTACATGATGTATGGCGAGTCACGCACCCGAACACTAAGGATTTTACCTTCTACTCCCACCCCCACAATAAATACTCCAGGATAGACTACATTTATTCGGATACATTGGGTCTCACTACCATATCGGATTGTACCATACGGAATATCACATGGTCGGATCACGCCCCCGTCTCTTGCACGATTCACTGGCCAGACTCCCCAATATCAGCTCATGTGTGGAAACTCGATGACACACTGTTAGATGACCCTGTCACTGCTGCAGACCTCACCAAATCACTCCAAGAATATTTTCAACTAAACAAAACAGACACTCTTCCCTTAACTACCATATGGGAAGCGCACAAATGCGTATTCCGGGGGGAACTCATAAAAATAAGGGCTAGACAGAATAGACTCAAAAGAGAAAGACTCCACTCCTTACTAACTAGAATATCTCATTTAGAACAACAACATAAAAATAGTCCCACAAACACCACTCTTTTCACAGACCTGACACAAGCTAAAACAGATCTGTCAACCCATCTATGTGCAGAACAACAAAAAAAGGCACTTTTCCTGAACCAAACATTTTATGAGCAGGGCGACAAAGCAGGCAAACTGCTAGCTAGGGCCCTAGCGCGCAAAAAGCTCAAAACGTACATCCATGAGATCAAAGACTCTAACAATGTCACCCATCACGATGCGAAAAGCATAGCAAACACATTCAGGGAATATTATGAGACACTCTATAACATACACCCGAGCGTTGTTAGTTCAACAGGTCCACAGATTGGTAGAGAAGACACACCCCAGATACAGGACTATCTGTCAAAGGTGGAGTTGCCGTCTCTTTCAGAGAATGATAAGGCCTCACTAGACAAACCTTTCACTATTACTGAAACTTTACAAACTATAAAAAAATCTACCATCGGGTAAAAGCCCTGGCCCAGATGGCCTAAACTCCAAATATTACAAGAAATTTGCCCACATACTTGCCCCCCACTTACTTGACATACTAAATGCAACTCAGGAGGTGGCGTCCCTGCCTGGCTCCCTGCTAGAAGCACACATAGTAGTACTACCTAAACCAGGCAAACCCCCTACAAAACCAGAAAACTTCTGTCCAATCTCCTTGCTAAACTCCGATATCAAAATCTTGGCCAAACTAATAGCAAACAGAATCAATAAATTTCTACCACAATTGATCTCAACTGACCAGACGGGTTTCATCCCACATAGAGAGGCAAGAGATAACATGCTGAAAGTCATCCAGCTGATCTCACATGCCAAAATAACATCTGTCCGGAGAAGGCGTTTGACCGAGTTAACTGGTCATTCATGCTTTCTACGCTTCAGAAAATGAACTTCGGCCCCGGCCTTATGAGATGGGTCTCTCCCTATATTCAACCCCAAATGCCAGGGTATATGTGTACGGAGTCCTATCAGATTCATTCCCAATTTTGAATGGGACCAGGCACTCTCCCCCTTCCTGTTTGCTATCTCAATAGAGCCCCTAGCCAGTAAAATAAGGATGAACCCCGCTATTTCAGGCATTATGGTACATAACACGGAGTACAAACTAGCTATGTACGCGGATGACATACTAATCAAACTTACAAATACACTACACTCACTGCCTGAAGTACTGAGGGAGATGGAGCAATACGGCACTGTCTCCAACTTCCATCTAAACCTCAATAAATCTGAGCTTCTTAATATCAACGAGTCAAACGATAACTTCAACCGCATAGCTAATGCTTGCCCTCTTAGAATAGTACGTAAGGAACTCCTGTATTTGGTGATTACTATCAGACCGACCCTGCCCGAAACTATAGAAGCCAACTACAAAAAAATCAAGGAGGAAATAATTGCAGACCTCTCAGGGTGGCGGAAAAAAATCCTTTTCATCGATAGGTAGAATTAACAGTGTAAAAATTAATGTTTTACCCCGCATTCTATATATCCTACAAACCATTCCACTAACACCAACCACCCCACACATCCATAACATTCAAAAAGCTATGAAGGATTTTGTATGGCAGGGTATCAAGCCCAGAATAAATAGGAATACCTTATACAGACCCCGATCACAGGGAGGGACAGGTCTCCCCAACCTACACACCTATAGCCAAGCTATTTCATTACAACACATAGTAGAGTGGAGTCAAAACCTCGCCCACAAAGCGTGGATAAGACTAGACTCAGATATTCTCCAATATTCGAATGTGGGATCCATGGCGTGGATTCCGCATAAACACCGTCCCTCACAACTACAATTATACCCGCTTCTTAAAGAGACTATGATGGTATGGGACAAGATAGCAGCCACCCAAGCTCACATCTCATCCCCGACATCCCCACTTACCCCGATTAGAAGTAATCCAGCCACAAACATCCAAGTTTCTGCGAGACAGGATGGGGAAAATCCACCTCTAAACAAACTGTCGATAAATAACGCTCTTTCCAATAATAAACTCAAATCACAACAGGACCTTAGAGACTGGGACCCAGAACTTTTTGCTTCTTGGTTCCATTGCGCACAACTCTCACACTATGTGTCAACACACAAACACAAAACATCGCTATTCAGAACACTTACACCCTTTGAGAACCTCTGCACTCTAACCACTCCACCTAAGCACCTGATCTCCCAACTTTATGAAACACTACAAAGTGGCGGCCTACATGACCTCCCTATGTTTACACAGGGGTGGCACAGGGAGTTGGGACAGGAATACGAACCCAAAACATGGCATAAAGCCTTTGACATAACAAAAAAATGCTCAATATCGGCCAGAACCCAAGAAGTCCAATACAAATTTCTAAGCAGATGGTACTTAACCCCCTATAGAATCAAAAAGATATACCCCAATACAATGGGAAAATGCTGGAGAGGCTGTGGGGCAGAAGGCACCATGTTACACATATGGTGGGAATGCCCCAAAATAAGGGACTTCTGGAATGAGGTGTTTGCTGAAATTAACAGGAAACTCCAACTTTCTATCCAACCAACAGCCTCAACCCTACTCTATTTAGACCTCCCGGAATTCAACCACCAACATGACAGGTCCCTATTCATTACTATGATCAATGGAGCTAAAGCTCTGATACCCAAGAAATGGAAGACTCAGTCAATACCCTCCATACTAGAATGGGAAAGCCTTGTCACTGCATATTTACAGCTTGAAAGATACCACTACATCAAGATAGGGAGACCCGACCTATATGAATACATGTACCTAACATGGAAAGACAGTCCAATTTGAACAAACCTCCCCCCACCCAGCCCCCTCCACTCACTACAACCACAGAGACATCTACCCCAACACAGGGCTTTAACCACCTCCGCCCGTGGCAGTCCATAAGTCATCCTTATCTCCCCCCCTCCCCCCCTCCACCTTACACCACTTCCACCCTCCCCCCCTCTCCAATAAGATGAACCCTTCTCCCCCCCCACAACTGGACCCCCCTTCCCCCTCTCCCCCCTCCCCTCCTTAAGCCTCCCCCCCCCATGGAGAATTTTCTAAACTAACACCCTACCTGTGTAGGAACCAAACTGTAATCACTGTTATTGTTAAGTTCATATCTATTCACCAAAGTCAATGATTTAAGTTTCAATAGGAAATGTAAAATTTAGAAACAAAAATCTGCAAGGTGGAAACGAACTGCAGGAGCATGTTTATCTGTTCTAAAGCCAGCTCCCTATAGGGTTGGACGAAGACAGTGCATTATCACAATAGGCTTCTAAGACCTTCCAGCTGCATGAGGCCTCAAGAAAAAATGAAAAAACACCAAAAAGACTTTAAAATGTTGTCCAGCAGCTTGAAATACTGTCCCTGTTTACAGCCTCAAATGTCTTGTGGCTCCTGTAATGCTATATTTGATTTATATAAATAAAGCTTTGCAAAAAGTAAATTAGAAAGTTGTTTAAAATGACATGCCCTACTCTGAATCATGAAAGTTTAATTTGGACTTTACTATCTCTTTAACTTGCATTTGGGATAATAATAGTTGAGAGTCACAGATGAGTTTAAATTGAGTGACATGGTTGCTTTTCCTAGTCACTAAATAGAAATATTGCAGTAAATACTATCTCAAAACATTTAAATTAAAAAAATAAAATGTAAAAATACAATTTTACACAAAAAACAGAACAATAAAAGTTATATTTGATATTATATATAGTATAGATAATTAATTTCCATAAATATTGCATATTAATATTGATTATACTGTATATGTAATCATTTACCTCTCAAAAACACAAGTATGTAATTAAAAATGCAAATTGCTACAGTTTTAATAAGCTGTTTTGCATTTATACTTACAACGAAAGTTACCATTTTACAAAAATGTCAGGGTTGGACTGACCTAGTTAGGAGGGATCAGACTAATATACTTCAGGAAAGTTTCCCTTTGTGTTAAGCACAACTGGGCTAAAATAGGTTGCTCCTAGGTGGTAACTCGCCATAGAACAAGCTACTGAGCTATTGTTCATTCCAGGTAGAGCGCTTCTCTCTTTGCATGCATATGAGTGCATTGGAGCCGTTTGGCAGTCAAGAAGCTAAAAACATTTAAATCATATTTATGCAATTTTTTTTATTATAACTGTGTTGGTTATACAAAACTGGGAAATGGGTAATAAAGGGATTATCTATCTTTTAAAACAATAAAAATTTTGGTGTAGACTGTCCCTTTAACTAAAATAATCCTATATTTATAACTAAATACTTACCTAGAAAATAAACCCTAATATAGCTACAATATAATTAATAATTACATTGTAGCTATTTTAGGATTTATTTTTATTTTACAGGCAACTTTGTATTTATTTTAACTAGGTACAATAGCTATTAAATAGTTAATAACTATTTAATAGCTACCTAGTTAAAATAAGTACAAAATTACCTGTAAAATAAATCCTAACCTAAGTTACAAATACATTATCATTAAATTAATGAAATAAATTACCTACAGTTAGCTAACTTAAAATACAATAAAATAAACTATTCTATAATACAAAAAAAACAAAACACTAAATTACAAAAAATAAAAAAGAATTACAAGATGTTTAAACTAATAACACCTAATCTAAGCCCCCTAATAAAATAAAAAATCCCCCCAAAATAAAAAAAATGCCCTACCCTATTCTAAACTACCAAAGTAATCAGATCTTCAGGGGGTTAGTGATAGGTTTTTTAAGCAGGGTTTGGGTGGGTTAGAGTAGGGGTATGTGGGTGGTGGGTTGTAATGTTGGGGGGTATTGTATTTTTATTTTCAGGTAAAAGAGCTGATTACTTTGGGGCAATGCCCCGCAAAAAGCCCTTTTAAGGGCTGGTAAAAGAGCTGATTACTTTGGTAGTTTAGAATAGGGTAGGGCATTTTTTTATTTTGGGTGGATTTTTTATTTTATTAGGGGGCCTAGATTAGGTGTAAATAGTTTAAACATCTTGTAATTATTTTTTATTTTTTGTAATTTAGTGTTTGTTTGTTTTTGTATTATAGAATAGTTTATTTTATTGTATTTTAAGTTAGCTAATTGTAGGTAATTTATTTCATTAATTTAATGATAGTATAGTGTTAGGTGTATTTGTAACTTAGGTTAGGATTTATTTTACAGGTAATTTTGTACTTATTTTAACTAGGTAGCTATTAAATAGTTATTAACTATTTAATAGCTATTGTACCTAGTTAAAATAAATACAAAGTTGCCTGTAAAATAAATATAAATCCTAAAATAGCTACAATGTAATTATTAATTATATTGTAGCTATATTAGGGTTTATTTTCTAGGTAAGTATTTAGTTTTAAATAGGAATAATTTAGTTAATTTTAGGAATATTATAGTAGTGGCGACGGTGCGGGCGGGAGATTAGGGGTTAATAATTGTAAGTAGGTGGCGGCGATGTTAGAGAGGGCAGATTAGGGGTTAATACTATTTATTCTAGTGTTTGCAAGGTGGGAGAGCGGCGGTTTAGGGATTAATACATTTATTATAGTGGCAGCAAGGTCCGGTCGGCAGATTAAGGGTTATGTGCAGTATATGTGCAGAATTATATAACATTATTTTTAAGGTTTATTGTCCCTTTAAACTAGTAACCCCTAAACCTAATGCCCCCCAAACTTAATATTAAATTACAATATCCCTATCTTAAATTAAATTAAAATTTACCTGTCAAATTAAAAAAACTAAGTTTAAACTAACAATTAAACTAATATAACTATTTAACTAATATTAAACTAACTACCAATTAAATAAAACTAAAATACACATTAAAAAAATCCTAACACTACTATAAAAATTGCAAACTATATAATTACAAAAAATAAAAAATACTAAATTACAAAAAATAACAAACACTAAATTATGAAAAATAACAAACGAAATTATCAAAAATAAAAAAGAATTACACCTAATCTAATAGCCCTATCAAAATACAAAAGCCCACCCAAAATAAAAAAAAATCCTAGCCTACAATAAACTACCAATAGCCCTAAAAAGGGCCTTTTGTAGGGTATTGCCCGAAGTTAAACAGCTCTTTTACCTGTAAAAAAATACAAAGACCCCCCCCAACAGTAACACCTAAATTGCGTACCTTGCATTGAAGATTCAGTGCACGGCGGCAACCGTATGAAGAGGATGCTCCGCGCCGGATATCTTCAGGATGGAACCGCTCCGCGTCACTGGGATGAAGATAGAAGATGCTGCCAGGATGAAGATAGAAGACGCCGCCGGGATGAAGATAGAAGATGCTGCCTGGATGAAGATGGAGCCGCCTGCCGCCTGGATGAAGATGGAGCCACCTGCCACCTGGATGAAGATGGAGCCGCCGGGATGAAGATCCTTCAAGTGGGACTTCTTCGGGGGTTAGTGTTAGGATTGTTTAAACTTTTTTTGGGTGGTTTTTGTTTAGGGTTTGGGCTTTTCGTAAAAGAGCTAAATGCCCTTTTAAGGGCAATGCCCATACAAATGCCCTTTTCAGGGCAATGGGTAGATTAGGTTTTACTTTATTTTTATTTTATGGGTTTGGGGGATTGTATACTGTTAGGGGGTGTTTGTTTTTCTTTTGTAGAAAAAAAAGCTGATGTCTTTAGGGCAATGCCCTACAAAAGGGCCCTTGGTAGTTTATTATAGATTTTTTATTTTGGGGTTTTTTTTTTTTTTTCTTTTTAAACAGGGTATTAGAATAGCAATAATTTTTATTGTTTTGGATAATTTCGTTTGTTATTTTTTATAATAGTAGTTTTTTTTATTTTTTGTAATGTTAGGTTTTAGTGTAAGGCAGGTTAGGTTTTATTTGACAGGTAAGTTTGTATTTATTTTAGCTAGATAGTTAGTAAATAGTTAATAACTATTTACTAACTAGTCTACCTAGTTAAAAAAAATACAAACTTACCTGTGAAATAAAAATAAAACCATACGCCTAGATTTAGAGTTTGGTGTTAGCCATCAAAACCAGCGTTAGGGGCTCCTAACGCTGGTTTTGGGCTACCGCTGGTATTTAGAGTCTTGTAGGTAATGGTCTAACGCTCACTTTCCAGCCGTGACTTTTCCATACCGCAGATCCCCCTACGCCATTTGCGTATCCTATCTTTTCAATGGGATCTTTCTAACGCCGGTATTTAGAGTCTTGGCTGAAGTGAGCGTTAGAAATCTAACGACAAGACTCCAGCCGCAGAGAAAAGCCAGGAGTTAAGAGCTTTCTGGGCTAATGCCGGTTCAAAAAGCTCTTAACTACTGTGCTCTAAAGTACACTAACACCCATAAACTACCTATGTACCCCAAACCAAGGCCCCCCCCACATCGCCGTCACTCTAATAAAAATTTTTAACCCCTAATCTGCCGACCGCACACCGCCGCCACCTACGTTATACTTATGTACCCCTAATCTGCTGCCCCTAACACCGCCGACCCCTATTTTATATTTATTAACCCCTAATCTGCCACCCCCAACGTCGCCGCCACCTACCTACACTTATTAACCCCTAATCTGCTGACCGGACCTCACCGCTACTATAATAAATGTATTAACTCCTAATCCGCCTCACTCCCACCTCAATAACCCTATAATAAATAGTATTAACCCCTAATCTTATCTCCCTGACATCACCGACACCTAACTTCAAGTATTAACCCCTAATCTGCTGACCGGACCTCACCGCTACTCTATTAAATTTATTAACCCCTAATGCTAAGTCTAACCCTAACACTAACACCCCCCTAAGTTAAATAAATCTTATTAAATAAATTATTCCTATTTAAAGCTAAATACTTACCTGTAAAATAAACCCTAATATAGCTACAATATAAATTATAATTATATAATAGCTATTTTAGGATTTATATTTATTTTACAGGTAACTTTGTATTTATTTTAACTAGGTACAATAGCTATTAAATAGTTAATAACTATTTAATAGCTACCTAGTTAAAATAATTACAAAATTACCTGTAAAATAAATCCTAACCTAAGTTACAATTAAACCTAACACTACACTAGCAATAAATTAATTAAATAAACTACCTACAATTACCTACAATTATCTACAATTAAACCTAACACTACACTATCAATAAATTAATTAAATAAAATACCTACAAATAAATACAAATAAATAAACTAACTAAAGTACAAAAAATAAAAAAGAACTAAGTTACAAAAAATAAAAAAATAATTTACAAACATTAGAAAAAGATTACAACAATTTTAAGCTAATTACACCTACTCTAAGCCCCCTAATAAAATAGCAAAGCCCCCCCAAAATAAAAAAATGCCCTACCCTATTCTAAAATACAAATAGAAAAGCTCTTTTACCTTACCAGCCCTTAAAAGGGCCTTTTGCGGGGCATGCCCCAAAGAATTCAGCTCTTTTGCCTGTAAAAAAAACATACAATACCCCCCCCCCAACATTACAACCCACCACCCACATACCCCTAATCTAACCCAAACCCCCCTTAAATAAACCTAACACTAAGCCCCTGAAGATCTCCCTACCTTATCCTCACCACGCCGGGTATCACTGATCCGTCCAGAGGAGCCTCCAAAGTCTTCATCCAAGCCCAAGTTGGGGCTGAAGAAGTCCATCATCGGGCTAAAGTCTTGATCCAAGCGGGCGCTGAAGAAGTCCATCATCGGGCTGAAGTCTTGATCCAAGCGGGCGCTAAAGAGGTTCATCATCAGGCTGAAGTCTTCTAACAAGCGGCATCAATCAGCCAATCAGATTCAAGTTCAATCCGATTGGCTGATCCAATCAGCCAATCAGATTGAGCTCGCATTCTATTGGCTGTTCCGATCAGCCAATAGAATGCGAGCTCAATCCGATTGGCTGATCCAATCAGCCAATCGGATTGAACTTGAATCTGATTGGCTGATTCCATCCTATCAGCCAATCGGAATTCGAGGGACGCCATCTTGGATGACGTCATTTAAAGGAACCGTCATTCGGCGAGTAGGCGTCGGTAGAAGAGGATGGATCTGCGTCGGCTGGAAGAAGATGGCTCTGGAAGAAAGAAGTTTGAAGATGCCGCTTGATAGAAGACTTCAGCCCGATGATGGACCTCTTCAGCGCCTGCTTGGATCAAGACTTCAGCCCGATGATGGACTTCTTCAGCGCCCGCTTGGATCAAGACTTCAGCCCGATGATGGACTTCTTCAGCCCCCGCTTGGGCTTGGATGAAGACTTCGGAGGCTCCTCTGGACGGATCGGTGATACCCGGCGTGGTGAAGATAAGGTAGGGTGATCTTCAGGGGCTTAGTGTTAGGTTTATTTAAGGGGGGTTTGGGTTAGATTAGGGGTATGTGGGTGGTGGGTTGTAATGTTGGGGGGGGTATTGTATGTTTTTTTTACAGGCAAAAGAGCTGAATTATTTGGGGCATGCCCCGGAAAAGGCCCTTTTAAGGGCTGGTAAGGTAAAAGAGCTTTTCTATTTGTATTTTAGAATAGGGTAGGGCATTTTTTTATTTTGGGGGGCTTTGTTATTTTATTAGGGGGCTTAGAGTAGGTGTAATTAGCTTAAAATTGTTGTAATCTTTTTCTAATGTTTGTAAATTATTTTTTTATTTTTTGTAACTTAGTTCTTTTTTTTTTTTTGTATTTTAGTTAGTTTATTTATTTGTATTTATTTGAAGGTATTTTATGTAATTAATTTATTGATAGTGTAGTGTTAAGTTTAATTGTAGATAATTGTAGGTATTTTATTTAATTATTTTATTGATAGTGTAGTGTTAGGTTTAATTGTAACTTAGGTTAGGATTTATTTTACAGGTAATTTTGTATATTACAGGTAATTTTGTTAAATTTAGCAGATCCATTTTTGTTTCTATGAAATAAGCATAAATGTCCCTCATTCTCCCTGTGTCTCCCTCTCTCAGCGAATAACAAGAGCAACCTTGTTATTCACTGTATCTGCTCAAAGAATGAAAACATCAAATTATATGCTGCAAAAGAGCATGCAAAATCCTCTCAAATCCCCCACATCAATACAAACATTTTATATCCATGGCTAAATCAAACAAATAGTATACACCAAGATCCATTTATAATAGGATCCAAGGCAGAAAATGCTGTGATCGGAGATGTCATCGCAGAAAATATCTTTTTCTAATGTTTGTAAATTATTTTTTTATTTTTTGTAACTTAGTTCTTTTTTTATTTTTTGTATTTTAGTTAGTTTATTTATTTGTATTTATTTGAAGGTATTTTATGTAATTAATTTATTGATAGTGTAGTGTTAAGTTTAATTGTAGATAATTGTAGGTATTTTATTTAATTATTTTATTGATAGTGTAGTGTTAGGTTTAATTGTAACTTAGGTTAGGATTTATTTTACAGGTAATTTTGTAATTATTTTAACTAGGTAGCTATTAAATAGTTATGAACTATTTAATAGCTATTGTACCTGGTTAAAATAAATACAAAGTTACCTGTAAAATAAATATAAATCCTAAAATAGCTATAATATAATTATAATTTATATTGTAGCTATATTAGGGTTTATTTTGCAGGTAAGTATTTAGCTTTAAATAGGAATAATTTATTTAATAAGAGTTAATTTATTTTGTTAGATAAACATTATATTTAACTTAGGGGGGTGTTAGGGTTAGGGTTAGACTTAGCTTTAGGGGTTATTAAATTTAATAGAGTAGCGGTGAGGTCCGGTCGGCAGATTAGGGGTTAATACTTGAAGTTAGGTGTCAGCGATGTTAGAGAGGACAGATTAGGGGTTAATACTATTTATTATAGGGTTAGTGAGGCATATTAGGGGTTAATACATTTATTATAGTAGAGGTGAGGTCCGGTCGGCAGATTAGGGGTTAATTATTGTAGGTAGCCGGCGGCGACGTTGTGGGGGGCAGATTAGGGGTTAATAAATATAATATAGGGGTCGGCGGTGTTAGGGGCAGCGGATTAGGGGTACATAGGGATAATGTAGGTTGCGGCGGTGTACGGAGCGGCAGATTAGGGGTTAAAAAATATGAAGATGTCAGCGATAGCGGGGGCGGCAGATTAGAGGTTAATAAGTGTAAGGTTAGGGGTGTTTAGACTCGGTGTACATGTTAGGGTGTTAGGTGCAGACATAGGAAGTGTTTTCCCATAGGAAACAATGGGGCTGCGTTAGGAGCTGAACGCTGCTTTTTTGCAGGTGTTAGGTTTTTTTTCAGCTCAAACTGCCCCATTTTTTTCTATGGGGGAATCGTGCACAAGCACGTTTTTGAAGCTGGCCGCGTCCGTAAGCATAACTGGTATTTAGAGTTGCAGTGGCGGTAAATTATGCTCTACGCTCCTTTTTTGGAGCCTAACGCAGCCCTTCTGTGAACTCTAAATACCAGCGGTATTTAAAAGGTGCGGGGAAAAAAAAGCATGCGTTAGCTACGCGGGTCGTTACCGTCAAAACTCTAAATCTAGCCGAAAGATTTTAAGAGCACAATTGCTAACTGCCATATACACATATATAATTGTGTCTGTGGCCATTTCACAGTGTTTTGCACTTCATATGGGTGACAAATAATATGTGCATTTTATGAAATATACTTTGATTCAAGTGTGTTTGTGTAAATTAGACATGAATCAAGAATTATCAAGATATACTTGCATAAACAAGTTATATTTAGCAGATCCATTTTTGTTTCTATGAAATAAGCATAAATGTCCCTCATTCTCCCTGTGTCTCCCTCTCTCAGCGAATAACAAGAGCAACCTTGTTATTCACTGTATCTGCTCAAAGAATGAAAACATCAAATTATATGCTGCAAAAGAGCATGCAAAATCCTCTCAAATCCCCCACATCAATACAAACATTTTATATCCATGGCTAAATCAAACAAATAGTATACACCAAGATCCATTTATAATAGGATCCAAGGCAGAAAATGCTGTGATCGGAGATGTCATCGCAGAAAATACAGCATGTCTGCAGAAAGAATGGGGTACATGCAGGAACTGTTGGCTGATCGCTTTGCATCTGCATTCTTTAACACAGTGAATCCAGAACTAAGTGCTGTTTCAAGAGAACAGTCAAATATGCAGCAGTACTGCAAAGCAGCAGTGCAGTTATTGTTGACTGGCTCTCTGGGATTTTTCACGAGAGATTTTAAAAACGTAATTTTTTTTTCTTTGCAGCTAATTTGCAATGCAATTTTCAACTGGTGCAATTTATTATAAAACTTTAAACATTGCTTTATTGTCCAGTTAATTAACACTGCC